>NC_139960.1:8363996-8436496 GCF_963454915.1 Gymnoscopelus microlampas
GAAGGTCCTTGGTTCGATTCCCGCCAGGGATGCTGTGGGCGCGTGTTCGCTCCTCCGCGTCATCAGTGCCCATACCCTAGGTGGGGTTGGCGAAAGGGCCTTTCTGTGTGGAGTTTGTATGTTCTCCCCGTATCCCCTAGGGTAGGTACCCTCACAAGAAAACATGCAGTAATCCTGGTCTCTATACTGCCTCCCCCTGGTCAGCCAGGGCGCCTGATGGAGGGGAAAGAAACTGATTGGAATAACGTGTTCCTTCCACGCACTACGTCTTACTGGGGAAACTCCTCCCCGTCAGGTGATAAGAAGCGGCTTGCTATAGCTCCTCATGCATTGAAGGAAGCATGAGCTCATTTCGGGACTCTCCCCAAGCTGGCAGAATGAGAGTAGCGCCCAGGATTCCGCTTAGGCAATTGGCACTGGGATGAAAAAAAGACTCTTAGGCTTTTAGTTCGGCTATTTTCACTATTATTGATATTTGTTGAATGTGTCTAAACGGAAAGGTATCATGTTTTAAATCATATATTTATGTATCTATTTATTTGCACAACAGGAGTCCTATTCATAGACATAATACTACTTCTTTCCTCGGAAAGATAACAGAATATTGTTGTGCCGGTGAGGTAAGAAACCCAAGGAGGGCTTATGTGAGAACCTCACCGTTGACATCTAGATATAATTAAAATTCAGCGCTCATGAATAGTATTCGTGTACTTTTGAATATTTCAGTAGCACTCCAGCACCAACTCAAGCAAAAAAAATTGACAAAGCAACTTTCACCTGTAGTTGAGCATTTGACCAGGATTTTTTTTTTAAATGTACTTTTTCCACCATTGATAATAGGCTAACTGAAAATGTAACCGTGTGCACTCCGGGCCGAGAGGCCGTCGGTAGGAGCTGCAGGCTCCATGAAATCCTATTTACTCTTTTTGACCTAATAAATTGAGCAATGATATCTGTCTGGACGTTTCAACTCTTCTTCAGTCAGGGCCTACAAACTTTTGCCGGGCACCCTGTGAATAAAAAAAAAAGGCTTTTACATGTCTGCTCCAGTACCTTCTTCCATCGTAACTAAGTCCTTCTCCTGAGAGGTATCGGACCAGTCTGAACTTAGCTTGAGGTGCGTTGGTGGAACTATAGTGCGTTCAAAAAAAATCCTGAAGGGGGCGTCAACAAGTGTCATTTGGAGCGGCGGACACCTTGGTGGGGTATAAACAGGTTGACTTAACATTGACCCCGACCAGTATGTCTGCAGCTACTATGCCAAGCCCCCCGTGGTGACGACATGTTGCCAAGCACTATAGGGATGGGACGATAACGGTTATTATCGTTTATCGTGATAAAAAAAACGTGGAGATTTTAATCTGTCGTGAAATCCTCCTCCGTCTTACACTAGGATGAATTAATTAGCTTGTACGCGGTGTACGCTGATCGGATTGCTTTGCCCATGCAGTCCATCCCAAGTGATGGGAGAGAATGTCGCCTCCAAATGCTGCTCTAATTGGTTGCCCCAAAGTCCATCCCATCACTGTGTGTGTTTGTCTACTCTACATACATGTAGGTGTGTGTGTGTGTGTGTGTGTGTGTGTGTGTGTGTGTGTGTGTGTGTGTGTGTGTGTGTGTGTGTGTGTGTGTGTGTGTGTGTGTGTGTGTGTGTGTGTGTGTGTGTGTGTGTGTGTGTGTGTGTGCAGGTGTGTTAAACTAAATACACGTGACACCCGGGCGCCAGTGAAACAAACACGGCTCCACAGTGAAAAAAGGGCCAAAACGTCACGTCCAGAGAGCAGCGCTGTTTGCACTGAGATCAGCAGAAAAACAGCTTTATCAGCTCTATTACACGCGTTGCTCCCCTCCGACGCAGCGAGGCAACGCGCCACGCATTCTAATGCCTTCATCTACTCTTCATTAAAGAGCCTAACACAGCAGTTAACGGCGTGCTCCGATAGCATCACATCCCGGGGCCCCTCGGGGCCCCTGACAGCGCCAACGATGAGGCCTGCGCTCACCAGATAAACTTTAAATACGGGAGACAGGGGTTGAATTATGACTCTGAGGGATCCATCTCTTTGCATGCGGGGACAGTAGAACCCTGAGTGTTAATTTGAAGGCGCGATATACTGTATACACTGTATATCGTTGCTGTGGGGGCAGAAAACCCCTATCTCCGTATTCTAACTTGCGTTTTTTCATAAATTATGATTAATTAACTTGATCATACTACAGTGTCACACAAAACCATCAAAAGTAGCAGATCCACAAGCTCAAAACGTGTGTTTTATGCAAAAACTAAGAAATGAGCAGACAAATTGGCACTGAAGTAAAATTTAAGCTGATTAATGGGTTCTCTTTCCTGGTTGGACGAAATCAGCAACCCACCTGAGCATGAATGTTCTTTTTTATTAAAGAGCTGGCATGGAGAAATGGGGAGACCCCTGTTACTGAACAAACATGCGATAGCAATGATTACTATCACAATGTAGAGCTTTAACTTTTTTTTATAAAAAAAAAAAAATCGCTAACAACTATTTGTTTCAACCAAAACATATCACTCACTTACCCTACGTTTAACTCTGGTTTCATTTATATACTGTCAGAGTTACGAATGGGACCACTTTACAGAGTGCGCGACGGAAATTAAAACATACAAACGAATTAGGAATATTTGCTATTTTTTTTTTGTTTGTTTATTTTCTAAAGGAGAGCCCAGTCGATTGCTCTACATATCAGAGCGGCTGTTGATGTTTGTCAGAGTCTATCTTAACCCATTAAGACCTGAGGTCGATTCTAAAAAGTGCCCACAGTTTTCCGAAAAACTTATGTTGCTATATCAGTGGTTCTCAAAACTTTTTCATGTCAAGGACCCCCAAAACTACGTATTTGACAGCCGACCCGCATCTCAAAATATTATGTTCCAGGGAACCCCATGCAACAGCAAAGATTTGAGTTAAAAAGGTTCGCTTTAAAAGAATATACTCAAGATTTGCACACATTTTCAAGATTTTTCAAAAATAGCAGATCTACAAGCTCGCAGCGCGGCACGAAGTGACGCGCTGCGAGCTTGTAGATCTGCTATTTTTGAATAGCCCAATACTAGATGCTTGTCCCGCTTTTAATGGGTTACGGTGCCAGTTGTTGTTGCCATTCTGACGATACCATCTGGGTAATGTTTAGTCATAACCGCACAGGGTTAAAACAGGTGACACTTAACTGGCAGGAGTGGCAGAGTGTTACGTAGGCGGAGGGACGCCCACGCCGTCCCAATACGTCTCGCTGCCTGCACGTCACAGATGTTTCCAACAGTTCCTGGAACTAAAGGCCTACATGGGGACTTTATTCATGAAGCCAATCTTACACACACCCGGTCGGTTGCCAGGCTGGAGTATGAGAAATAAACAAGCGCTAATTGAAAATGTTCCATCAATCTGTCTGCCATCTCGAGTACTGTGATAAAAAAAAAATGAGAGAGAGAGAGAGAGAGAGAGAGAGACGTATGTGGGAATACAAAACAGTCGTTACGTGAAACTCTCAAGGATGGATGAACGAACGTCTTACAAATGTGGGGAAGATAAAGGAGTAATGGATAAAAGGAGAGACAGAACAGGCAGAGAGGAAAGGAAGAGGCCAGTGATTGACAATGACATTAGAGGGAGAGAGAGAGAGAGAGAGAGAGAGAGAGAGAGAGAGAGAGAGAGAGAGAGAGAGAGAGAGAGAGAGAGAGAGAGAGAGAGAGAGAGAGAGAGAGAGAGAGAGAGAGAGAGAGAGAGAGACTAGCTGGTTTGTTGGCAGGGTTTCGTGTGAGACACAAAGCAGCATCATAATTCATGGAATCTACTCGTTGAAGCACAAGGCTCATTATGCACAAACCAACCTTCCGAGAAAGAAAAGAAAAAGTGTGCTGGCATTAACCTCCTGCAGGCCTGGCGTTGTTGTTGTCTTGCCTGTGTAATAATAATAGCGCCTCAAGGTGCTTTGGCAGCCATGTTTAGCTGGAGTAACGCCTAATTTAAACTCGGCCGCACGATAGAGTATGGATTGAGCTCTGCTTAAGGGCCGTTTTTTCTCCTTCCTTTTTTTGGCGTGGTTCCTGTGAATCTTAATTGCAAATTCATCGAATTCCTGTGAATCTTAATTGCAAATTCATCGAATTTGGAAATCAAATTATGTCATGCCCACGATAAATAGTGGGAGCTGCATTGTACCATATTTTGAGAGTTGTAAGGCAAATAATAATGCACTTGTACAAAGTTTTCAATGACACATCAACCTTATCTATAAAGTCACCCGGTTTCCTGCTTAAGTGCTGACAGTTTTACCATTGAGCTAATAGAGCCTGCCTGCTTACTCAGGGGATAAATTGAATCTTGACCTTCAGGTCAAAATTCGTGTCAGATCCTGTGTCTAGGTGAGACATGACCTTTGACTCGATTAAGTGTCTCAATAGAAGACATACAACCACCTCAATGTATAGTATAAGTGATATTCTATTAACAGACTCTACCATACAGATTTTGTATAAGTTATATTGTAGTAACATACTCTACCATACAGATTTTGTATAAGTTATATTGTAGTAACATACTCTACCATACAGATTTTGTATAAGTTATAATGTATTAACATACTCTACCATACAGATTGTATGAGTTATATTGTATTAACATACTCTACCATACATATTGTATAAGTTATATTGTATCAACACACTCTACCATACAGACTGTATAAGTTATATTATACAGATTGGACAACATTACATTTTAGTCATTAAAGTTACAATAAAGTTACTTAGTGCCGCTTTAAGACCATTTAAAATGCTTTACATGCTTTTCACGTACACACACACACACACACACACACACACACACACACACACACACACACACACACACACACACACACACACGCACATGCATACACATACATCAAAATTGCCAACATGTTTCGACCAGTTAAGGTTTGATGAAGACCTCTTTTTTTTAAACCTGAATTCTCGCTGATCCTAGAAGCACCTTCAATATAACTTACATATTAAGTTTATTTTTATCTCCTTTGAGCACCCGGTTGGCCTCTGTGTTTTTTCTATTTATTCTGATACTCAGTGGTGTAAGGTAACTCGTACATTTACTCAAGTACTGTACTTAAGTAACATTTTGAAGTGTTTTTAAATTACGGGAGTATTTCCAATTTTCAATACTTTTACTTCTACTCCACTACATCTCAGAGACAAATGGTGCACTTTTACTCCACTACAATTATTTGGAAACTTAACTAGTCACTTTGTAGATCCACTTCAGCCCTAAATACATTTCGGCCATTTGAAAATAGCCGATCTACAAGCTCACAATGCGTTGCAATGCGACACATTGTGAGCTTGTAGATCTGCTATTTTCAAACACATTTTTTAAATAGGACATTCTGCATAATGAGTACTTTTTATTCTTTTACTCAAGTACATTTTGAATTCCGGACTTTTACTTGTAACAGAGCGTTTCTACATTGCAGTATTGATACTTTTACTAAGTACTAAGTAAAACATTAGAGTACTTTTTCCACCACTGCTGATACTTCTAAGCTTTCACACCAGATTCTTTTAGGATGTCCTGTTCTTCCTGAAACGGTCAGTTATCCGTTGCAGGCCACTGAGCAGGACCACTGGAGCGGACTGGGGGATAACCACCTGAACCCTGGCATCGCTATTCTATGGGGCGAACATTCTGCGAAAGAAGCATATTTTTGCTGTCGGGCAGAAACCTCCTATCTCCATATTTTATTATTATTCTTTTTTTGTTGTAAATTAACGCCCCTACTTGATCATACTACAGCGTCCCACAAAAGCATCAAAAGTAGCAGATCTACAAGCTCAAAACGCGGCACGAAGCGACACATTTTGAGCTTGTGGATCTGCTGCTTTTGCTGTTGTGGGATTTGGATCTTGAGAAGTAGCAGTTTTGGACATATGAGGTTTCCACCTGACAGAGACCATATCACAATGTGACACGTTGTGAGCTTTGTAAAGTGGCCATTTTCTTTCAAAGAGATTTGGTTGAGAGGGAAATACTAGAGGATCTAGTATGGAGCCCTTGGGGACTCAAGTCAACTGAGGGTTTAGAGCATTGGTTCCGGGGACCCCTAGGGGTCCTTGAGGGAGTTCCAGGGGGTCCCCAGCCAAGTAACAAATGGACCCTAACGGGGTCCATTTGGTTCCATTTGTACACTCTCAGAGTTAAATTAACATTGATTTTCACTCTATAAATTGGGGTCCCAGAGATGGATAGTCCGTAGCCTAATGCATGTCAAACTGTTTTTTTTTTTAATTAAAATGGTTGAGAATCACTGCTAGAGCCGTTAAAAATCTTCTCTTATGGGGGTCCCTGGCATATATTTTCAAATGGGGGTCCGTGGGCTAATAAGTGTCAAGAGACTTTTCCACCAGGTTTGAACCGGTTCAGTTATTTTTGCCCACCTGATTGTGAACCAGTTCAGAGTGTTTCCACTGAAAATGAATTGGTTCAGAACCTTAAAAGTTGGTTCGGAACTGTCTGGAACCAAAAAAGACTTGTTTTTTCTTGCCCTGAACTGGGAACCAACATGGGCATGTCGTTATTCTAATCTACAGGTTGAAAGATGCAGATGTGATATACTGTCCAAAGCAGGTGAAAAACAAATCATTAAAAAAAAGTAGTGCTACAAGCTCACAACGCGTCGCATCGTATCGCGATGCTTTGTGAGCTTGTAGATCTGCTATTTTCAAACATTTTTGTACTTTTACTTTTGGTTCTTTAAGTATATTTTGATGCCAATACTTTTGTACTTTTACTCAAGTAACATTTTTAACACAGGCCTTTTACTTGTATTTTTATATTGTGGTATTATTGCAACTTTTACTTAAGTCAAATATCTGAGTACTACTTCCACCACTGATAAACAGACATTAGCATTCAATGAAATAGACACAAACAAAACATTAGCACTGGTACAGGACAAGGAAGAGTGCCATGCAGGCTCAGCTGTCACTGACGTCCATGGGGAGAAGAAATTAGTCTTTAATAAAGATTTAAAAATAGCAATGGCCTGGCCAGCTCTGATGTGTAGGGGCGAGTTGCAGGCTCATGCAAAGGCTGAAATGTAATTTAGATAGCATGTTATGTAGACAAATGCCAGGTTCATTTGTAGACCTGGCATCCTATCCTATAGCATAGTTTCAAACAGTGGTGGAAAAAGTACTCAAATGTTTTACTTTTATAAAAGTGTCAATACAGCAATCTAAAAGTACTCTGTTACAAGTAAAAGTCCGGATTAAAAAATGTACTTAAAAAAAGTAAAAAAGTATTGGTATCAGAATGTACTTAAAGTATGAAAAGTAAAAGTACTAAAATGTTTGAAAATAGCAGATCCACAAGCTCACAAGCTTGTACAGTAGATCGTCTATTTTCAAATAACCGTATAAAATAGGGCTAAAGTGGTCAATATACGTTTTATAATATCATAATTTAAATCTCCAAATTAACTAGTAACTAAAGTTTTCAAATAATTATAGTGGAGTAAAAGTACAATATTTAACTCTGACATATAGTGTAGTACAAGTAAATGTATAGACAATTGGAAATACTCCAGTAAAGTAAAAGTACTTCAGTACAGTACTTGAGTAAATGTACTAAGTCACTTTACACCACTGGTTTCAATGTACAGATTATTATTTTTTTATATCATGTTCAGACTGATGCTAGGTTCTTGGTTTACCTATGATCCTGGATTACTATTTCTATGCATTCGATATATTCCCTCGTGTTTACCTTGCTTACTGTAAATCGCACTGGATTAAGAGTGTCTGCTAAAAATGCCTAAATCGTAAGCCTGTTCCAGAGCCTGGTGGCGGCCGCCTCGAGGCCTCGGATCTTCCCAGCCAGTGTGATTACTACTTTTCTCTCTCTTCCATCGCAGCCCCTCTCTCCAAACTTTGTCAGGTGGAGGGGAGAATCTGCCGTGGGTGTCGTGTTCCCCATACTACAGCCTCAATCCCATTGATTAATGCAATCAGAGACACGGCGTCTCGCTCTAAATGAGTTTGAGACTGACACTCCAGTTTATTAGGCCCCGCGCTCCAACAGTGTAATTAAAACACTCCACGCAGGCAGGCAAGGCAGCTGTCACAATGCTAGCATCCATGAACCACTGATGTGCTTAGCATTGTGTCTCTCACATATTCATGTACACGTGCAGTGGGTGGGTGGGTGCGTGTGTGTGTGTGTGTGTGTGTGTGTGTGTGTGCACACAAGTGATTGTATCCCGCTGTAGTACATTGAGCTGCCTAATCACCCAAAGGGTAATTTATTCATTTAGGTATTGATACTGTGTGACCTCTTGATTGTTGAATGCAAATGTACTACTGGCTCACAGTTGTTACTTTTGCAGCACCTATAAGAGAAGACTATGGGAAGAGCAGAGAAAGCTATAGGCGAGGAAAGTGGCAAAGGAAAGGACGTAGATAAAAGAGGAGAGGTGTAGGAAGTGAAGGAGGAAAGTGGTAATGGAAGGAGGTGAATAAGGATAGCGGTAAAGGAACTAAGTAAATTAGGAAAGTGGTAAAGGCACTTTTGACTCCACCACATTTCTAGGAAGGTATTATGAACTCGAAAAAGTGCTCCTCAGAGCACAGGTCTCCGCCATGTCAGGTCGGTTATTGAGGGCCAGGAATGTTTGGAATTCACCAATCAGGATGGAATATGAAGAATTGGACAGATCCGTCTTGATCACATCATGAATATAGAGACAATGTGTACCGATTTGGTTATGTTTGGACAAAACTTGTAGGAGTAATATATATAAAACATTTTTTTAATTAATCGGCCTCCTGGTGGCGCTATAACAGGACAATGTGAAAAGTGTGACATTTCTTCCCCGGCCTAGTGGGAATATGCTTGCAAAGTTTCACGGCAAAAAGCAGCGGTTCCGGTAGGAGACACAAAGGAGCAGTGCCGCTTTAGACTCCACAGGGGCCATACGCAGGATACGGGACACGCGCAGCGCGCGTGCATGTGGGTTTCCCGCGGATAAAGTTACTTTTGTTGTTACTTTATTTCGGTTTTAGTGTGCTGCGCAGCTTGCGCTGATGTGAACGCAGTAATGCACGTTATTTTCTGCTGAAGGGAGGGGGCGGAGAGGGGGCCTCTTTGATCGGCGGGTAGGCGGGGCCCCACGCAACCTGCGTAGTGTGCGTGTAGGGAGAAGCGGCCCTGCAAAGGAGACTCTTTGTGTCTCCTACCAGAACCGCTGCCGGTCATCAAATTATTGGCTTTGTAATACGACAAAAGCAAAACAAAATCCATGAATTCAAGTCTTCATGGGGTGAAAAATCGATAGAAAAAAAGTATTTTGGGGGTGAACTATCTCTTTAACAGTGGTGGGATCCATAATAACACATCTTTGACACACCATCCATCCATCCATCCATCCATCCATTCATAGACCCATCCATCCCATGGTAAATAAAAAGAAGGTGCGGTCATCTACGTCATTTTCACTATCCGGCTATTCCAGCCGGCAGCTCTGTGGCACTGGGAGGCAAACTGCAGCCATGGAATACATTGGAGTCAGTGGAAGCCAGGTGGACCAGCTTAGAAAAAACACTATTTCTGAACGACTGTGACCTTTGTAAAATACTCGACATAAAAAAAGACACAAGACACATTGTTTTCTGCTGTGTTGTTTCTTGATGTGGACACTGTAGAATTTCATTGAGGTATCTAAAGAGCACAAAGTACGTTTCTGGACGTGCTAAAGTATCACAAGAGAGTCCACAGCCTGACAACCAGTGGTGTAAAGTAACTACGTACATTTACTCAAGAACTGTACTTAAGTAATTTTCTTTGGTATTTTTTACTTTACTGGAGTATTTCCAATTTTCTGTACTTTTACTTTATACTCCACTATCTCAGAGGCAAATATTGTACTTTTACTCCACTACAATTATTTTAAAACTTAAGTTACTAGTTATTTTGTAGATTTAAAAATTGAAAATAGCCGATCTACAAGCTCACAATGTGTCGCGATGCGCAGCATTGGGAGCTTGTAGATCTGCTATTTTCAAAAGATTTCTTATACATTTTATACATTTGTAAACTTGGAAAATGGGACATTCTGCATAATGAGTAGGCTACTCTTACTTTTGGTACTTTTATTCAAGTACATTTTGAATTACGGACTTGTAATTATAACACAAGTATTTCTACATTGCAGTATTGATACTTTTACTTAAGTAGAACATTTGAGTACTTTTTCCACCACTGCTGACAACCAAATCTCGCGATACTGCCGAGCCAGAAACGATACAAGCCACTGTTTAGATGCCTCAATAAAATGATACAGCGCCCACATCAAAAAACTAGTGATTGTAAAACAACCTGTGGTAGGTCTTCTTTTATATTCCTGAACCGATTAACTCACAAAGGTCCCAATCGTTCAGAAATAGTGTTTGTTGTTCACAAGCTGGTCCAGCTGGCTCTTGTTGACTCCAATGTATTTCATCGAACTTCCGGATCAAGTTTTGCCTCCCATGCGGTGCCTGACTTGGCCCGTGGAACATGCCTAGATTGCCTACCTTCCTCTATCATAGCCTTGACCCATGTGGTGTAAAGCAACTAAGTACATTTACTCAAGTACAGTACTTATACGTACAATTTCAAGTACTTTTACTTTACTGGAGTATTTCCAATTGTCTACTTTTACCTCTACTCCACTACATCTCAGAGGCAAATATTATACTTTTAATCCGCTACAATTATTTGAAAACTTTAGTTACTAGATAGATATACATTATTACATTATAAAACATACATTAACCACTTGCCAATCTACAAGCTCACAACGTGTCGCATCGCGATGTGTTATGAGCTTGTAGATCTGCTATTTTCAAAATTTTTGTACTTTACTTTTGGTACTTTAAGTACATTTGGATACTAATACTTCTGTACTTTTACTCAAGTCAATTTTTAATTCCGGACTTTCACTTGTAACAGAATACTTCTACATTGCAGTATTCATACTTTTGCTTAAGTAAAACATTTGAGTACTTTTTCAACCTTCCACTCACCCATCCATCCATCCATCCATCCACCCAATGCGCGCAGAGCAATCTGAGATATATTTTGCATTTTAAATGGTTTGTTCTCATAGCAATTAAACACGAGGAGCCTACTCTATGAATGTATCCACACACACACACACTGATATTATTTATCGACTACGTTAAGGTGGGTAATTAATGGTTCGTAGCGGAGTGGTCAGGGGTAAACCGAGGCCAGTTTAGAACCTTAACGACCGGCGCAGCGGGACTTAATTGGTAGTGTGCCGTTTATATGATTAACGACCGGTGGGGGTCCACCACCTAAAAAGCCCTCGCTCTCTTCCGGGCCCTGGCACTTCATTAGAACGGAGGGTACTTTGGACCGCAATGAAAAGTGAATGTGTTTCCCACAATAGCCTCATTAATTTCCAGAGATTATATTTTTTTCTGTGATCCTATTTGCAGATTATCAATCAATTTCACTGCTATCCGGGCCCTCCGGGGCACGAAGCCAATATGCCGGTTTATGCTAATTATGCACTTATTTGCAATTCCGTTGATGGACAAGAGGAATGATTTGGGGGATATCATTAGGCACATAAAAGCTACTTGGAATAGCATCGTAATGGGAGTTAAAAGAGACACTGGGAAAATTATGAAACATAAATGGCTGTCATTTAGAGAAAAGTCGCCTTAGGGGGAAGTGTTATGGGCCTTTTATGTATCTGACTGTGGAGTGTTTGTTTTGAGTGTGCGTGTGTGTCTGTGCGTGCATGCATGTGTGCGTGCATGTGTGCGCACAGACTTGCTAGGTCTATTGTTCATTTGTAAAATCTGTAATGGTTCCATGTAAACGGACATAAGTAAATAATACTAATAAATAATTATATACGTATGTACGCAACAATGTACATGTTTAATTTGTATCTGACGGTAATAAGGTTTTTTTCGTCGTCTGAAACTCTCGTAATTGTTTCCTGGAAATAAAATATATTTCCTGAAATAGTTTTCTGAGGAGCTCTACTTTATGCACAATTAACTTTACAAATGGACCCGTAAGGCTTTTTCAAAGTTACATTTACTGTATGCACTGGATATGCAACCCAATGAGGCATTTTGTTCAAAACGGGCCACTCCTACAAACTTTGGAAGCCAATCATAGCCAATCGGGATGGAATATGAAAAATCAGACAGATCGGTCTTGATCACATGACTTTAGAGATAACGTGTATCGATTTGCTTGATGTTTGGACGAAATCTATGGGAGTAATATAAAAAAATGGTTTGCAAAAATCTGCCTGCTGGTGGCGCTAAAATGGGCCAATCACGCTGATTGGGCCAACGGTGCCGGAGATTAGCTGTACATGGACGGACGGACGGACAGCCGGGCAAAACATAGTCTGGGCCACGCCTTCGGCCTGCATGGCGGAGACAATTAACCCAGTTCAACATGGTGTGCGACATTTTGTGAACTTGTAGATAGCGTGGCTATTTTTGAAATAGGGCTGAAGTGGTTAAACTGTTCCTAGTTTGCTGGGGGGTTCCTCGGACCCCTATTTTAAGAACCAATGCATTAAGGAGCATCCCCACATCAGTGCTCAGAGAACATGCGCATCATGAGGACTGGTCTGATTGCAGTGGTGTAAAGTAACTAAGTACATGTACTGGAGTATATCCAAATGTCAGTACTTTTACTTCTACTCCACTACATCTCAGTGGCAAATATTGTACTTTTACTCCATTACAGTTATTTGAAAACTAGTAACTAGTTACTTTGTAGGTTTTGATTATTATTACAAAACATACCACTTAAGCCCTATATATATTTCAGCCATTTGAAAATAGACATGCTCACAATGCATCGTGAGCTTGTAGATCGTCTATTTTCAAAAGATATTTATACATTTGAAAACATAAAATGGGTCATTCTGCATTGCTTTTGGTGCTTTAAAGGGATATTTCACTTTCAAAAAAACGTTGGGTCATTTTATCGTCTACTCAGGCTTCTGTGAGCCCCCAGACCGTTTTTAAGTTGCTTAATTCAGTATTTAGATATTTGATATTCATTTTATTTCACGAGGGGGCTGTGTTTTTTCTATAACTTTTTCATTTATTTTTAATATTTGTTTTGGAAAATGAAAAAAAACTAGAAAAAGTGCTCCTCGGAGCACAAGTCTCCCCCAGCAGACTTGTGTTGGGAATGTTGGGAATGTTCTAATTCTTATGTTCTAATTCTTACAAAAAATAGAACATGTTACTGTGTCAAAGTAACAGGACACAAGTGTCCTATCCGTCTGTATAACTGTCCTATCCGTCCTGTCTGTATAAGTGTCCTGTCTGTATAAGTGTCCTATCCGTCCTGTCTGTATAAGTGTCCTATCCGTCCTGTCTATGTAAGTGTCCTATCCGTCCTGTCTGTGTAAGTGTCCTGTCTGTATAAGTGTCCTATCCGTCCTGTCTGTATAAGTGTCCTATCTGTCCTGTCTGTGTAAGTGTCCTATCCAATTGTTACAGTATCCGCCATTTCGTGATTATTCCTGTCTTACCTCACTTTGAAAGAGGCTAAGACTCTTTCAAAGTGACATATGAATTTATAGGCCGCTATACGTCACTAGCCAATCAGATCACACTATTTCACCGTATTGTCACGTGTCACGTGAGGCTTGACCAATGTTAGCTTGACATGTGGAAAGTGAAAACAATGTCTCCTGGCGGAGACAATAAATACAATAAAAAAATTAAATAAAAGAAAAAAGTAATTGAAAAACACAGCTCCCTCGCGTATTAGGAGGTCAGGGTGAGTCACCAGAACCAAGGACGGGTGTTTTTGATGAATCTAACATGGAAAAAAATGGAGTTTGAAGTTATAATGGGTTTGTATAGATATCAAATATCTAAATACTGAATCAAGCAACTTAAAAATGGTCTGGGGGGCTCACAAAAGCCTGTGTATACGATAAAATGACCCAAAGTTTTTTTGAAAGTGAAATATCCCTTGTAAGTATATTTTGATGCCAATACTTTTGTACATTTTACTCAAGAACATGTTGAATTCCGGGCTTTTCCTTGTAACGTAACGTAAAGTATTTCTATATCGCAGTATTGATACTTTTTCTTAAGTAAAAAAATGTCAGTGCTTTTTTCCTCCACTGCTCGGACCCCACTTTGAGAACCAGTGCATTAGGGAGCATCACCACATCCGTGTTCAGAGAACACGTGCATCATGAGGTCTGGTTCTGATTGTGGGATTTCTTTAGAATAAAGCGATTTGGCTTCCCTGGCCTCGGGGTTGTGCCAAGCTGTCACCTTTCCATCAAAGGCAAACGTATGTACGGTACAAGCACGCCCCCGTGAACACACACACGCCGCCATGCTTATCGTTGATCATCGCCGGCACGTCGTAAATTGGATTTCTCATATCATAAATGAAGTGATTTTTTTTTCAGGGGTTTCCGCTTTCACCGCTGCAACAACCGCACCAACTCAATTGATATTTGCACGTGTGCGTGTGTGTGCTGTGTGACTTCTATTTGTGCCTGTCAGAAGTGCATGTCAATGTTTGCATGCATGTGACGCAGGTGAGTGTGTGTGTGTGTGTGTGTGTGTGTGTGTGTGCTGGACTGGAGAGAGATAATTTTGCATTCCTATTTCCTGCAGCTATAGGCGCGGCACCGCTATCAGCAACTCCAATTACCCAGATGCTACCTTATCTCCCTTTCTTCTCAGCCCACGCATGTGGCATGCACGGCAATCAAGCCTTAATGAATTCATGCACATTATATATACTGTAGCAGGCTTAATGACCTAAGACCGCGCTCACACTCTAAACGTGCCGCACCTGTGACAGGCCTGGTTAACACGGTACTAATTGTAAAAGAGTGTAGAGCTCCTAGCTTCCTCTCTCTCTCTGCTGATTAGCACAGAGCCATCACGATGTAAACAACAGTGATGGAAGAAGTACTCACATGTTTTACTTAAATAAAAGTATCAATACAGCAATGTAGATTTACTCCCTTACAAGTAAAAGTCCTGCATTAAAAAAATGACTTGAGTCAAAGTACAAAAGTATTGGCATCAAAATGTACTTAAAGTACCAAAGTAAAAGTACTCATTATGAAGAAAAGTCCCATTTCAAGTTTTCAACATGTATTAACATCTGTTGCAGTTAGCAGATCTACAAGCTCACAATGCATCGCATTGCGATGCATTGTGAGCTTGTAGATCGGCTATTTTCGAATGGCCGGAATATATATAGGGCTGACGTGGTTAATGTATGTTTTGAAGTAATAATTATCCAAATCTACAAAGTAACTAGTAACTTATAGGTTTTCATATGATTGTAGTGGATTAAAAAGTACAATATTTGCCTCTAGGTGTAGCGGAGTAAACGTAAAAGTGTTGAACATTGTAAATGCTCAAGTAAAGTAAAGAATACCTCGACATTTTACTTGAGTACAGTACCTGAGTACATATACTTTAGTTACTTTACACCACTGATAAACACCAAGCAGCGTGTGGATGGGTGTATAGGGGCTGCGACTGTCACGACGCAAGCTTTTTGATGGAAAATAGACTGACACGCGTGTCAGCTGGAACGATCGTAATCCCCGTTTCAAATGCTCTACATTTCATATGGAAGCATATATGGCTCAGAACTACAATCTGAGGTATCACTTATATATAAGGTATGCTGTGAAGATGTTTATATAATGGTACTGTGGCAGCTACTGATAAATGCGGATGGTGTATTATAATGTGACAAGCTTATGAGTACATTGTACATGCGCTGATCTGTATTTGTTCCTATCTAACAACTATCCTATTAGTATACAACTGACTATTTTAATGTACTGTATCATATCGTCTCTGTTGGGTGGAAACCTCAAATTCTAAAACAGCAAAAGTAGCAGATCTACAAGCTCGAAACGCTTCGCTTCGTGCCGCGTTTTGAGCTTGTGGATCTGCTACTTTTCATGGGGGGGTTCCAGGGGGTCCCCAGCAAAAGCAGTTAACATAGCATTACAATCATCTTAACCACTTTATCCATTTATACGTTGGCTGATCTGTAGTACTCTTCCTTGGCATGAACCCATACTGATTATCACCTCTCCTCTCCTCTCAGCCTAGAGCTTCCACTGCTCTTTAATCAAAGAGATGTAATGGTTTACACGTTTCTGACCGGGAATACAAATGCACAGGGGGGAAGAAGACAGTATTTGTAAAGGCCTACTGTAAATCCAAGCGCATGCACGCATGCACACACACACACACACACACACACACACACACACACACACACACACACACACACACACACACACACACACGCACGCACTCCCACGCATACACACTGAATCATTTCCCACCATTTTCAGGTGTAATGTTCCTTTACCGAGAAACAAATGTCAAATGCCAGGATCAATATTCAATATGATCTGTCTGTAAATAAAGAGGTAATAACAGAGGAGTCCGGAGAGGGAGGGAGTCTCTCTCTCCCAAGAGAGAGAGAGAGAGAGAGAGAGAGAGAGAGAGAGAGAGAGAGAGGTTTAAGAGAGACAAAGGTGTGTGAGAAGAGAATCCGAGGGAGAAGAGAGAAAGGGAACAGAGAGAGAGAATAATGCGACAGCAATAATAAAGACAGGCTAACTGCAAAGGTACGCTCAGTGGAGCGCAAATCGCTGAAATACAAATATGCTATATTTGGGCAATACTGATCTGTGGTTCTGTGGGTGGGCGGGTCAGAGGATGTGAGATAGTCAGGGATTGACTTCCTGTGACGCTGATGATCGGTGCAGTGGTTTGCATAGCAACAGACACACACACATACATAACACACAGACAGACAGACAGACAGACAGACAGACACACTGGGGTGAAAACAGAATCTCCCCCTCCCTTTGGCCTGGCAGATATAGCCAAATAATTAGACAACGCAGTATACAGATGGCGTACAAAGTCAGCACCATGTAAACTGTTTTAGGGTCATCTAACCCATGTGCACTCTCTAACATTTTCATGTCAAGGACCCCCAGAGCGATATGAATGTGGCTGCAGACAGACACCCATTTGAAATATTCTGTGCCAGGGACCCTCATAAGTCAAAAAATCCCAACATTCTTTGAAAATTGAAAAGTGAAAAGTGTTCCTCATTTTAGCTTGGGACCCTCTGGAATCCCCTCCAGGACCATTGAGGGTCCCCGGATCCCAGTGATCTAACCTTCACAACACTATTCAAAGCCCCTTCTCCCTTCATAGACTGTGTGTACCAGGGGAACTGCTTCTTATCTGATGAGGGGTTATAAGACCCCCACCCCATCATCTCATCATCCCCCCACTCTTTATTAACATCTTCGTTAGCATGAATTAACCCCGCAATCAGGGGGACCCCCTGGGGACAGAGGGGATTGTGGGCCCTTCATCAAAAGGGTTGAGTGGCAGTGGTGTAAAGTAACTAAGTACAGGTACTCAAGTACTGTACTTGAGTACAATGTTGAGGTATTTGTTTTTAACTTTCTTTGGTATTTACAATTTTCAATATTTTTTATATTGAGCTAGATGAGCTTGTATAGATGAGCTTGTAGCTATTTTAAAATGGCCGAATTTTAAATGGGGCTTAAGTGGTTACTGTTTTGTAATAATAATCAAAATCTACATAGTAACTAGTAATTTAAGTTTTCAAATAATTGTAATGGAGTAAAAGTACAATATTTGGATACGAGGTGGAGTAGAAGTAAAAGTATTGGAAATTGGAGATACTCAAGTAAAGTACAAATACCTCAAAATTGTACTTAAGGACAGTACTTGAGTAAATGTACTTAATTACTTTACACCACTGGTATCATGGAGGAAAGAGTCGACAGGTAACAGTTGATAATGGGATAGTAAAGGGATGGTGAAAGCGAGTGTGTTCATTTAGGGCCACGATCAGACTCCTTGTGTGGATGTCAGCGATTCAGGGGGTCCATTATTGTGCGGCTAATCCCTTGGGAGAGAAAGAGTGAGAGAGAGAGAGAGAGAGAGAGAGAGAGAGAGAGAGAGAGAGAGAGCGAGGGAGAGCGTGAAGGAAGAGGGAAAGACGAAGGCGAACGGCTGGAGAGAGAGGACAAAAGAAAGGAGGATATAGAAAGCCTGTGTTTCCCCCCTAAATAGAGGCTGATGGACAAGGTGTGACACCCAGACCGAGTCACTTAACGTGACCTTAATGGGCACACCGGATTAGCTGTCCATGTCACCCACCCACCATGTCACCCAGCCCACCTCACCGCTGCAGATTGAAGGGACCGCCAATACAAACGGGGAAAAAAACGAATCCCTCCTATACCTGCAAACTCTCAGCCTCTGATCTGATGGTCTCACTCCCCCCATTAACCCATTAAGACCGGGGGGAAAAATGGCAGATCTACAAGCTCATAGCGCTGCACAGAGTGTGCTTGTCTATCTGCTATTTTTTTGAAAAATCATGAAAATGTGTGCAAATCTTTGAATATATATGTTTTTTAAAGCAAACATGTTTAACTCAAATCTTTGCTTCTGGGAATTCTACAAATGTCTTCTAAATCCTAACATTTAAAAAAAATGTTTATTATGTTGCTATATCAGTGGTTTTCAAACCTTTTTCATGTCAAGGACCACCCAAAATGTTGTTCCTGGGACCCCCTTTTAGCAAAGATTTGAGTAAAAAAATGTTCGCTTTAAAAATATATATACATTCAAAGATTTGCACACATTTTCATGATTTTTCAAGCTCATAGCGCGGAACTCGGTGCCGCACTATGAGCTAGTATATGTTATTTTTTAATAGCCAAAGGGTAATGGTTGAAGTGGTTACACAGATCCCTTCCCGGTTTGAATGGGTTAAAACATCATTCTCCCAGCGGTGGGCTCCCAAATTGAGTTTGGGGCGCGCTTAATATTCTCACCACTTTGATACCTCTGGGCTGCGGATGGGCGGAGTGTGACATTATTCATCATTTAAGTGTAGAATATTAGATTGTGTCACTCATCCCAACTCCATAATGTGGCGAGGCAAAGACACGGAGGATCATAAATCTAGAAAGATAGACTGCTGGTGATTTATCACGTCACACAGAGACAAAAACAAGAGCGAGACAGTTGTATAAAAGCTGGAGGTGCAAAGCAGGGAAGCGCTTAGCGCAGGCGGCATGGGAGAGCTCTTGAAATTCAAGCTCACACGGAACAACCACATCACCTGCAGTTCCCATTAGTGGCCCAGCAGACGCTATTTCACCTCCTGCGGGCTGCAGAAGCAATTACTCTCTATTCTCTATAGTTTTGGCCGGACTTTACATTTGTTTTTATTACCTTAGTAAACATTTTCATACATACTTTGTTTTCAATCTCTAGTTTAAAGTATTTTTTTTCAATTATCATGATGTGCGTTTAGTCGATTGCAGTCCCATTTATTTTTTAATATACAGTATGATAAAGTAGGGTTTGTTTCTAGGGGTCCTATTGGTTCTGCAGAGTGAAGACCCACCCTTGCTGCGGTTGCAGCCAATAGCAGTCGTTTCCGGTTTATTTTATGGACGGGACGTTCCAAGATGGCGGATTCAAATTTGCTGAAAAAGTGGTTTCCAAACGGATCTGTAGAAACTGACGTGACGTTACAGTTCCCTTCGTCCATATTTTTTTTACAGTCTATGGTTTCGCGGCAGGGGGCTGAGAGCACTCACTGGGTCCATGTACGGCCTCAGCAGAGTTTCACAGTTTGAAGTGAGATGACGCAGGTGAACAAATGACAGTGAAATCAACTTTGAAGCAACATTCAGAGGGAATACAAGAACGCTCGCCCCAAAACACGCTTGTCATATCTGGCGACCTCGGAACGGTTGCCACCAGGTATTCCTAAACGTAACCTCATAAAACTATGCCTAACCCTAAACTTATTCCTAAATGTTACCTCAGTAAAACTATGCCTAACCCTAACCTTATTCCTAAACGTAACCTCAGTAAAACTATGTCTAAACCTAACCTTATTCCTAAACGTAACCTCGGTAAAACTATGCCTAAACCTAACCTTATTCCTAAACGTAACCTCGGTAAAACTATGCCTAAACCTAACCTTAATACTAACCTTAACCTCAGTAAAACAATGCCTAAACCTAACCTTATTCCTAACCTTAACCTCAGTAAAACTATGCCTAAACCTAACCTTATTCCTAACCTTAACCTCAGTAAAACTATGCCTAAACCTAACCTTATTCCTAACCTTAACCTCATTAAAACTATGCCTAAACCTAACCTTATTCCTAAACGTAACCTCAGTAAAACTATGCCTAAACCTAACCTTATTCCTAAACGTAACCTCAGTAAAACTATGCCTAAACCTAACCTTATTCCTAAACATAACCTCAGTAAAACTATGCCTAAACCTAACCTTATTCCTAAACGTAACCTCAGTAAAACTATGCCGAAACTTAACCTTATTCCTAAACGTAACCTCAGTAAATTATACGCCTGCAAAGATGGTCAATTATTTTATTACGTATACTGTCCAGTCCAGCAGGATTCTGATTTAGCAAGGTGACCATCTATTGGTGTGTGTGTGTGTGTGTGTGTGTGTGTGTGTGTGTGTGTGTGTGTGTGTGTGTGTGTGTGTGTGTGTGCTGCCCTGTGTGTGTGTGTGTGTGTGTGTGTGTGTGTGTGTGTGTGTGTGTGTGTGTGTGTGTGTGTGTGTGTGTGTGTGTGTGTGTGTGTGTGTGTGTGTGTGTGTGTGTGTGTGTGTGTGTGTGTGTGTGAAGAGGAGAAGAGCATCCCGGGTCACAGAGGAAAGGAGATGTCATTAATTAAAGAGAGGTACAAAACCCTGACGAGGAATTAATTCATTACATGCTGAAGATCAACAACACCAGGATTATTTCTCAGGAGACTGAAGATATGGCCAGAGAGATCACAAGTCAGAAAATAATTTAGCATATACTACAAGCTGCCATGATGAGATATGCGATGCGTTTGTGAGATTTTAGTAGATTGTAGGCTATTTTCGGGCCGAGGTGTAGAGGGAAATACTAGCAGACCAAGAATAAAACCCAAGGGGACGCCAGTCAACGGAGTATATAGGGTTTAAGTTGTTAATAGAACGCAAGGCTTGAGTTCATAGAACACTTTGGATGACATTCAGATGATGAAATATACCTAATCTGAGATTTACAAGCACAAGAGCAACGATAATGTTAATACTTTTTAATAATTGTATTACAAATTGGAGACCCCAAAATAAAAAAGGACATCACAACAAATTGGCAAAGATTGAGGAGAAACATAATGGAACTCAAAGAAGAAACCAAAAAGGGCCTGGAGATGCCGGTCCAAAACAACAGAATGGAGGGGGGGACCAGCCCCCCCCCCCCCCCCCCGCCCCTCCTCCCGCCCCTCCTCCCGCCCTATAGGAACATTGAAGCTGCTCCCCCCTCCCTAACTGAAAAGAAAACAAGCTGTAACTAAAATCTATACAAAAAGGTAGAACTACCGGCCATCTCCAGGACAAACTAACTAAAATGAGTTGACTGGGAAAAAAAAAAAAAGGTTTCTAGGCCTAAATAATCATAGCAGTGTAGGTCTGAGGCTGTTGCTGAGTCTGTGTCTGTGTACTCAATGGGCTGGCTTTTAAAGGAGTAGTCTGCAGCAATTAGGATTTGGGGAATCTGCTGCAGGTGTGCCAGCCTGATGGGGAAAAGGAGAGACAAAGATTAGCACAGACGATGGGTGAATGATTGAGTAATTATGATGTCATGGCCTCACGCAACAATAATGCAGGGATAGTACAGTAAGCGCTCTGCACGGAGATGTTTGAACGTATAGCATACATCAATGAACGCCCATCCCCTACAGTCCTACAGCAGTCTTCTTAACAAACAGTGCTAGTTTACAATTCTACCTCGTTTATTCCCCCCCCCTACTGTCAAAATTCCCCTTCCTTTGCCTGTGTGCAGTGAAACGTGGCAATGCTATTAGCCGGATTGTGAGTTTTTCGAGTGTGTGTAAGAGCACAGCACTTCTATGTTCTTCCACAGGTTTTTTTTTTTTTCTCTCCGCTTTTCTAACTTCCTCTTGTCGTCAAGCGCCGCGGCTCTGGCAGAAGGCTTAATTTCTTTACCGCTATCGGCAAAGCTGCGGCGCCCCCTGCATTCGTTGCATAACCCCCGCCGCCTGTCGCATTCTCCCCCAAATATGTTATTTTAAATGAATTTGAGCAAACTACTGTGCCATTTCACAGCCTGTTTCCTAATTGGCATCTTTAGCTGCACGGCTCAGCTGCGTTGGTTGGTTGCAGTTCTGTCATTTATTTGCAGTGGTGGAAGAAGTACTGAGATGTTATATTAAGTAAAAAACAGCACCACAATTAAAAGGGCTGTTTTCAAAATTTGACTTGAGTATATCTGCTTGTAGAGCTGCTATTTTTGAACAACTGAAGTAAGACAGGGCTTCAGTGATTAATGGTTGTTTTGTAAGAATGATCCAAATCTGCTTTAGTTACTACTGAAGTTTTCAAATAAATCTCACAGTGCTCACAACGCAGCATACAGAATAGGGACGATTTTGATTGATTGAAAAAAACAAAACAATTCTTGACACCAATGCATACATGCTAGGGTTCATGCAGTTAACGTGAAAAGTCTCTTTCTACTACTCTGCCACCAAAATGTGGAATGCCCTGACACCATCCCTTAAAAAATGTGGATCACTGTCTTTCTTCAAAACAGGCCTGAAAATCCATCTTTCAGGAGACCAAAAGGGAATTCACTTTTCCCATTGAAAGGAGGTGTCATTCACTGCCGATTTTTTTTTCTTCCATTTTTGTACATATAGTGTTTTATGTGTTATATTGTATTTTGGTGTTATTTTGATGCTACAGTATGTTGATGAATTGAATACATAGGACCACAATGGAAGCAAGTCGCCAGGACTTTTTTGTGTTATCCTTTTAGCCTAGCTTTCTGACTGTACCTCGTGCTGTTCACATTTCTGACTAAACATTTTTTCAATCAATCAAGAACCAAACTAGAAACGCCACAACAACATGGCTGAAGGAGAACCAGCCACACAATAGAGAACAGATGGAATCCAGACTCCTGTCTTATTTGAAAAATAATAACATACAGTATAAGGATTAACCAGGAATGGGAATTGTCATGAATGTTAAGTAGCAGTGGGCGAACGACTGTACATGTCTGGCATATGCTTTGGAACGGACAGCTGCACACACACACACACACACACACACACACACACACACACACACACACACACACACACACACACACACACACACACACACACACACACACACACACACACACACACACACACACACACACACACACACAGTGCACTGAGTAGCTGATTGCCTGTGTGAACGGACATTGTGCTGTAATTACAAAGCTTGACATCATCATGTCCCCATAGAGCCAAATACCAGGCTTGTATCTGTGACACTGTGTCTGAACATGGCCATGTCTCGGTCCCGTTGACGGATCAGAGCCCACACGTAACCAAATGAACCCCACAGCGTCCCTATTTTCTAGGGGGGAAGGGGGGCGGACATTCTGCCAAAGTAGCCGATCTACAAGCTCACAGCAGCTTGTAGGTCGGCTATTTTCACTGAAGAGATTTGGTGTAGAGGGGGCGGGGAAGAGCGGACCTAGTATAGAGCCCTGGGGGACCCCCCCAGTCAACTAAGCATATTAGGGTTTGAATTGTTAATGGACTTTGCGGGATGAGGAGGGTGTCTGTATGTCAGTCATGTCCGTCAGTCATGTCCGTCCGTCCGTCAGTCAGTCAGTCAGTCAGTCAGTCAGTCAGTCAGTCGGTCAGTAAACCAGTCATTAACCTCGTGTCGCCAGGCTTTCCACACAATAACGATGCTGAGTCGCAACGCTCGGCAAGGCGACTCGCTCGCCTCGCGGCTCGATCGGCGGTGCGTCCCGTGGCTAGACGGCACGCCTCTGTCATTTAACAGTTTTTTTAGAAGACATCCTTCCATCCAACCCATTGTTTCGCAGGAATAGTCAAGTCACAACTCCTACGTTTCAAGAGAATCTGCACACAAACAGCAGACTTTGAAGATGCCTGCAAAACTCTATTCACAGCATTAAGGAAACGTGGATATACAAGAACATTCCTCAGGAAATCATACAACACATTCCAGGAAGTGAAAGTAAGGAATGAGAAACCCACACTAGCCTTAGTAACCACATTTTCTAGCCAAAGTTTATTGGCAAACAGAGCCATCAAAAGCAATTTTGAAAACAGGGGAGGAAACCTCCTACAGAACTTTAAGATAATTTCGGCCTATAGGAAAAACAAAAATCTGAAAGACTACTTGATCCACAGCAAATTGAAGCCATGGAACCAAGTAGCACGGGCAAGACCTAACTACTTTAGCCCTAAACAAACGGTTAAAAACAGGACAAACAAAAACATTATTAGCCTAAGACAGAACATCACATACAACACCAGAAATTGTGTTTATCTGATTACTTGCCAAGTGTGTGGATTACAGTATGTAGGAGAGACAAGCAACTCCATAGCAATTAGAATAAGCCAACACAGGTACACCATTAATAATGAAAAAGATACCCATTTATTAATTGTTCAACACTTTATAACACATGGGATTGATGCCATAAAAGTATGCGGCCTGGAATTCAATGACTGCTGGACAATTGGACAGAGAAGATTCCATGAAAAAGAATGGATTACAAGACTTCGCACAAAATATCCAGGAGGCCTAAACTTCTAAACTGCCCAAAGTAACTGAAACTATCCACATATTCTTACTAACCTAAACAATAGAGTTGATCACCTACATCAACCACAAAGTTGAGGGGGAGATCTCATTGTTGAGCTAATGAGAATATCAATGAAGGCACATTGATACCAAGAGCCATCAACATTTGGACCATCAACAGGGAGCTAATTGTCTTCCAAATTGGAGGTGTGAACATCAGAACTGTGGATATGCTAACTTGTTTCCAAAACTGTATCCCTTCAGTATCTACCCCATAGTCCTAAAAAATATAGTGTAAACACATCCTTAAATGGAATTAGGAAATAGCTTTAACCCGAGGGTATGCGGTCACCCTGACTCAGAGATTAGACGCCTCTGCCCTGCACAGTCTAATAGAAAGCACAAAGCTTTAAAAAAATAAGGCTGCCTCATCCAGGCAGTTGGCCAGGAGCCACTTTGAGTGGTAGTTGGGATAAACGCAGTCAGTGGAGCAAACGCAGTCCGCACCAATAATATTTACGATTCTGTCCCTATCGGTACATAACTCGGACGGCGCTGAGTCGACTAGCAGCCCAGCGGCTGGTCGACGCGGGCAGGCCGCCTGGAGGCGCTCGGGCGCGTCTCCTCAGCCTTAAGGTCTGCTGAGTCGGCGCGCCTCCGTCATGGCCCATAACTTATAATTATAAATTATAGGGAAAACACATCCTTGAATGGAATTAAGAAATGGTTTTACCTTTAGTCTAGGTAAACTTAATTATTTGCAAAACATGACATCCCTTATTCAAAACAGATGGCGAATGCATTCTTCTCTTTATAGGGCCTACACAGGTAATAAAATTGCCTGTGAGACCTTCATGAATTGAACCTCACAGTCAGCAGTCAGTCAGTCAGTCAGTCGGTCAGTAAACCAGTCATTAACCTCGTGTCGCCAGGCTTGCCACACAATAACGATGCTGAGTCGCAACGCTCGGCAAGGCGACTTGCTCGCCTCGCGGCTCGATCGGCGGTGCGTCCCGTGGCTAGACGGCACGCCTCTGTCATTTAACAGTTTTTTTAGCAGACCCTTTTACGTTTTGGGTTTGACAACGGCACTTCCGCATTCCTGGAGAGCGGAAGTGCACGACTGAAACGTTTGATGTTTGGTCACATTTGTCCCAAGAAGTCACGATAGGCCGTTTGGGGACTGAAAGTGTGTTGTTCCATACTGAGGAAAGCCTGGTTTTCATTCCAAACTGACCAGTGTGGTTCAGTCTATAGACCCTGCCTACTATTGAATTCTAGAGTTCTAGGACCATGCCTACTATAGAATTCTAGAGGTCTAGGACCATGCCTACTGTATAATTCTAGAGGTCTAGGACCATGCCTACTGTAGAATTCTAGAGGTCTAGGACCATGTCTACGGTAGAATTCTAGAGGTCTAGGACCATGCCTACTATAGAATTCTATAGAGGTCTAGGACCATGCCTACTATAGAATTCTAGAGGTCTAGGACCATGCCTACTGTATAATTCTATAGAGGTCTAGGACCATGCCTACTGTAGAATTCTATAGAGGTCTAGGACCATGCCTACTATAGAATTCTATAGAGGTCTAGGACCATGCCTACTATAGAATTCTATAGAGGTCTAGGACCATGCCTACTATAGCATTGTATAGAGGTCTAGGACCATGCCTACTATAGAAAGGAGTGGAGATCCTTTGTTGCTGCCCTACATGCCAGTCAGCATAAAGGGCAGTAAGATAAGGACCATGCCTACTGTAGAATTCTAGAGGTCTAGGACTATTTCTACTATAGAATTCTAGAGGTCTAGGACCATGCCTACAATAGAATTCTAGAGGTCTAGGACCATTTCTTTTCGGCTGGCGCCACCTTTATTTTCACTTCTGCCGAAATGAGTAGTCTAGTCTCGCCAGTTGAGCGCTACGAGTTGGAATAAAACATGGACATACCAAAGGAAAATATTCCAAGAAGTACTTGTTGAACTTGTCTGATTCATCCAATTACAAACGTAATCTGGTGGAGTGGAATTATTTTGTAGGTTGTACCGTTACGGTTATGGTTTCTGCCAGTTATGTCCTCTAGACCGGATCAGAAAAGAGTTGATCCCAGTCTGTCTGTCTGTCTGTCTGTCTGTCTGTCTGTCTGTCTGTCTGTCTGAAACAGACTGTTTGGGGAAGCTCACAGCAGCAACACAGCGATTATTTCAATCCATTCATCACATGCAAAAACAGGGACATCACGCACGCACACACGCACACACACGCACACACACACACACGCACACGCACACGCACACATACACATACACATACACATACACATACATATACACATAGTATACACATACACATACACATACACACGCATGACAAGCCATGAGCCAGGGGGCTGGACGCTGGCCCTCCGTCTCATGGTTTGCCAGGTGACAGATGGAGGTGGTGGGTCTGCAGCACACACGCACACGCACGCACGCACGCACACACACACACACGCACGCACGCACGCACGCACGCACGCACACACACACTGTGACAGTGGGCATGTAAGCAGACTTCTCCACATGGAGAGGAATATGGCTCTTTACCAAACATTGCACCTCATACAGTGTGTGTAACATGAACATCAAATATTACAACATGAAGCATTGTGTAATCTTATCACTCAAACAGAGGAGCGTCTCCTTTCAAACCCCAATGGTTCTAATCAGCCCCCCGCCCACAGGAGTGGCCCAATTCTCTCACAACTTGCTACAAAAATCCCTCATGAAAAACTATATAATCAACTACCTTTCATTTTCAACCTTCACATGTGTCTCCTTCTCTAATAATCAAAAAGTGCTATATATTTCATCTCGCAATTTACTTCCGGATGGTTCGTTTTGCACTTTTTTTGCCACATCGGTCACGGGAAAGAAATAAGCGCTGCCGTGGTCTATGGAAACGAGCCCAAAAGTGCACCCAAATAAGCCCAAAATCGCTTATACAAACAGTCAGACCTGGCAACGCAGCCTACGCCAATCATGCGTGAGAGATCTACAAGCTATGGGGCAGAGACGCCACCGTATCTTAGCAACAACTACAGCGCTCACTCTCATTGGTCGTGTCACGCTAAGAGCAGTCTCCAGACAATGGCATCGCAGACAGCTTGCTGTTACTGCTGTAGCCATCACAGTTAGTCCCAGCGACGACGGACAGGGCGCTGTGATAGCTGCCATGTCGCTAACGCTAACGTGGTTGTCATGCCTGCAGCGGCTGTGCAATCACTTTGTCAACAATGCACGTTCGTGTGGTGAATGTCAATATTGCTGCTCAGTTAGTCCATTGTAGATGGTGTATGTTTGTGTGTGTCTTCTGGAGAACTATAGCTCCACAGCAACTACAGTAACTAACGTAATGGCAGGACCGCCCCGTGCAACGCATGTTAGGCTGCATTATGGTCATGTAGTAATTTCAGATAATTTCGCTCCGATTACAGCAGTGCTTATCAACCCTTTCACGCCGCCCCCCCCCCCCCCGCCCCCCCCCAAATAAACGTACTTGATCTGGGGACCCCCCCATTCTGTTTGACTCCGTTCCACAAGTACATATTGTGAAAATAGCCGATCTACAAGCTCAAAACGCCTCACGTTGAGAGGCTTTGTAAGCTTGTAGATCGGCTATTTTCTACATGACTGCCTCTTTCTTACATTCTTTGACAATGTGGCCCATGTTTTCATAGTATAGTTTGTTGACTACTTTTGTTGCAGAAATGCTCATTTCCTTTACTTTCCTTTTTTTATTGTCTCCGCCAGGCCGAAAGGCATGGCGCAAGACTATGTTTCACCCCCTGTCCGTCCGTCTGTGATAGCTAATCTCTCACATCGTTGACTTAATCGCAGCAAAATAACACCCCGATGAGTCAGTGAGAGCTGGATAAACGAGGTAAAATGTGTCAAAAGGAGTCTGTACGGCTGTCGATAAATGAACACATGACGTCGGTGGGAGAGGACATTGTGTCTTTTGGACAAACAGCAGCATCGTGCTGATGTTTGTTGTGTGAAGCAGCTTAATGTCAGAGTGTTTGTGTTGAAGCGCCTCAGTGCGGCTGCAGAGTTCATGTGCAACCTCTTCCAGAGAGAGACAGAGACACTAGAAACTCTGCTGGGGAAAAAAAACACTGCTGGGCATTGACTTTCATATGGACATTGATCTACACACTGCAGGTATATCTGCTACACACACAACATCAAACTACACACTGCAGGTATGATGCAGCGTTTGCATTACAGCCAGCATGCCAGCGTAGTTCCCATATGGTTTCAAGGTGGGCTAAACCATATGGACCCCATGTCAGCAATGTCAGCGGCATCCACTTCAGTCCCAACTGCGATGCCCATGCAGGCTATAAGTAGCTTCTACCTGGCCCTTAGGTGGGCCCCAACTACCCATGTTTATGTGGGACCAAGGCGGGTCCTACCTGGGTTTGCCCATGCAGGCTTTAACTGGGTTCTACCTGGGCCCTAGGTGTACCCTAACCAACCACAGTGCAGTGCCCATCGCTCCAATTGTTGTGACGTCAGGGCTCTCAATACTGCACATTGGTGGAGGAGGAGGGGCCGCAGGGCGACCGCACACATCGCTGAACCAATGGTAGCCCACGGATGTTTCCTCTGGGGATTTACAATCTGCCCCTCTATGCCACATATCATCCGCACTACAGGGTCTTCACTGACCGAGCCACGGCCCCACTGACCCTCATGACGCTACGCCACTTATATGAGTTGCCAAGTGGCCGCGGGCGCTACGTGGGCGTGGCCGCGGGCTAGACGCGAGCCCCCGCGTAGCGGGGGCGAGCTTCTAGTTTATACAATTAAGGCATTTATCAGAAGCTCTTACCCAGAGCAGCTAGTGCTAGATCACAGTAAATGACATGATACTGACATGATACTGACCATGATACTGACCCTGATATTGACCATAAGACTGACCATGATACTGACATGATACTGACATGATACTGACATAATACTGACCACGAGACTGACCATGAGACTGACAATGATACTGACATGATACTGACCATGATACTGACATGATACTGACCATGATACTGACCATGATACTGACATGATACTGACATGATACTGACCATGATACTGACATGATACTGACCATGATACTGACCATGATACTGACATGATACTGACCATGATACTGACCATGATACTGACCTTGATACTGACATGATACTGACCATGAGACTGACCATGATACTGACATGATACTGACCATGATACTGACCATGATACTGACCATGATACTGCCATGATACTGACATGATACTGACCATGATACTGACCATGATACTGACCATGATACTGACATGATACTGACCATGATACTGACATGATACTGACCATGATACTGACCATGATACTGACATGATACTGACCATGATACTGACCTTGATACTGACAATGATACTGACAACGATACTGACATGATACTGACCATGATACTGACCATGATACTGACCATGATACTGACCATGATCCTGACCATGATAATGACCATGATACTGACATGATACTGACATGATACTGACCATGATACTGACATGATACTGCAGACCATGATCCTGACCATGATACTGACCCCATATAATTGACTGGAGTCCCCCAGGGCTCTATACTAGATCCTCTAGTGTTTCCCTCTACACCAATATAGACTATTTTATACAGGAACAGATCTTCAAGCTCACAATGCTCACAAAAAAAATGGAAATACTCCAGTAAAGTAAAAAAAATACCTCAAAATTGTACTTAAGTACAGGCAGGCATCTCTGAAGAGCGCACAGAGTCCCTCTGGGGAAGTTTTTAGATTGAGGCCCAAACAGCTGAGAGAAGCATAATCTTCTCCCTATCTCATTGTCCCATGGGCTACCTGTTTCATGATTTCCATAAAACACATGCGTTTCAGAACCGCCACTCTGAAATAGAATTGAATTTGGTGAATGTAATTGCATCAGTGGATTCTTCCCGCTGGGCACTGCAGAGATCTGCACCTCCTGTATCCAGTGGTGTAAAGTAACTAATTACATTTACTCAAGTACTGTACTTAAGTAAAGTTTTGAGGTATTTTTTTTTACTTTACTGGAGTATTTCCAATTTTCTGTACTTTTACTTCTACTCCACTACATCTCGGAGGCAAATATTGTACTTTTGCTCCACCACAATTATTTGAAAACCTTTGTTACTATAGTTACTTTGTAGATTTTGATTATTATTACAAAACATACATTAACCACTTCAGCCCTATGTACATTTTGGCCATTTGAAAATAGCCGATCTACAAGCTCACAATGCGTCGCGATGCGACGCATTGTGAGCTTGTAGATCTGCTATTTTCAAAATATGTTTATACAAATAACACAAATAACATGGCAGCCAACGTCTTTCACTTCATTACCCAAGAGTCTCTGCCAGCATGTCCGGCGAGGACGCGCGGTGATTGGCCAGTCTTCGCTTTGACTGGCAGTGCTGCCTTGGTGCCTTGGCAAATGCTAGGATATAACTTATTGTCTCCCCTATTACATAGTCAGTAATACAGTCAAGCCCCTAGCAGGGACCCCCCTGAGTCTATATACATTTATGGAAGGATGATTGTTATTGCTTATACACGTAACTTTATAATTTTGTGGGACATAATATATGCCAAGGGTTCTCAAACCTTTCAGCCTGTGACCCCCCAAAATAATCATATTTGAACTGGGGACCCCCACCCTGACAAGCACTTGGAATTGTAGGCATTACATTTAGTTTGACTCGGTTCCATAGATAAATATTGTGAAAATTGCCAAACTACACGCTCACAACGCCCCGCAGCGCGAGGCGTTGTGAGCTTGTAGATCGGCTATTTTCCCATTTTGACAATTTGACCAGTTTCGTATTAAAAGGGTCTTAAAAGTAATTGAATTGTAACTTTATAAATGTGCAGATACCGTGTATACACTTATACTGCATGTTGGTTGTTACAACAGTAAACTTTACTGTTGAGTGAGAAAACAATGTTGCACATTAAGCTAATCATCTGGGGACCCCCCCAAATAATGTGGGGACCCCTTGGCGTCCCAACCCCCAGTTTGGGAACCACTGCCATATGCAGTAGCTGTTAAAAAGTTACATAGTGCTGCTTTAAACAAGTTCAGGTTTAGATACGATTTCCAAATCTCATCCACTCTTTTTTTCTTTTTACAAAGCTCAAAACACATTCTCACTCACTAAACACATTTCACACTGTGAATTGTAAAAGTTAAACACAACGTCAACAACCCATTTACCAGGGCAGGGAGTCAGGGACAATCTGTTACAAAGCACTGGAACTGTGGAAGTGGCCTGTGGACTGGTGACACACAGAATAAAAGGATTGGATTGGTCAGTATTTATTATATAAATTCCATCCCCGTAGCAACAAAATTAGCTTCTCAGTGTTTCCACGCTCCACGTTACTATCTCACTTCCTAAGAAACCTCTGCACTCCGTTGCCTCTCTCTCTCTCTCTCTCTCTCTCTCTCTCGCACGCACGCACGCACGCACGCACGCACGCACGCACGCACGCACACACACACACACACACACACGCTTCACATGGCCAAAGTATTGTGGGAGATCTGATAAGACTTCCTCAAACAGAGGCTTACGGTTGTGACTGTCTACCTCTGTTCTCCAGTGTACACACTATATCGCTGTTGCCGAGCAGAAAACTCTTATCTCCATATTTTAACTTTTTGTGTTTCGTGTTTTTTAAAGCTTAGTATGACTTTCGCACACCACTACTTTTCAGGACAAATATTGTACTTTTGACCCAAACTTATGTTATGTATTATGAATTCACTTTTCAAGAATAGTGAAAATACCAGATCTACAAGCTTGTGCAGCATCGCCATCCATTGTGGGATTGTAGATGCATAATTTTTTGTAGTTATTCTTTTTGCTTTTGTTTTTTGTAGAGGGGGATTTTCTAAATAATACAGCAATGCATTTATATTAAAAAGAAAATATACATTGTAATTTGTACTGTTGAATACTTAAGTATTTGTAAGTACAAAAATGACTGAGCAACTGTCGCATATAGTTGAGTAATATTTGACCAGGAGTATCAATACTCTGATACTTTGTAGTGCTGAGTGTTACTTTTTTCACCACTGGCAATAGAAGAACGACTCTTTCTACAATATCAATATCTTTCTACAAGTTTTCAATTTGTTATTGTTTAATTTAGACCGGTCAGCCCTGTTGCATTCCCTGAATACCAGCTGTGTGTACCGACAGCGTGGGATTACTATTTGGCACTTGGCTCGGAAGTTTTTGTCTAGGTTTTCTGGAACTGTGGAGGGTTTTGTTTTGTTCTGGAGGTGTATTTCGAAGGTCACAGGAAGGTCACGGCCTGTCAGCGTTAGTGTGGGGAAGCAGACACAAACAGTGGTCTATAGTAACTAAGTACATTTACTCAAGTAGCCTACCTTTTTGATGTAGTTTTTGACTTTACTGGAGTATTTCCAATTTTCAATAATTGTACTTCCACTCCACTACATCTCAGAGGCAAATATTGTACTTTTCGCTACACAATTATTTGAAACTGTTTATTACTACTGTAGTTACTTTGTAGATTTAGATTATTACAAAAAAACATACTAACCACTTCAGCCCTACAGTATATACTTTGGCTATTTGAAAATAGCCGATCTACAATCTCACAACGCAAAGCGACGCGTTGTGAGATTGTCGATCAGCTATTTCCAAAGGAGTTTTATACATTTTAAGAACTTAACATGGGACATTCTGCAAAATAAGTACTTTTACTTTTGGTAGCCTACTTTAAGTAGATGTTGATGCCGATACTTTTGCACTCTTACTCAAGTACATTTTCAACACCGGACTTTTACTTGTAACAGAATATTTCTACATTGTGGTATTGATACTTTTACTTTAACCCATTAAGACCGGGAACGCATCTGTGTAATTATTTGATTTCTTTGGCTGTTCAAAAATATAAGATCTACAAGCTCATAGCGCGGCACCGAGTGCCGCGCTATGAGCTTGTTGATCTGCTATTTTTTGATAGATTGAGATTTTTTTATATATATTTTTATTTTATCGATAAAAATGATACACAGATGCGTTCACGGTCTTAATGGGTTAAGTAAAATTGTCGGTACTTCTTCCACCAGTAGTCACGGCCTGTCGGCCACGGGTCAGGGTGTAGCAGCAGACACACACAGAGGGAGTATGATGCAGACGGAGGAGGCATACATCCAAAAATCCAATTACAGCCAAAGGTCAGAACCAAAAGCAGGAGGGCAGAGTAACAGTTCCAAGCTAGGAATCCTAATATTCCTCCTCTAATAGGGAGCAGGCAAGAAATGTCACTCTGAGTCAGACGCAGCGTTATAGCCTACCTTGTTATTTCATTTTGTGGAAGATGAAGTGACTGAGATGGAGGATCACAACACGAATAATAAACAAGATTAGGAGGAGAGTTGCAATTGTAATTCCATTCTCAGACTTAATAGGCATAACGATCTCTCTCTCTCTCTCTCTCTCTCTCTCTCTCTCTCTCTCTCTCTCTCTCTCTCTCTCTCTCTCTCTCCCTCTCCCTCTCTCTCTCTCTCTCTCACACAATTTAACAAAGCCCCCAAATAAACTTCAGACCAATCCCATCTGTACATAGCATATACCAGCCCCCTCCTCATCCGGAAATATTTGAAGCGTCTAAGAGGAGAGGGACAGGGACAGAGAAAGGCAGAACCACAAGATATGGGACAAAAACAGGTCACATGTCTTACATTTAAGGTACGCAACAGAGGACATCCGCCACGACATTTGCTTCTACCCTTGCACACTTCTGATTGTTTGCATCCACCACCCAACAACACTTTACACCATGGTTCTTCAACAGGGGGTCCGTGACCCCTAGGGGGTCGTCAGAAGTTACTACAGGGGGGTCGCCAAATCTTTGCGTGATTTTTACATTAACCACTTCAACCCAGCATCCCTATTCAGTAGTCCAAAAGTAACTGACACAGATGCCCACACAGTGGCATAAAGTAGTAGCACCATCAAAACTGCAGCCATTTCCCCCCTGCCATTAGGGGTCACCAAGGGTCGCTAGGGGCAATGGCCTTGAACTGCTCTAGGACCAAACCTGTACTTTGAACTGTGAGTATTGTTGGATCACACACAGCAAAGCGTCATGTACTTAATATAATTACTATAATTTCTCAGCTGATGTTCCATGTAATCAAAACCTTTTTTTCATGTCACAAATTGACATTGGACAAGGGCTATACTATTCCTTTTACTGTATGATTTAGATCATTGGTTCTCAAAGTGCGGTCCTGGGACCCCCAGGGGACCCTGGCAGGGTCCCCTGGGGATTTAGATCAGTGGATCCTCTGGGATGCCACACGTTGTGTGCTTGTAGATCTTGAATACCAGACTTTTACTCGTAACAGAGTATTTCTACGTTGCAGTATAGGCTATTGATACTTTTGCTTTAAGTAAAACATCTGAGCACTTTTTCCACCACTGGTTCACTCTAACCATCTCAGAAGGCCATACCTCCAGAGATACCGAGGTAGATGTCTATGTGCCGGTAATGACTAACGCCTGGAAGCTCTATACCCTTTGGTCCATTAGTCAATCAAAGGGTTAATGGCTTGTCACAGGGGACAGGCTCAGCCAGGCCTCCCCACCCAGCCCACCGAAAACCCCTTAATCTAACCCACTTAAATATGCATGAGCCCCCCCACCCCACCCGGACAGATTTTAATGGCGCTTAGCTTTGTCAACCCCCCCCCCCCCCAAATGAAAAAAAAGAAAAGAAAAAACACCTGCCCTCTCAGTCCCCCGAACGTCATGTGACAAATGAAAGTCACCCCCAGACAACATGTTCCATCGGGGGCTTTGAGAAGCCACCCGTCAGTGGTGGTAGAAGTACTCACATGTTTTACTTAAGTAAAAGTATCAATACCACCATGTAGAGATATGCTGTTACAAGTCAAAGTCCGGTGTTCAAAATTTACTTGAGCAAAAGTACAAAGGTATTGGCATCAAAATATACTTAATTTTTCATACTTTTCATACTTAAAGTAAAGTTAATATTGTGCAGAATGTCCCTATTTCACAAGTTTCCAAATATCTAAAAAGCCTTTGAAAATAGCAGATCTACTAGCTCACAACACATTGCTTTGCGACGCGTTGTGAGCTTGTAGATCCATGCTATTTTCAAATAGCCAAAGTATATATAGAGCTGAAATGGTTAATGTATGTTCCGTAATAACAATAATACAAATCTAGTAACTGGTAACTAAAATTTTCAAATGATTGGAGTAAAAAGTCCAATATATGCATCTGAGATGTAATGGAGTAAAATTAGAAATACTCCAATAAAATAAAATTGTACTTAAGTACAGTAACGTACTAAAGTACATGCACTTAGTTACTTTACACCACTGCTGCCCTCTCAGTCCCCTGAACCGTCACGTGACAAATGAAAGTCACCCCAGACAACATGTTCCATCAGGGAGGGCTTTGAGAAGCCACCCGTTGACGGGGAGAGTGAAGGCGTCGTTGCCCTCTTTACCCTGACCTCCTGTTCATAATGACAGATGATAGAATGCATTATGTAAATATAATCACCTGCTCCTGAAGGAAATGATGGCCTCTGTATAATCGGTCATCCGCAATCAGCGCGTTCCAACCAGTGGTGCAGTGCTCATTGCTAGCGTTCATTTAAACTATGACGAGAAATGTTGGCCGACTATACCTTTTTTCACTGACGAAAATGTAATAAAAAAAACCCTATGATGACTAAAACTAAAGACTAAATATATTGACAATTTCGTTGTCGACTAAAATGTTAGTGAGTGACGAGTAGAGATCCAGTAGAACTAAAAGACAAGTTATTTTATGTTTGGTTGTGCTCGGGTGTTGCGCCCTGAAAATAGCCGATCTACAAGCTCACAATGCGTTGCGCTGCGACGCGTTGTGAGCTTGTAGATCTGCTATTTTCAGCATGCAACCATGTGTTATATCAGGCATTATACGTCACCATCAAAAAATACATTATTGTCGACAAAATCAACTTTAGTCTAAAATCTCGTGATATTTAGTTGACTAAAACTAGACTAAAACTAAAACCTTTCAGATGACTAAAACATGATTAAAACTACATTTTTAAAACTAAAAACAAATTGAATTTATTCAAAATGATGATATAAATCATTATATTATAAAACCATACATTAACCACTTTAGCTCTATTTTATACAATGTGCTTGTAGATCTGCTATTTTCAATCATTTTAGTACTTTTACTTTGGTACTGTGAGTATGTTGATGCCAATACTTTTGTACTTTTATTCAAGTAACATTTTGAACACAGGCCTTTTACTTGACACAGAGTCATTTTTATAGTGTGGCATTGCTTTTACTCAAGTAAGTAACATCTGAGCACTTGTTCCACCACCAAAAAGTATGTTTTTTAGACATTCAAGGTTTCCCACCTGACAGCGACAATTATGCTTTATAGGTGGGGGGGGGGGGGGAAAGATTATGCTGCTTCTAAAATGTTTGCGGAAACCATTGATATGTATGATTCTCTTAGCCAGGCAAGGTTTTGTATCCGTATCCATGTTTTGTCTCTTTTGAAAGCAGAAAGTGTGGAATGTGACAGATTGGATTAGGAGCACAACACCGCTCCGGGGAGAAGAACTTCTGTTCCACTCAGTCTCAGTTTGGCCTTCAGAAGACAATCAGTGACGCCTCTATGGCTCATGTGGCTGACTGCAGTGGTTTAAGAAGTACTCACATGTTTTACTTATAAGTAAAAGTATCAACACCATATATTGTAGAAATAGTCCGATATTCAAAATGTACTTGAGTAAATGTACAAAAAGTATTGGCATCAGAATATACTTAAAGTACCAAAAGTAAAAGTACTCATTATGCAGAAGGTCCCATTTCACAAGTTTGCATATATATAAAAAAATGTAATTAAAATCCTTTGAAAATAGCAGATCTACAAGCTCACTTTACGACGCGTTTTGAGCTTCCTCAAATTATCTATATAAGTCTGAAGAGGTTTTGTAATAATAATAATCAGTAACTAGTAACCAAAGTGTTGAAATTTGGAAATACTCCAGAAAGTACCTCAAAATTGTATTTAAGTACAGTACTTGAGTAAATGTGCTTAGTTACTTTCCACCACTGGCTGACAGTTATAATTTAAACTCATTATTCTGCTGTTTACTCTTGTTTTGATTGGAGCTCTCTGATCAATAACCATATATATTCAAAACACTTGAAAACACTCCTCTCTCTCTCTCTCTCTCTCTCTCTCTCTCTCTCTCTCTCTCTCTCTGTCTCTGTCTCTGTCTCTGTCTCTCTCTCTCTCTCTCTCTCTCTCTCTCTCTCTCTCTCTCTCCCTCTCTCTACCCTCCCTAATGACCTGTGAGCATATTGCTGTCCAAAGGCATCTTCTCCCGGACTCTCTTGGATCAATGGTGACCATATGGAAGTCCCAGGGACAACAGATGCCCTGCTAGTCAGTTATTGTAAACATGCCAATAATATCAATGATGTCAGGCTAAACAGCAGAGGTCACGTGGAGGCACCCTAAACATGTCAATTATGTCCATATGAGAGACTGAATGCACTACTTAGATAGATGCTATGTTTAGTACTATGTTTAGAGAGATGCTAGATAGTTATATTATTAAGATGCTAGTTATGTAATTGAGATAAAGTAGATGCTAGTTATTTAATATAGGTAAATGCTAGTTATGTTATTTACTGTACTTTAGATTTTGCAGTTAGGGTTTCGGTGTCTTGCTCAAGGACACTTCGACAGTAACACAGATTATCGAACGGGAAACATTCCAATTCCCAACCTCCGGAGCCACTGTTATTCGAGTTACTTTGTAGAACACAACTGTTTTGTTAGCAGTCTAATTCTTTGCACACCTCCTCTGTTGCTGTTTGACAAATATGAAGCTCTGGATGAAAGCATGACAACAAGGTTTGTAGTTGAAATTATTTTACGATCTCACATCAACAGTGTTAATGGGGGTGGGATGGTGGTTAGGAGTCTGGACCGAGTCTGGACTGAGCTGTGGGTGGTAACAGTGTTACTGGAGGGGTGTGGGTTGGTGTGAGGTCATCTTCTAACCTTCACTCCCAGCCAGCCAGCCAGCCAGCCAGCCACACAACATCCAGACTCTGAGGTGAAAGACCCCATTATCTTCTCCCACAGGAAGGTATCGGCTCAACTCCCATGTGACACCATCATGTAGGCAGAGATGGATACATGCACTAACAACATCTCTCACTGTCTCACTGTGTGTGTGTGTGTGCATACACAGATTACACACACACACACACACACACACACACACACACACACACACACACACACACACACACACACACACACACACACACACACACACACACACACACACACACACACACACACACACTTACACACACACACACACACACACACACACACACACACACACACACACACACACACACACACACACACACACACACACACACATGTTTACGCTTCTGACGTGCAGTGCTGTAAAGTAACTAAGTACATTTACTCTAGTACTGACAACATTGAGGTCTTTTTTACTTTACTTGAGTATTTCCAATTTTCAGTACTTTTACTACTACTCCACTACATCTCTGAGGCAAATATTGTGCTTTTACTCCACTACAATTATTTGAAAACTTTAGTTACTAGTTACTTTGTAGATTTTGATTATTATTACAAAATCACTTAAGCCCTTTTTAAACTTTGGCAAGTTTCGTGACGCGTTGTGAGCTTGTAGATCAGCTATTTTCAAAGGATTTTTATACATTTTATATATTTGAAAACTCTGAAACGGGACCTTCTGCTGTTGGTACTTTAAGTACATTTTGATACCAATACTTAAGTACTTTTACTCAAGTACATTTTGAATTCCGGACATTTACTTGTAACAGAGTATTTCTACATTGCAGTATTGGTACTTTTACTTAAGTAAAACATTCTAGTGCTTTTTCCACCACTGTCTATTTGTAATAAAAAAAAACGTATTCTGTTGTAGACACAGTCTTGCGGACATGCCACACATACATTTCTTTATTTTGAACCTGTATGGGTGAGAGACAAATAAAACCGTCTTGATTCTTATTATCACACAGTGGCAATCCGTGTGTTCTGTCTGTCGCCCTGGCTTCTAACCGACATCGACATCTAAGCACGCATGCACGCACGCACGCGCGACACACAGCTTTCAGTATTTACAACTTTGTTTAGGGCAGTGGTTCTCAAAGTAGGGTCCGGGGACCCCAAGGGGTCCTTGAGGAGGGGGTTCCGGGGGTCCCCAGCAAAATGAGTTAATATGGCACCAAAGTAACTTTAACCACTTTAACCCTATACAGTACATTGGCTATTTTCAAACAATCTTGAAGAAAAAAAAACTTGAAAAAGTGAATATTTTTGAAACATTTTAACAACACAGATCTTGTATGGGGGGTCCCTGGCACAAAATATTTTCTTATGGGGGTCCACGGCTAAATATATGTATCGCGCCCTAATCAGCATGGGTCACTGCAGAGCAAGTGGTTGTGGGTAGATTAATTTATCAGATGGAACAGGAACAATGCTCCATGTCACCACTGCAGTCTCCCTCATCATCTCCTCAGCTCATTGTATATGAAGCGGGGGGGGGGGGGGGGGGGACAGCAAGTGAAAGAGAATATTGAATGGAAAGAGACAGGACAACCGAAGACAGTAGACCAGAGACTCAAAAATGAAGATGATGATCATCATCATCACACACACACACACACGCACGCGTGCGTGCGTGCGTGCGCGTGCGTGCGTGCGTGCGTATGTATGTATGTGTTATGTAAGTAACTAAGTACATGTGCTCAAGTAGGCCTACTGTACTTAAGTACAATTGTGAGGTATTTTTACTTTCTTCATTATTTGCTATTTGCAATACTTGTACTTCTACCCCATTTACATCTCAGAGGAAAACATTGTAGCCTACTTTTACTCCACTACAATTAAATGAAAACTAGTTATTTTTATAGATTTGGATTATTATTACAAAACAGACTTTAACCACATAATAAGGTAAGCCCTATATATGTGTCGGCCATTTGAAAATAGCCGATCTATAAGCCTACAATGCGTCGTGATGCGATGCGTTGTGGGCTTGTAGATCTGCTATTTTCAAAAGATTTGTATACATTTTTAACTTGTGAAATGGGACATTCTGCACAATGAGTACTTTTACTTTTGATACTTTGAGTGTATTTTGATGCCAATACTTTTGTACTTTTACTCAAGTACACACGGGACTTCAACTTGTAACAGAGCTAATCTACATTGCAGTATTGATACTTTTACTCGAGTAAAACATGTGAGTACTGTACATGAAAATGTTGGGGAACCATGCACTAATCTATGATGACATGTCTGTGTATACATACTGCCTATAGAGGCCACTGCAGACCTTTAACATGCATTGACTATTCAGAACACAGTAATATAACACCCCCACCCCACCTCCTCTCTATTAATCTACGTTTTTCCTTCTCTTTTTCTTCTTCTTTTTTTTTTAGTTTAAAGGAATTGTTTATCTAAATTTGCCAGAGGCTATTTTGAATCATTTTTCAGAAAATGTTATCATTTGTTATTTTTCCCACACGAGGTGCAAATTGATGCAGGCCGTTAGGGAGGGAGGATGGGGGCAGTCAGAACATCAATCACAGCGAAGTAGCCCCCCACCCCCCACCCCCCCACCCATGACAAGTAGAAGGTCTCCGTCACGTTTTGAATGACTTGATTGATGTGTTTTTAAAGTGAGACGGGATGTCAAAGCTCCTTCCTGTTGCCTTCTCTCTTTGACGGCACTGAATGCCTCCATCACACATCATCACCTCATCATACCGCTTATAGTGACCACAGGTGTGCGAGAACAGAGCAGCAGAGAGCACCTGCTGTTACTGTATAGCTCAGTCCTTAATGTGTTAGCAGTCATTTTTTTATATTTTTTCAAATGGGATTTTTTTTGGTACTGGGCAAAGGTAATGTGTTACACTGTTAGCACTTTCTTTGTCTTTTTTTTTTTTGTGTCGCGGGGTGTCGCGCGGGGGGGGGGGGGGGGGGGGGGGCGGGGGCAGGTTATGTATTATCATTTTGGGGAGACAGTAAGTCTTTTATCATTTTGGAGGGACATTTAATGCATTTGTTATCATTTTGGGGAGACAGGTAATGTGTTTATGATCATTTTTGGGGGACAGGTAATGCATTAGTTATCATGTGGGGGGACAGGTAATGTATTAGTTATCATTTTGGGGGACATATCAGGTATCATTTTGGGGAGACAGGTAACGGTAGCGACAGAGATGGACGTTGGTTTCTTGTCTGTCTCTGTCCGTCCATCTCTCTCTGTCCCAATGCAAAAGGTGCCAAGGTGACATTTGAGAAGGTTGTGTCTCTGTGTAACTCAGTGGCATCCGGCCTGCAGTGTGTTTGACAATCTGTTATGTTCCTCTGCAGACAGCCCCCACCAACCCTATAACCCTCCACTCCCCAAACTGTGTACTATTATAATTGACCAAGCATGCACGTAGCCACGTACAGTACGTGCACGCACTGGCACACATACAGTACAGTACACAAACACACACATGCACGCACGTAAGCCTGCACATACTGGTACACACACACACACACACACACACACACAGACACACACAGACATTTTAACCATTATGTTCACATAAAGGAGAGCATACAAGCACACATATTAAAGGTAGAGTTAAGGTTACATTCACAAAATCACGGCACAATGTATTCATGATACGATAATCATGTCACTCAGTACTCGATGGGTATAAGTAATGTGGCGGGTGCCAGTTATAACAGAGACAGCACAGTACTTTGCCAGCCTTTTTGCCTACACACGCGCACACACACACACACACACACACACACACACACACACACACACACACACACACACACACACGTTGGCTGAGAGTCCACAGAGAGTGACCGCCCCAGCCCTCACAAGCAGCAGACGGGTCCGTTGCTCCGACCCAAGAGTCAACTGTAAACAGCAACTCTGTCAAACTGCAGTCCATAGTGACAAGGTGTACAGGACGCCACGCCGCCACCTCCTCGCCTCCTAACCTGTCACAACGGCTGGCATTCCGGATGATCGATTGGCTGACGGGCGACCCCGAGGTTCCGCCCCTTCCATTCCATTCCTTTCTCTCTCCACGCTCTTCCCTCACCGGACCGGTTGGAGAGCGCTAATTTGTATCGCCTCCTGCAAAGGCAGCTGGTCTGTTTATCTCCCCTGCGACGCGTAAAGTTTTTTTTGCGTGTGTTAGGCGAAGTTAATTGCTTCGCTCATTAGCTGTGTTTGTGTTCTCTTTCTCTCTTGTGTGTCTCAGAGCAGTAGGGGAGCAATATCTGATGTTAGCTTATTACAGCGAGATGTTGTCACCGGGAGAACACTGATCCGTCCACCTGCGGGGACCAGAAAGCAATTAAGTTAATTCACTCAATACTGTGCTTAAGTAAAGTTTTGAGAAAATAGATCGATCCGCATCTCTGTTATACTGCAATACAGCGTTTCATGCTTTCCCAGAACATATGCAGCAGTAACGTTATACTGTAAGTCACAGCATGGCGCGTTGTGGGCTTGCACATCGTCTCGAGACATTCCACGCAACTAAGTATAACTTGTTGCTGTCAGGGCAGAAACCTATCTCCATATTCTAACGTGTTGTGTTTTTTTTCGTAAATTTGTGCCCTACTTGATCATACTACAGCCTCACAAAAGCATCAAAATAATGTATTTGAAGCCTGAAAAGCAACAGTTTTGGACATATGAGGTTTACACCCAACGGAGACAAAATCATCATTTAGTCACTCTATTGTGATAGAGTCACTCTAATTAATCCTTTAAGGCCGGGAACGCATCTGTGTCATTCTAAGATTTATTTGGCTATTGAAAAATAGCAAATCTACAAGCTCATAAGCACAGTGCCACTTATAGATCTGCTTTTTTTTATCGTGGAAAATGTGTGCAAATCTTTGAATATATATATGTTTTAAAGCAAACTTTTCCATTCTCATCTGTACTTCCACAGAAGCAAAGATTTGAGTTACAAATGTTCGCTTCAAAAACACAAAGATTTGCACGCGTTTGTATATCTGCTATGTTTGAATAGCCAAAGAAATCTTAAAATGACACAGATGCGTTCCCGGATTGAATGTGTTAAAGGGGCTACACCATGAATTTCATTTTTTAAAAATGTTTTTAGTATTTTTTGGGCTCCCCAGTGTCTCTTGCACCCCAAAAAATATATTTTTTTAACATTCAGACATTCATTCTCATTTCAGAGATTTTCAGAATGGGCGTGTCTGAACAGGCCATTTCAGAATGGCAAGGCAAGTGACATCACTTGCCTTGACTTTGCATTGATGATGGCCAGACAGAATCCCAAAAGGACGTTTTGGTATTGCAGCTGAAAAAGCTTGGAATGACAGACAGTCAGATTGTGAGAAAACATATCTGGATGTTTTTTAGGCTTACAACCTGTTTAAAACGTATTAGGGGGCAATATTTATATATAATATATATTTTTTAAATTCATGGTGTAGCCCCTTTAAGTACATTTACACACTGTATAAATGTAAGTACAATTCTTGTAGGCCTTTTATTTGTAACAGAGTATTTCCACATTGGCGGCTACTACTTTTACATAGAGTAAAAAAGGCAGAGTACTTCTTCCACCACTGGCAACCCGTCTCTTAAGTGCTTCGGGGAAAAGCCCTGTGCGATGCGTTCATCCCGCTCATGCATTCTTAATGGACTTTAAAAGAGAGCGATTGTTTTCCCACTCGCCATCCGCCGGCCGCCATTTTGGCGGGCCGAGGTAAACAGATGGATGCTGACAGTGAGCGAGTCTCTCACGCCGAGCGTCTCGTCTCGCCATATTTCCTTCCTGACAGAAGACAGCAAGGCTTCGCCTCGCTGATTTCTTTCTCTCTCCCCCCTTCTTCTTCCTCTTCTTCTTGGTTCCGTGGGCCAGCAAAGTAAATGCCAGACATTACACGAATTTATGTTGCAGAGAAATGGGAGGAAATATAAATACGAGGCTGCCAGCTTTGTTTCAACCGTAGTCACAAATAATATCTGTGGCTGTGACTTTGCAGCAGTTGGAAAGTTGAGACAGCTCTTTATATATATATATATATATATATATATAAAAGCCTACTTTTTACTGTCTATGATATTAGCATTAAAACCTTTTTTAACCCTCAATTGTTCATTTCTGAAAAAGAAGGTTATTGTAAAAAGATTTACGGGTTCCGACATGTTTGTTTGCAATGAAGAGTGGACGGCGTTTGGGTCCTCTTGGACCCGGAAGTGACGTCGGACTACAAAATTACGTCAGACTTAAAAAACGAATAGCCTGGGGGACCATGACAACAGATGGGCATGCGCAATAACAATGCAAAATGTGGCACCGATCCCAATCCTATAGCCTGGGGGACCATGTAGAGTTAGACAGTGTTTCCAAAAAAGGCTCGAATTTGGGTAAAGTGAAAAACAGGCATTTGGGCGGTGGGCATTTGCTAATATTAATTAACACAAAAAAATGTATTACAATTAATTAATTAACCAAAAATAGCAGATATACAAGCTCACAACGTCTCGCAGCGCGAGGCGTTGTGAGCTTGTAGATCTGCTATTTTTGGCTAATGTTCCACTCAGAATAGGTACAGTATGCTTGGGTTGAAGTGGTTCATGCAAAAAACATGATCCTATCACACAAAGATTTGGTGGCCCCCACTGTAGTAACTCTGAGGACCCCCTAGTGGGTCCCGGACCCCTGGGTTAAACTGTTTATGAAGTGAAACTGAAAGCCTCATTTCTCTTCCTCCGTCCTCTCTTATACCTCCACCATCCTCTTGCTGCTGGGTGATCTGGAAACTACACTCAATTTGTCTCGTGAAAACAAGCATCCTGAGGGAGATGACATTCAAATGGCTTTGACATCTGTTGTCACCCTGGCAGAGACACCTTAACAGCAGTGTTGCTGCCAGACAAAATGTCCTATCAGTACAGGGTTGTTTCGACATGGAATGACTTTCCATTGGCCATAAGAGATTGTCCTACTTTCCCATCGTTTAAGCCGCAGTGGTTTTCAACCTTTTTCATGTCAAGGTCCATTATTTATTCGGCATTTGAGCCACAGAGATTTAGACTCAGACCCCAAGACTTAGAATATTTCGTTGTCGTTGGATGCGATTTTGACCACAATTCCATGCTGTATTGATGTTGGTACCATAGGAGAGATAACACGAAAACGTTGATCAAAATAACAATCCTTCTACATTCTCTAATTGTGCAGACTTCTTGTAAATTAAGTAATGCAGATGTTTAACAATAATTTAACTCTTGGTTTCACTTTACGTTCTCAAGAGTTAGAGATCTACAAGGGTCTATTTGGTTACCAACTCTCCATCATTTAGCTGGGGACTACCTAGAACCCCCTCAAGGACCACTGGTGGTCCCCAGACCCCCTGTTGAAGACCCATGATTTAAGCACAACAAAATATGGTTACTTGATAACCACTTGTTAACTGCAACCATTCATAATCAATCCTGCACTTTATTTGATAACGCAACCCGCAACTACCAATATTAACAAGCTACTTTACAGAAAAAACAAGCCAAAAGTCGCTTATAATAAGCGTACATGGCAACAATGCTCAATAGGCAGAGAACTCCACGCCACCGCAACGCTGCTCCTAAATGTCCCCCCCCCCCTTCTCTTTTGTTGTTGAGACTTTAAATAGACACATAAACAAGGAGTCATTAATCACTGCTCTGCTGCTGATGGCTTCAGATAAGCACAGAGAGTCCGTGTTCAAGGTCTGGCTGAAGGTCGCTCTAGTCTGTGCACATCGCTGTGATTGCTGTGTGAATCGATTACAGCCCAAACCCCCTCGAAGGACGCTGTCAGACTGCTAGCTAGCGGTGTTTCAGAGCCATGTGTAACCAAGGCAGTAGTTCTCACTCTATCATGTCAAGAGAAAATCTGTGTTAAAAAAAACTATTAAGCACACTCGGATGGCACTGTGGTAAAGTCACTGCCCACCACCATGGAGGTTGTGGGTTCGAATCCACCGTGGTCAGTGGTGGAAAAAGTACTCAAATGTTTTACTTAAGTAAAAGTAGCAATACTGCAATGTAGAAGTTACAAGTAGAAGTCCGGAATTCAAAATTACGCCTAGGTATAAAATAGGGATAAAGTGGTTAAAGTATGTTTTTATAATATAATAAAGTCTGCAAAGTAACTAGAACTAAGGTTTTCAAATAATTGTAGTGGAGTAAAAGTACAATATTTGCCTCTGAGATATAGTGGAGTAGCAGTAAAAGTATATTGATCATTGGAAATACTCCATTAAAGTAAAAGTGCCTTTCCCACTACCCAATCATAAAGCTCCATAGGTCTCCATGGCAACATGGCAAACAGGGTTGCCATGTTGCAACCATAGATATAGAAACCTAGATACCTCATTGGCCTCTGCAGTTCGTTCGAGCAACCGGTATCGCGGCTGTCATTTTAGCGTAGGAAAACTGAGACTCAAAGTGACTACTGACCCAATCACAGCACTCACAGCACGTTGACTACTGGCCAATCACAGTGCGTCTTTTCCGGGACTTGTCAGTGCAATGGTTCTCAACCAGTGGTCCGGGGACCACCAGTGGTCCTTGAGGGGGTTCCAGGTGGTCCCCAGCTAAATGACGGAGAGTTGATAACCAAATGGACCCTTATAGATCTTTAAATCTTGAGTATAACATTTCACACTCTCAAGAGTCAAATTGTTAAACATCTGCATTACTTAGGCTACTATACAGGTAGGCTACACAATTAGAGAACGTAAATAATTGTTATTTTGACAGCATCTTAGAACGATAACAACATATTCTAAGTTTTGGGTGAGAGGCTAAAGCTCATCAAAAGGTGTTCCATGGCTCAAATGCCGAATAAATAATGGACCTTGATATGAAAAGGTTGAAAACCACTGTTCTAATTTATGATTTATGTCCATTGAAGCAGACGGTCTCTCCACAATTAAAATCATCACAACTCCCTGAATTTTCAACCTATTTTCAAGCGGTTAAGTTTGTCACAAATGCGAGACATGGAGTTATGGATCCAGTAGGCATAGGCCTATATTTGGTTACATCTAAATTGCATATTTTCATACCAAAACACGTTCAAGTAACAGTAATAGTCACATTTTTTTTTTCTCCATTCACTGACAGACGACATGAAATATGCTGGCCACATTGCAGAATTGCCTTTATCCAACATCCTTAATGTTAGCTATTCAGGTCAGAACAGAGCTATCTACTTTGAAAGACTGAAATAATTGTTCATTTGAGAATTTTCTCTGACAAAAACAGCAACTACAAATGCAATGTCTGTGTTCCATATTTTAATGGCACTGAAAGCAGAACATATAACACAAATACTCCAAGACAGCCAAAAGCACATAATTCCAAAGTCACAGAGCAGTATATCATAATGGTAATAATGATAAAATAATACTATACTAGGCCTACTAGCTGAACACGAGCTGACCATGTCTCTAGGAATCTGTTTAAACTGTAAAACAGTAAAAGACGACTAGATGCTGCGCAGCTGCTGCCTTTTAAAGGGTTAAGAGCTGGGTTACAAAAAGACCCGCCCCCACGTGGCTCTGATTGGCCTACCGAACGCCCCCTTCTGTGACACACGCAGAAGCTTGCCCACAGGTTTCCTACGCTAAAATGGCGCCCGAGATACCAATGTTTCAGAGCCGAAGGAGGCGTCTACCTTTATTGCAACCTCAAGAGTTTTAGCTGCAACATACGTAATTCCATTGCTCAGGAAATAAACGGATTAACGCAAACGGATTACAAGGCAAAACATTCAAAGTGCTGCAGGCTCATGAGTCACGACTGACTGCAATGTGATTTTCATTCCACCACCCCCCCCCCCTTGAGCCACTGCCCCCCCTGGGCCACTGCCCCCCCCTGGGCCACTGCCCCCCCTGGGTCACTGCCCCCCCTGAGCCACTGCCCCCCCCTGGGTCACTGCCCCCCCTGGATGCCCACTTGAGAGTTAGATGGGTGGGCCGCGTGCATTTTCAGATCATGTTTAGTAGCTCCTATTTATCTGTATCACAATGAAAAGATTTTACAGCAGGGGTGGAAAATAACGATGCGTTGTGAGCTTTTAGATCTGCTATTTTCAAACGATTTTTATACTTTTTAGACATATGAAAACTTGTGAAATGCATGGGACACTTTGCATATCGAGTACTTTTACTTTTGGTCCTTTGAGTATATTTTGATGCCAATACTAGCTTTCAGATCGTCTATTTCCGGCAAAGAGGTTTGATGTAAAGGGAGAAAAAGAGCAGACCAAATACAGAACCAACGGTCAAGTTTACTTAGTATACTTTAGTATTGAGGGTTTACAAGGTTTGAAAATACACATTAACATGAATTAATAGAGAAACTAATGAGTAAAAAAAAAAAAGTATAATTAATTTACACAACACTGATGATCAAACTAGTCCTTGAAGCTATCTATAAAATATATGAACATATATATGATTCCAATACTTTTGTACTTAGACAAGTAATTTTTTTTTAACTACAGTTCTACATTGCAGTATTGATACTTTTACTTAAGTAAAAAAGTGTAGGGGGGGGGGGGTGTAACATTCGTCCGACACACAAATGTGTTGACGTGTTTGTTTGTCATTGTCAAGGTCATTTCAACTTGGGGAAATGGATGTAAAATGGGGGGTGTGGCTTTCATACAAAACATTCAAAGTGCTGCAGGCTCACGAGTCACGACTGACTGCAATGTGATTTTCATTCAAACACGTGATCTCTTCTGGGCATGATGTCATCAGGATCATATCTGTCATACTGTATGTCTTCGTAGCTCAGTTGAGGTCTGCCTTTTCCATTTCAGATGACATTAGTTCTAAGAATGCCAGTGCAAAACCTTTGTGCTCTCCAGAAAGCTATAGAATGACTTAAGCGGAAATCACCCTGTTCTTGACCAGGGGTGGGTGGCTAATGGGAGGGGGAGGTGGAGGCAGGAAGCTGTGTAAAATTGGGACAAAACTTCTTTGTGCTCTGTTAATGTTTTGAGTATGAACTGTCAATTGATTGGTCATATTAGTGATATATCCGGTTGAGGGCTGTGGCCGCCGCTCATAAAAATAACAAGACATTACATGGTGTAATGGAGGGTGATAATGATCTTTTCCTATACGTAGGTTTTTCGACATTATCCACAATCGTATCTATCATTATTGACCATATCAAGTGACATTCTATTATTTCTCATCATGTGATCGCTGATAAAACGTGGTCTTATGCCTGTATGACTAGGCTGAGACAGATGGATAGCTTAGACCCCAAGGCCACTATAAAGCGAAGAGGCAAGCGTTTTATGGTGTTGATTTGATTAATAAAATCCTGTTATGAGGTCCATTTTGAAAATGTGAAAGCAAGAAGAATGTGACTGAGGTTTAGGACGATTAATTAAATGAATAACAGGAGGGAATGTAGGAACCGATTTTTAACATTTGTGTATATACATGTAGTAATTAGGGTTAATGTGTGTTTGTAAGTGCTTTTCTTAATTATGATGTGTTCATCTAATTGATGCATAAGTGTATTCATTTAATAATCTTGTTGAGTGTGTAAAGCCCCAGACACAGAGAGACCATACTGTGTGTAGCTCTGTCAATGTTATTGTAACTGAGCATACCTATGTTATCTCTGTGAGTCTAAACAGACCTACTTGTTCCTCTGAGTGCCTGTGCCTATTTCTCTGCCTAGCCCTGCACCAATCAGAAGTGCGTATTCCACCAGTGTGTCTAAAATACTTTTGTACTGATTACTTTGTGTACTTATTACTTTAAGTACTTTATAAGTACCGCCCTGCTTCTGTGCTTCTGTGCTTCAATAAATGATGTGTTAAGGCTGTTTGGACACTAGACTGACTCCGGGAATGCTGGTGTTCATATCTCCTTGGCCAAGTAAATCTAAGAAGGGAGTACTCCATTGTGTCCGTGTGTTTTTATTGAAGTCTGATCAACCAGCGTGGTGACGTTAAATGATAAAGAAACCTATCACATGCCCAAACCTATTCAGTGTCTGGATTAGCTCAGTGTTACCCGTCAGTGTTTTAACTGCATAAGGAAGTAGAAGGTGCTTTGGTGGCTTATGTTGACCACAGGTCAAAGCATATATTATGTCCTTACTAAATGACTGGACCAGAGCAGTGACCCTTTGTGTTTGATTCTTGCTGTCAGGATTTCCAGTAAGCAGTCCAACAAAAAGCCGTTGCAGTAGATCTGGTATGGAAATATGATCACTATCTTTCACATCAGATGAATGGAATGGCCAGGGAGTCACAGTCCTCTCCTGTCTAATGATTGATCTGATATGTGATGTGATTTGATGAAGTCTGATCTATGATCTTGTTAACATTGGTTGACTTGCCCCTCCAAACTTTGAGTTCCCTCTGGAGAGTTTGATTTTCCAAGACAACATCCCTTAATGATACACTTTGTGGTACCATCAACAACCTTCTTATTTCATTTGGAAATATATCAACTACATTGCCCAGCTCAGATTCAGGATTCCTGCAAATATTCTTCCTTGTATAATCTCGCAAGAGTGTAACTCCACCAGAAACATGAAATGTTCAAGTTTCGAGACCAAAGAAGTGACTTGTACATTTTCTTATTGGGTATGATATCAGTTCTGATATATTTGAAAAGATCACTATAGGTTTCCCTTTCAAACCTTTTATACAGTTCATCACCATCTGTTTCCTCATCTTTATTTGTGTACACCTGGTCCTTTTTCTTGATTCTTGTATAATCCTTATAGCATGACACATGATAGTGGGTTCTGCAGCAACGATGTCTCTGCTTGTTACTGCTAGAAGGTTTGGTCAGCTCTGGGTTGTACAGCTTGTGTAAGGTTGACTCAGGCCAGGTGTGACTAGGTAAATCAGCAATACCCCATCCCCCAGTGATATTCATCTCTGATAAAATACAATATATTTAGCCTATGCATTAGTTACACTATATTTTATTTATTAAAATCTTTAGGTTATGTACATTTGTGTTACATCTTTCACGAAAACCCAACATCTTATGCCATAGAGTCACTATGTTGTCACTGCCTGTAATAGAAACAAATAACTAGATATGCTAATTTTAACAACCTTTCTGAATATAGTCTGAGCCTTATCCCAACCATTTTTCAAAGAGAGAGGGTCAATAATAAGAGAGAACCATCAGTTTGAAGACAAATGCTTCATTCGGATCTTGAAAACTGTGTTTTGGCATGTGGTTATAAAAGGAGTGATAACACACAGAAAGCTACCACCGATGCAAGGCTATCACATTTTTCCTAGCACTAGGGGTGTATACCTACTCAAAAATCACTATGAGAATTATTCCCCCCAGATGATACTGATGAGCCCATATTTGGGGTCCTGGCTCACGGACTCATTTGGGGGTCCTTGTTTCAAGAACATTTTAAAATAGTGAAAATAGATGATCTACAAGCTCACAACACGTCGCATCGGAGTGTCTCTATGTAAAAGTTGAAATATAATGAATGTGAACGTTAATGTGTGATTTATTGAGCCTGTAAATGAGTCAAAGAGGTCAAAGACACCGGTACGGTTCACTCCTGGCTCACTAGGACGGGGTTCAAGTCCCTGCGGTGTCCTGCTGATTGCATTTATTTACAGGCGTCACTTCGTGCCGCGCTGCAAGCTTGTAGATCTGCTATTTTTGTATAGCCGACGGTAACATCTAAAATGACAGATGTTTTCCCGGTTTTAATGGGTTAAAATATGTGATAAACATTTGCATAGTAGGCCTTTATACATAGTAGGCCTTTATACATAGTAGGCCTTTATTACATAGTAGGCCTTTATACATACAGTAGTAGGCCTTTATTACATAGTAGGCCTTTATTACATAGTGGGCCTTTATTACATAGTGGGCCTTTAATACATAGTAGGCCTTAGTAGGCCTACACTACAACTAACTGAATACTATGTTAGTTAGACATGTAAAGCAGCACTGAGGTACAGTCAGATATTTAGGCTAAAAGGATAACACAAGGGAGGGCTGTGCAACTATGCAACATTTCAAAGATTACTTTAGTTTTCAGGCAAACATGTCCACAGTAAGATGAACATTTTAAAGTATGAATGAGGTTACTAGGAGTAAGTATGTAGTTGTAAGCCTGCCTTTAAATGTCCATTGCCGCATTAACAATGCATGGGGCGCTTAAAGTTAAATATCTCCAAAACTACAAATGATTTCAAAGAAAGAATCTCAAACATGCATGTCCACAGTAAGTTGGAATTTTGGAACTGTGAATGGAGTTTCTAGGTGAAAGTGTTTTTTTGAGGTCCCAAAACCTTCCATCCGCCTCCATTATAAATTTCTGAACTTTTAAAGGATAGAATTCTAAAACTATGCAACATTTCAAAGATTCCTTTTCAGGCAAACATGTCCACAGTAAGATGAACATTTTAAAGTATGAATGAGGTTACTAGGCGTAAGTATGTAGTTGTAAGCTTGCCTTTAAATGTCCATTGCCGCATCGACAATACATGGGGCGCTTAAAGTTAAATATCTCCAAAAATACAAATTATTTAAAAAAAAAAAATCTCAAGCATGCATGTCCACAGTAAGGTGGAATTTTTGAACTGTGTATGTCCTGAGCTCCAGAGCTCGATGAATGTTAGGGACCAAAAAAAGTGTCACTACAAAGCACTACCAATCAACTCTAAATTGCCTGAAACGTACTCCTAACAGGTTTTCGGGGGGACGATTTTGGCCTCCACACTTAGTGATTTTATTTCGGATTTAACTTTCGTTTCGGTTTCGTTTCGGTAGTGACCCAATGGTGAAAAAATAAATTTACTAAGTCCAGAGCTCGATGAATGTTAGGGACCAAAAAAAGTGTCACTACAAAGTACTACCAATCAACTCTAAATTGCCTGAAACGTACTCCTAACAGGTTTTCGGGGGGACGATTTTGGCCTCCACACTTAGTGATTTTTTCGGATTTAACTTCGTTTCGGTAGTGACACAATGGTGTCACTACCGAAACGAAAAAAAAAATACTAAGTCCAGAGCTCGATGAATGTTAGGGACCAAAAAAAAAGTCACTACCAATCAACTTTAAATTGCCTGAAACGTACTCCTAACAGGTTTTTGGGGGAACAATTTTGGCCTCCACACTTAGTGATTTTTTCGGATTTAACTTCGTTTCGGTAGTGACACAATGGTGTCACTACCGAAACAAAAAAAAATGACTAAGTCCAGAGCTCGATGAATGTTAGGGACCAAAAGAAAGTCACTACCAATCAACTTTAAATTGCCTGAAACGTACTCCTAACAGGTTTTTGGGAAAACAAATTTTTTTTTGGCCTCCACACTTAGTGATTTTTTCGGATTTAACTTCGTTTCGGTAGTGACACAATGGTGTCACTACCGAAACGAAAAAAAAATTACTAAGTCCAGAGCTCGATGAATGTTAGGGACCAAATAAAAAGTCACAAAAAAGTCACTACCAATCAACTTTAAATTGCCTGAAACGTACTCCTAACAGGTTTTTTGGGGGAAAAAATGTACTAAGTCCAGAGCTCGATGAATGTTAGGGACCAAAAAAAAAGTCAACTTTAAATTGCCTGAAACGTACTCCTAACAGGTTTTTGGGGGAACATTTTTTTTTTTTCGTTTCGGTAGTGTCACTACCGAAACGGAAGTCCAGAGCTCGATGAATGTTAGGGACCAAAAAAAGTCACAAAAAAGTCACTACCAATCAACTTTAAATTGCCTGAAACGTACTCCTAACAGGTTTTTGGGGGAACAATTTTTTTTTTTCGTTTCGGTAGTGTCACTACCGAAACGGAAAAAAATGTACTAAGTCCAGCGCTCGATGAATGTTAGGGACCAAAAAAAAAGTCACTACCAATCAACTTTAAATTGCCTGAAACGTACTCCTAACAGGTTTTTGGGGGAACATTTTTTTTTTCGTTTCGGTAGTGTCACTACCGAAACGGGAAGTCCAGAGCTCGATGAATGTTAGGGACCAAAAAAAAGTCACAAAAAAGTCACTACCAATCAACTTTAAATTGCCTGAAACGTACTCCTAACAGGTTTTTGGGGGAACATTTATTTTTTCGTTTCAGTAGTGTCACTACCGAAACGCAAGTCCAGAGCTCGATGAATGTTAGGGACCCGAAAAAAAGGCACAAAAAAGTCACTACCAATCAACTTTAAATTGCCTGAAACGTACTCCTAACAGGTTTTTGGGAAAACAATTTTTTTTTTGGCCTCCACACTTAGTGATTTTTTCGGATTTAACTTCGTTTCGGTAGTGACACAATGGTGTCACTACCGAAACGAAAAAAAAATTACTAAGTCCAGAGCTCGATGAATGTTAGGGACCAAATAAAAAGTCACAAAAAAGTCACTACCAATCAACTTTAAATTGCCTGAAACGTACTCCTAACAGGTTTTTTGGGGGAAAAAATGTACTAAGTCCAGAGCTCGATGAATGTTAGGGACCAAAAAAAAAGTCACTACCCATCAACTTTAAATTGCCTGAAACGTACTCCTAACAGGTTTTTGGGGGAACATTTTTTTTTCCGTTTCGGTAGTGTCGCTACCGAAACGGAAGTCCAGAGCTCGATGAATGTTAGGGACCAAAAAAAGTCACAAAAAAGTCACTACCAATCAACTTTAAATTGCCTGAAACGTACTCCTAACAGGTTTTTGGGGGAACAATTTTTTTTTTTCGTTTCGGTAGTGTCACTACCGAAACGGAAAAAAATGTACTAAGTCCAGCGCTCGATGAATGTTAGGGACCAAAAAAAAAGTCACTACCAATCAACTTTAAATTGCCTGAAACGTACTCCTAACAGGTTTTTGGGGGAACATTTTTTTTTTCGTTTCGGTAGTGTCACTACCGAAACGGGAAGTCCAGAGCTCGATGAATGTTAGGGACCAAAAAAAAGTCACAAAAAAGTCACTACCAATCAACTTTAAATTGCCTGAAACGTACTCCTAACAGGTTTTTGGGGGAACATTTATTTTTTCGTTTCAGTAGTGTCACTACCGAAACGAAAAAAAAATGTACTAAGTCCAGAGCTCGATGAATGTTAGGGACCAAAAATCAACTTTAAATTGCCTGAAACGTACTCCTAACAGGTTTTTGGGGGAACATTTTTTTTTCCGTTTCTGTAGTGTCACTACCGAAACAGAAGTCCAGAGCTCGATGAATGTTAGGGACCAAAAAAAAAAGTCACAAAAAAATCACTACCAATCAACTTTAAATTGCCTGAAACGTACTCCTAACAGGTTTTTGGGGGAACATTTTTTTTTCCGTTTCGGTAGTGTCACTACCGAAACGAAAAAAAAATGTACTAAGTCCAGAGCTCGATGAATGTTAGGGACCCAAAAAAAAGTCACAAAAAAGTCACTACCAATCAACTTTAAATTGCCTGAAACGTACTCCTAACAGGTTTTTGGGGGAACAATTTTTTTTTTCGTTTCGGTAGTGTCACTACCGAAACGGAAAAAAATGTACTAAGTCCAGAGCTCGATGAATGTTAGGGACCAAAAAAAAAGTCACTACCAATCAACTTTAAATTGCCTGAAACGTACTCCTAACAGGTTTTTGGGGGAACATTTTTTTTTTTTCGTTTCGGTAGTGTCACTACCGAAACGGAAGTCCAGAGCTCGATGAATGTTAGGGACGGAAAAAAAAGTCACTAAAAAGTACTACCAATCAACTCTAAATTGCCTGAAACGTACTCCTAACAGGTTTTTGGGGGGACGATTTTCCAAAACTTTCGTTTCGGTAGTGACAAATTTTCTTTTTACCGAAACGGTAAAAAGAAAATTTGTCACTACCGAAACGGAAAAAAAATTACTAAGTCCAGAGCTCGATGAATGTTATGGACCAAAAAAAAAGTCGCTACAAAGTACTAACATTCAACTCTTTTTTTTGTCATTTTTCGTCATTTTTCGTCATTTTTCGTCACCAGCATTTTTCGTCATTTTTGAATGTTAGGGACGAAAAAAAAAGTCACTACAAAGTACTAACATTCAACTCTTTTTTTCGTCATTTTTCGTCATTTTTCATCACCAGCATTTTTCGTCATTTTTCGTCACCAGCATTTTTCGTCATTTTTCGTCACCAGCATTTTTTCGTCACCAGCATTTTTCGTCATTTTTCGTCACCAGCATTTTTTCGTCACCAGCATTTTTCGTCATTTTTCGTCACCAGCATTTTTCGTCACCAGCATTTTTCGTCATTTTTCGTCACCAGCATTTTTCGTCATTTTTCGTCACCAGCATTTTTTCGTCACCAGCATTTTCCGTCATTTTTCGTCACCAGCATTTTTTCGTCACCAGCATTTTTCGTCATTTTTCGTCACCAGCATTTTTTCGTCACCAGCATTTTTCGTCATTTTTCGTCACCAGCATTTTTTCGTCACCAGCATTTTTTCGTCAACAGCATTTTTCGTCATTTTTCGTCACCAGCATTTTTTCGTCAACAGCATTTTTCGTCATTTTTCGTCACCAGCATTTTTTCGTCACCAGCGTTTTTCGTCATTTTTCGTCACCAGCATTTTTTCGTCACCAGCATTTTTCGTCATTTTTCGTCACCAGCATTTTTTCGTCACCAGCATTTTTCGTCATTTTTCGTCATTTTTCGTCACCAGCATTTTTTCGTCACCAGCATTTTTTCGTCACCTGCATTTTTCGTCATTTTTCGTCACCAGCATTTTTTTGTCACCAGCATTTTTTCGTCACCTGCATTTTTCGTCATTTTTCGTCACCAGCATTTTTTCGTCACCAGCATTTTTCGTCATTTTTCGTCACCAGCATTTTTTCGTCACCAGCATTTTTTGTCATTTTTCGTCACCAGCATTTTTCGTCATTTTTCGTCACCTAAATTTTTCGTCATTTTTCGTCACCAGCATTTTTTCGTCACCAGCATTTTTCGTCATTTTTCGTCACCAGCATTTTTTCGTCACCAGCATTTTTCGTCATTTTTCGTCACCAGCATTTTTCGTCATTTTTCGTCACCAGCATTTTTTCGTCACCAGCAATTTTCGTCATTTTTCGTCACCAGCATTTTTTCGTCACCAGCATTTTTCGTCATTTTTCGTCACCAGCATTTTCCGTCATTTTTCGTCACCAGCATTTTTTCGTCACCAGCATTTTTTCGTCACCAGCATTTTTCGTCATTTTTCGTCACCAGCATTTTTCGTCATTTTTCGTCACCTGCATTTTTCGTCATTTTTCGTCACCAGCATTTTTTCGTCACCAGCATTTTTCGTCATTTTTCGTCACCAGCATTTTTTCGTCACCAGCATTTTTCGGCATTTTTCGTCACCAGCATTTTTCGTAATTTTTCGTCACCAGCATTTTTTCGTCACCAGCATTTTTCGTCATTTTTCATCACCAGCATTTTTCGTCATTTTTCGTCACCAGCATTTTTCGTCATTTTTCGTCACCAGCATCTTTCGTCATTTTTCGTCACCAGCATTTTTTCGTCACCAGCATTTTTCGTCATTTTTCGTCACCAGCATCTTTCGTCATTTTTCGTCACCAGCATTTTTTCGTCACCAGCAATTTTCGTCATTTTTCGTCACCAGCATTTTTTCGTCACCAGCATTTTTCGTCATTTTTCGTCACCAGCATTTTTCCAGTCCAGAGCCCGATGAATGTTAGGGACGAAAAAAAAAGTCACTAAAAAGTACTACCAATCAACTCTAAATTGCCTGAAACGTACTCCTAACAGGTTTTTGGGGGGACGATTTTCCAAAACTTTCGTTTCGGCAAAACGTTTCGGTAAAAAGAAAATTTACATAGTCCAGAGCTCGATGAATGTTAGGGACGAAAAAAAAAGTCACTAAAAAGTACTACCAATCAACTCTAAATTGCCTGAAACGTACTCCTAACAGGTTTTTGGGGGGACGATTTTCCAAAACTTTCGTTTCGGCAAACGTTTCGGTAAAAAGAAAATTTACCAAGTCCAGAGCTCGATGAATGTTAGGGACGAAAAGAAAAGTCACTAAAAAGTACTGCTGTTCAGCTCTTTGAGCTCTGCTAAACAGCGCCCCCTATGGTTGTCATTTTATACTTGCCCCAGCATTTTTTCTTCTGACTCACTTCCTGTTTGAGCCACAACAAGCTATGTGCAGCTCTCATTTCTAGCTGAAAAGTCTGGTCAAATATATGTCTGTAAGTACTGTTCTTGTGTTTTATTATCTCATTAATGATGAAGCATGATTGCCAACACCTTTTTTAGAGCTCAACTGTGTTTTCTCTCTGTGACAAAAACGTCATGTTTTTAGCCTGTTAGCTTTCACCATTAGGCTGCACTGCAGCCTGTGTCATGTTAGCTTTTAAGCTACTGAGCTCTGAGCTAATGTTAATGCTTAGATGCAGAAATGCTGTATCTTTCTTGTCACTCATGTGTTTTATTTGTACATTTTGGGAGTGATTGCTTATTATTTTTGGAACAGTTTCAGTTCATGCCTATTAGAATTCAGTGTTATTAATGTATTCCTTAAAAACTGATTTATACATTACTTTCTATGCAAATTCACAACTTTCTTGTACATCTTATTTTTATGTTTAAGATACTTTTCATGCTTACCATTACAAATGTTAAGCTGCTTAATTCATGTGTATAAGTTACTTTAAAAGCATTGTTAAAATGTTAAAATATTTACAGTGGAAAACTTTAAGAACACATTGTAACAAATTCATTCCATGTGCATTTCATGTCTTTGCAGTTCTACAAGTAAAAGATAATTAAAAGAAGGAAAGAAAAAGAGAATCAAAACCCAAAGAAAAGACTTTGCCTTCAAACTTAAATCAGTCTCCTCCTGGTCCTTCTTTTTACTCATCTGATGTTAGCTGTCTGCCTAGCTCGGCAAAGGTGGTTATACGCTCAGCGAGGGCAGAACAACTGCCAATCAACTCTAAATGAAACGTACGCCTGAAACGTACTCCTAACAGGTTTTTGGGGGAACAATTTTCTTTTTCGTTTCGGTAGTGTCACTACCGAAACGGAAAAAAATGACTAAGTCCAGAGCTCGATGAATGTTAGGGACCAAAGAAAAAGTCACAAAAAAGTCACTACCAATCAACTTTAAATTGCCTGAAACGCACTCCTAACAGGTTTTTGGGGGAACATTTCTTTTTTTCGTTTCGGTAGTGTCACTACCGAAACGGAAAAAAAATATAAGTCCAGAGCTCGATGAATGTTAGGGACCAAAAAAAAAGTCACAAAAAAGTCACTACCAATCAACTTTAAATTGCCTGAAACGTACTCCTAACAGGTTTTTGGGGGAACAATTTTTTTTTCGTTTCGGTAGTGTCACTACCGAAACGGAAGTCCAGAGCTCGATGAATGTTAGGGACCAAAGAAAAAGTCACAAAAAAGTCACTACCAATCAACTTTAAATTGCCTGAAACGCACTCCTAACAGGTTTTTGGGGGAACATTTCTTTTTTTCGTTTCGGTAGTGTCACTACCGAAACGGAAAAAAAATATAAGTCCAGAGCTCGATGAATGTTAGGGACCAAAAAAAAAGTCACAAAAAAGTCACTACCAATCAACTTTAAATTGCCTGAAACGTACTCCTAACAGGTTTTTGGGGGAACAATTTTTTTTTCGTTTCGGTAGTGTCACTACCGAAACGGAAGTCCAGAGCTCGATGAATGTTAGGGACCAAAAAAAAAGTCACTACCAATCAACTTTAAATTGCCTGAAACGTACTCCTAACAGGTTTTTGGGGGAACAATTTTGGCCTCCACACTTAGTGATTTTTTCGGATTTAACTTCGTTTCGGTAGTGACACAATGGTGTCACTACCGAAACAAAAAAAAAATGACTAAGTCCAGAGCTCGATGAATGTTAGGGACCAAAAAAAAGTCACTACCAATCAACTTTAAATTGTCTGAAACGTACTCCTAACAGGTTTTTGGGGGAACTTTTTTTTTTTTCGTTTCGGTAGTGTCACTACCGAAACGGAAGAAAATTGACTAAGTCCAGAGCTCGATGAATGTTAGGGACCAACAAAAAAGTCACTACCAGTCAACTTTATATTGCCTGAAACGTACTCCTAACAGGTTTTTGGGGGAACATTCTTTTTTTTCGTTTCGGTAGTGTCACTACCGAAACGGAAGTCCAGAGCTCGATGAATGTTAGGGACCAAAAAAAAAGTCACTACCAATCAACTTTAAATTGCCTGAAACGTACTCCTAACAGGTTTTTGGGGGAACAATTTTGGCCTCCACACTTAGTGATTTTTTCGGATTTAACTTCGTTTCGGTAGTGACACAATGGTGTCACTACCGAAACAAAAAAAAAATGACTAAGTCCAGAGCTCGATGAATGTTAGGGACCAAAAAAAAGTCACTACCAATCAACTTTAAATTGTCTGAAACGTACTCCTAACAGGTTTTTGGGGGAACTTTTTTTTTTTTCGTTTCGGTAGTGTCACTACCGAAACGGAAGAAAATTGACTAAGTCCAGAGCTCGATGAATGTTAGGGACCAACAAAAAAGTCACTACCAGTCAACTTTATATTGCCTGAAACGTACTCCTAACAGGTTTTTGGGGGAACATTCTTTTTTTTCGTTTCGGTAGTGTCACTACCGAAACGGAAGTCCAGAGCTCGATGAATGTTAGGGACCAAAAAAAAAGTCACTACCAATCAACTTTAAATTGCCTGAAACGTACTCCTAACAGGTTTTTGGGGGAACAATTTTGGCCTCCACACTTAGTGATTTTTTCGGATTTAACTTCGTTTCGGTAGTGACACAATGGTGTCACTACCGAAACAAAAAAAAATGACTAAGTCCAGAGCTCGATGAATGTTAGGGACCAAAAAAAAGTCACTACCAATCAACTTTAAATTGCCTGAAACGTACTCCTAACAGGTTTTTGGGGGAACAATTTTGGCCTCCACACTTAGTGATTTTTTCGGATTTAACTTCGTTTCGGTAGTGACACAATGGTGTCACGGTGTCACTACCGAAACAAAAAAAAAATGACTAAGTCCAGAGCTCGATGAATGTTAGGGACCAAAAAAAAGTCACTACCAATCAACTTTAAATTGCCTGAAACGTACTCCTAACAGGTTTTTGGGAAAACAAATTTTTTTTTGGCCTCCACACTTTTTTCGGATTTAACTTTGCTTCGGTAGTGACACAATGGTGTCACTACCGAAACGAAAAAAAAATTACTAAGTCCAGAGCTCGATGAATGTTAGGGACCAAAAAAAAGTCACTACCAATCAACTTTAAATTGCCTGAAACGTACTCCTAAGAGGTTTTTGGGGGAACTTTTTTTTTTTCGTTTCGGTAGTGTCACTACCGAAACGGAAAAAAATTTACTAAGTCCAGAGCTCGATGAATGTTAGGGACCAAAAAAAAAGTCACTACCAATCAACTTTAAATTGCCTGAAACGTACTCCTAACAGGTTTTTGGGGGAACAATTTTGGCCTCCACACTTAGTGACTTAGTGAAAAAATGTACTAAGTCCAGAGCTCGATGAATGTTAGGGACCAAAAAAAAAGTCACTACCAATCAACTTTAAATTGCCTGAAACGTACTCCTAACAGGTTTTTGGGGGAACTTTTTTTTTTTCGTTTCGGTAGTGTCACTACCGAAACGGAAAAAAATGTACTAAGTCCAGAGCTCGATGAATGTTAGGGACCAAAAAAAAGTCACTACCAATCAACTTTAAATTGCCTGAAACGTACTCCTAACAGGTTTTTGGGGGAACATTTTTTTTTTCGTTTCGGTAGTGTCACTACCGAAACGGAAAAAAAAATGACTAAGTCCAGAGCTCGATGAATGTTAGGGACCAAAAAAAAAGTCACTACCAATCAACTTTAAATCAATTACTGCCAATCACGCATAAATGCGATCTATTAAATAGCGCACTTGGCCGCCAATCACGCATAAACGCGTTCTATTGAAAAAACTGAAAAAATATTGAAAATTTGACCCAAAGACCAAGGAGATATGATTTTTCGAAGGAAAAGACTCCCATCCACTTCCTTGTTAACTTAAACACCTAAAAATGATGTATCTCGGCTCCTGAGTACTTTTTAAATTTCAATGAAAAATCTCTGGCAGACAACAGCTAAAAATTTGAAATAACTCTGGCAGGTGAAGTGTTAAATTGCCTGAAACGTACTCCTAACAGGTTTTTGGGGGAACATTTTTTTTTCCGTTTCGGTAGTGTCACTACCGAAACGGAAAAATAATTACTAAGTCCAGAGCTCGATGAATGTTAGGGACCAAAAAAAAAGTCACAAAAAAGTCACTACCAATCAACTTTAAATTGCCTGAAACGTACTCCTAACAGGTTTTTGGGGGAACTTTTTTTTTCTTCGTTTCGGTAGTGTCACTACCGAAACGGAAGTCCAGAGCTCGATGAATGTTAGGGACCAAAAAAAAAAGTCACTACCAATCAACTTTAAATTGCCTGAAACGTACTCCTAACAGTTTTTTGGGGGGACGATTTTGGCCTCCACACTTAGTGATTTTTTTCGGATTTAACTTTCGTTTCTGTAAAATAAATTTTACCGAAACGAAAATAACCAATCAACTCTAAATTGCCTGAAACGTACTCCTAACAGGTTTTTGGGGGGACGATTTTGGCCTCCACACTTAGTGATTTTTTCGGATTTAACTTTCGTTTCGGTAGTGACACAATGGTGAAAAAATAAATTTACTAAGTCCAGAGCTCGATGAATGTTAGGGACCAAAAAATTCACTACAAAGTACTACCAATCAACTCTAAATTGCCTGAAACGTACTCCTAACAGGTTTTTGGGGGGACGATTTTGGCCTCGACACTTAGTGATTTTTTCGGATTTAACTTTCGTTTCGGTGGTGACCAACTTTCGTTTCGGTAGTTTGATTACAAAATGTAAGTTTTGTAAAAAATAATCTGACTATACTAAGTTGTTATTTGTTTGTTTAAGTCAGGCTATACTCTACTCAGAGTCATAAGTTTACAAAATGTACTAAAGTACAGTGAACGTCTGTGCGGTTTGTCTTCATCACTGAAAATAACGTACATGTAAACTGATATAAAACTGCTGTCATGTGCAGTTGGGGTGAAGAAACACAACCATTTCACTCCTAATAATACCTATTTGATTTGATATCCTGACTTGCTGCTGTAGCTGAGGCTTGAACCTGTTACTTGCGGCTCACTAGTCAGTGACTCTATCCATTCACCTAACGCTGTTTCCTTGGAATCTGTGGTTCTGAAACGTTTTGTTGTCAACCCCCCAAATTGACATGTATTTGGGCAGTGGACCCCAATGTGAAAAGATGTAGTGTCAGGCTCAGCCATGAAAAAGATTTATATTTATGCTGTAACACATTTTTTTTTAAAGTTATTTGTCTTGTTTGTTGTTCAAGTCAAAGCACCAGGAAGGCTGTACTTGTCAGTCATCTGTTAGCTCAATGGGTTGAGACGCAGCATTCATGATCCAGAGGCCATGAGTTCAAATCCCATTGATGTCTTTCCTATGATTCTTTCCTTTGCAGACTGGCTTCCAGAAGATCAACTGAAAAGTACCAGGAAGGCTGTATTTGTCAGCCATCTGTTAGCTCAATGGGTTGAGACGCAGTATTCATGATCCAGAGGCCATGAGTTCAAATCCCATTGATGTCTTTCCTATGATTCTTTCCTTTGCAGACTGGCTTCCAGAAGATCAACTGAAAAGTACCAGGAAGGCTGTACTTGTCAGTCATCTGTTAGCTCAATGGGTTGAGACGCAGTATACATGATCCAGAGGCCATGAGTTCAAATCCCATTGGTGTCTTTACTGTGATGCTTTCCTTTGCAGACTAACTTCTAGAAAAACAAGTTAAAACCACCAGGAAACCTGTAACTCTCAGCCTACAGCATAGCTCAACTGGTAGAGCGTCTGTCCAATAACATGACTTGACTTGAGTGGGATTCCCACTCAAGTCAAGTCAAGTCAAGTCATGTTATTGGACAGACCACCAGGAAACCTGTAACTCTCAGCCTACAGCATAGCTCAACTGGTAGAGCGTCTGTCCAATAACATGACTTGACTTGACTTGACTTGAGTGGGATTCCCACTCAAGTCAAGTCAAGTCAAGTCATGTTATTGGACAGACCACCAGGAAACCTGTAACTCTCAGCCTACAGCATAGCTCAACTGGTAGAGCGTCTGTCCAATAACATGACTTGACTTGACTTGACTTGAGTGGGATTCCCACTCAAGTCAAGTCAAGTCATGTTATTGGACAGACGCTCTACCAGTTGAGCTATGCTGTAGGCTGAGAGTTACAGGTTTCCTGGTGGTTTTAACTTGTTTTTCTAGAAGTTAGTCTGCAAAGGAAAGCATCACAGTAAAGACACCAATGGGATTTGAACTCATGGCCTCTGGATCATGTATACTGCGTCTCAACCCATTGAGCTAACAGATGGCTGACAAGTACAGCCTTCCTGGTACTTTTCAGTTGATCTTCTGGAAGCCAGTCTGCAAAGGAAAGAATCATAGGAAAGACATCAATGGGATTTGAACTCATGGCCTCTGGATCATGTATACTGCGTCTCAACCCATTGAGCTAACAGATGGCTGACAAGTACAGCCTTCCTGGTACTTTTCAGTGGATCTTCTGGAAGCCAGTCTGCAAAGGAAAGAATCATAGGAAAGACATCAATGGGATTTGAACTCATGGCCTCTGGATCATGAATACTGCGTCTCAACCCATTGAGCTAACAGATGGCTGACAAGTACAGCCTTCCTGGTACTTTTTAGTTGATCTTCTGGAAGCCAGTCTTTAAAGGAAAGAATCATAGGAAAGACATGAATGGGATTTGAACTCATGGCCTCTGGATCATGAATACTGCGTCTCAACCCATTGAGCTAACTGATGGCTGACAAGTACAGCCTTCCTGGTACTTTTCAGTTGATCTTCTGGAAGCCAGTCTGCAAAGGAAAGAATCATAGGAAAGACATCAATGGGATTTGAACTCATGGCCTCTGGATCATGTATACTGCGTCTCAACCCATTGAGCTAACAGATGGCTGACAAGTACAGCCTTCCTGGTAGTTTTCAGTTGATCTTCTGGAAGCCAGTCTGCAAAGGAAAGAATCATAGGAAAGACATGAATGGGATTTGAACTCATGGCCTCTGGATCATGTATACTGCGTCTCAACCCATTGAGCTAACAGTTGGATGACAAATATAGCCTTCCTGGTAGTTTTCAGTTGATCTTCTGGAAGCCAGTCTGCAAAGGAAAGAATCATAGGAAAGACATCAATGGGATTTGAACTCATGGCCTCTGGATCATGAATACTGCGTCTCAACCCATTGAGCTAACAGATGGCTGACAAGTACAGCCTTCCTGGTGCTTTGACTTGAACAACAAACAAGACAAATAACTTTTAAAAAAATGTGTTACAGCATAAATATAAATCTTTTTCATGGGGGGCCCTGACACTACATCTTTTCACATTGGGGTCCACTGCCCAAATACATGTCAATTTGGGGGGTTGACAACAAAACGTTTCAGAACCACAGATTCCAAGGAAACAGCTGTAGGTGAATGGATAGAGTCACTGACTAGTGAGCCGCAGGTAACAGGTTCAAGCCTCAGCTACAGCAGCAAGTCAGGATGTCAAATCAAATAGGTATTATTAGGAGTGAAATGGTTGTGTTTCTTCACCCCAACTGCACATGACAGCAGTTTTATATCAGTTTACATGTACGTTATTTTCAGTGATGAAGACAAACCGCACAGACGTTCACTGTACTTTAGTACATTTTGTAAACTTATGACTCTGAGTAGAGTATAGCCTGACTTAAACAAACAAATAACAACTTAGTATAGTCAGATTATTTTTTACACAACTTACATTTTGTAATCAAACTACCGAAACGAAAGTTGGTCACCACCGAAACGAAAGTTAAATCCGAAAAAATCACTAAGTGTGGAGGCCAAAATACTCCCTCCAAAAACCTGTTAGGATTACGTGTCAGGCAATTTAGAGTTGATTGGTTATTTTCGTTTCGGTAAAATTTATTTTACAGAAACAAAAGTTAAATCCGAAAAAATCACTAAGTGTGGAGGCCAAAATCGTCCCCCCAAAAAACTGTTAGGAGTACGTTTCAGGCAATTTAGAGTCGATTGGTAATTTTCGTTTCGGTAAAATTTATTTCACCGAAACGGTTTTAACTTGTTTTTCTATATACTTACTAATACTAATATATAACTAACTAACATACTTACTCATATATAACTAACTAATATACTTACTAATACTAATATATAACTAACTAATATACTTACTAATATATAACTAACTAATATACTTACTAATAGTGTCTATATTATAGATTATAGTGTTAGTGTGTCAATATTATAGTGTTAGTGTCACTATATTATAGTGTCTCTATATTATAGTGTTAGTGTCACTATAATATAGTGTCTATATTATATATAGTGTCAGTGTCTCTCTAGCACCGCCCCTTCCCCTCTAGCTCCACCCCTTCCTCTCTCTAGCTCCGCCCCTTCCTCTCTGGCTCCGCCCTTTCCATTGTGGATACAAACAGCCACCATCAAAATACCCCCTAGTCATAATGCTACTTCATGTGTGTAAGATTAGCCATTTTATCTTACCTCGATCACCTGCAACAAGACAGTTAAAACACATAAAACATGAATTAGACATATTTCTGTCCAGTCTGCAACTGTCTCACTGTTCACTTCCTCCCTAGTAGGCTACTGCAGGTGTAATGCAGGTAATCAGTGTGTTGCCAGATTTTGCAAAAGAAACAAGCGGACAGGTCTATGAAAACAAGCCCAAAAGAAGCAACTAGGCTCAGGCTCATGATAATGTCTGCAAATGGTTTACATACTCTTTACGAATGTCTTACGCATCATTTGCTTAACATGAATGATAATTCTAGTAATTGTTTGGTGTCTGCATTCATGAAAGCCAGGTAGTTTGTGTGACCAGGGCACTGAGGCCCGGAAACAGGATACCAGACTACGCCACTCTGGGAGTTTCACCCAGAGAATATTATATAATACACAATACACCTTGAATACTAGACCACAGGTTATTTATAATAAGAGGAGCAGAGACATGTGTTTCCAGTTGAAAGAAAATATTCATTTTTATTTATAACTCAAGGCAGAATAAGCCATTCATTCAAACTGGAAGGGGTCAAGTTTAAGAGTTACATTTATTATCAATTACAAAGACTACATAAAATGTAATCCAACATCCTATCAAACAGTATCAAAAAGGGATAAAATGGGGCAATAGCCTAGAGTACCAGTAACCAGGGGCATAGGTGTCCTTACACACAGGCGGGAGGCAGGGAGTGAGGGAGTGAGGAGAGAGGGGTTTCACAGCCACCAAAAGCGCACAAACGGCACACGCACTAAAAGACAAGAAAAGAGATGTTAAAAACAACACAACACTGAAATCTTAAAAAACTAAATCAGCATGCAGCCAAAACAGTAAATCATGCACTAAAACTAACACAAACTCCAATACAGCCTATCACCAGTGACCCCCCACCTGTCGGGACTACAACTATAGCCCCCCTAGTACCGGTACGGCCGGAGCCAAAGATACCTCAGTTCATACTATTATATGTCTATTACAGCTGGTTTGCACAAATACAATAAATCAAAATAAACAAAAATCAAATAACCAAATCAAATAACTAAATGAAATAAACAAAATAATAAGGACAAAAACAGCAGCGGCAAACGGAGCTTCACCTAACAAAACAAACATGACATAATTAATAACCTGATCAACCAGTAAGACTCCCTAATCGGGAGATAAGCGACCGTAGGTCACATGTAGTTACGGCATTTTATGTGAGCTGCAGTGGCAGGGGGTCCTCCACTGGGGGCGCCACCACTTTTGCATCCGTTCTGGAGCACCAGGAGTGGGTGGTCCCCGGGAATGCCCCGTGAGCAGCCCCGTTGGGGTGGTCATTTGGTAATTTGTCCACATGTGCTCATTTTTTACACTTGGGGGTCCCCGAGGCAGCTGGGGGTCCCTGGAGCTCCGGGGGTCCTTGGAGGGTGTAGTTTGGCAGGTAAGGAGTGTGTGTGCAAAATGTGGCATGGATCGGGGCAATGGGTGCGGAGATATGAGCAGGGCAAAAGTGTGACGTGTGTGACGGAGTGACGGAGTGACGGACGGACACCTGGAGCAGCTTTCTGTAGTAAGTGCGACCTACGGTCGCAATAACATAAAACAAGCTACAATGTGCGCAGCGCGACTGCCTTACCTCTATAAACAGTTAGAGCAGCACAGACTGGACAAACAGACAGACAGCACACCACTCGCTCACAAAGAGAACACGTCGGGAAGGGGGGAGCAGTGAGCACCTGCAGAATAGAACAGCATTAAGTTTTGCTAGGCTCACACATCAATATGCAGTTAACACATATAGTTACATTCGGTACCTTAAACGAGACGCTGAACCGCGACGCTCCCGCACACAACCCACGACCAGGCAGACGGACAAACGCCAACTAACTAGCGGCTGCGTAGAGCTGCCTATTAATCAGCCTGGTGATTATGGGGGCGTTGCGTTGCCAGGGGCAACCAGAGAAGCTCAACCCACTACATTTGCAACAGGTAAGGAGAAAGTCCACATTAACAGACAGTCATAAATGATGAACTGTCTTCACTTTACTGTAGGGCACATAATAAAATGTACAAAGGATTTATAGATACTTTAGGAATGTTTTGCAAAGCATGTTAAACATGAACAAACACATTAACAGACAGTTGTAAATGATGAACTGTCTTCACTTTACTATAGGGCACATAATAACATGTACTAAGGATTTATAGATACTTTAGGAATGTTTAACAAAGCATATGTTAAACATGAACAAGCTACCAATAGCTTGTATATATTATGTAACATCAGTTACAAATGATTTAATAATCATTTACAGATGTATTATACATGGCTTATTCATGAATAGTTACTAATACCTTTATAGATGATTTGTAACCGTAGTTATAAAGGTTTTAGTAATCATTTACGAATGTCAATAAACAGGTTGTTAATGATTTGTAAATAGTCTACAAACTGCTTATAAACGTTTATAAATGCTTTAGAATGGGTCGTTACAAATGATTTAATAATCTTTTACAGATGTATATAAATGGCTTATTCATGAATAGTTCACTACTTACTAATACTTTACAAATGATTTGTAACTGTAGTTATAAAGGTTTTAGTAATCATTTACGAATGTCAACAAACAGGTTGTTAATGATTTGTTAATAGTCTACAAACTACTTATAAACGTTTATAAATGCTTTATAACGGGTCATTATTGTAAAGTGCTACCATTTATTTAATATGTAAATTACAGTGGTGGAAAGTAACTAAGTATATTTACTTAAGTACTGTACTTCAGTACAATTTTGAGGTATTTGTACTTTACTTGAGTATTTCCAATTTCCAATACTTTTACTTCTACTCCACTACATCTCAGAGGCAAATATTGCACTTTTACTCCACTACAATTATTTGAAAACTTTAGTTACTAGTTACTTTTCACAGTTTTCAGATATAAATTATGATATAATGAAACATACATTAATCACTTCAGCCCTATTTTATACATAGGCAATATTTAGTACTTTTACTTATGGTACTTTAAGTATATTTTGATGCCAATACTTTTGTACTTTTATTCAAGTAAATTTTGAATCCTGGACTTTTACTTGTAACAGAGTATTTTTATATTGCAGTATTGGTACTTTTACTTAAGTAAAGAATTTGAGTACTTCTTCCACCACTGGTAAATTATAACCATCCAGGTACTTTTAACTACAACAAACCATTAGCGTCACTCAAAACCATCACCTTCATGTCACAAAATAAGCAGCATGACCCTTTAATGTCTCACTATGCTGCTGCCTCACTTACTAAGGCTACCTAGCTAGCTAGCTAGCTTAGAGCTTAGCATCTTGGTTAGCATTAAACATCACTACAACCATACAGTGTTTCACTAAAGTACATTTAAAACATTAACACAACCACTGGTTGGTTTTATCTGGACTCAAACAAGCAAATAAAGCATGTTATGTTAGCATTAGCAACAGGCTAATGCCTAGTTGTTTCAAAACAACACAAAACTGAATTATCATTGGTCTGTGGACTCTAATAAGAGAATGTCTCTTTAGCTCTTATTAGCTCTGATGTGTTATGGAAATAATCTACAATAAATTATCATTGTGTGTGTGTTTTCATACCAGTAAATAATGTACAATAAATGATTGTGTGTGTTTTCATACCAGTAGTTCTTCTTCACAGCAACCAAACAAATCCACCTGGCAGGAAGTGAAGCTTACAGAACAGGAAGCAGTTCCTAAATATATAGAGAGTGTATCAGTGTATTGTCTGTGTATTGCCTCCAGTGGGAACAACATGCAACTACACCTCTAAATCACACATCTCTAGTAACCCTATGACTCATAGGGTTACACTAACATACATTATGTTACACATAGCAATGATTACCAGTGGTGGAGAGTAACTAAGTACATTTACTCAAGTACTGTACTTAAGTACAATTTTGAGGTACTTTTACTTTAATGGAGTATTTCCAATTGTCTATGCTTTTACTTTACAATTTACATTAAAATTATTTGCAAACTTTAGTTACTAGTTACTTTTGATTATTATTACAAAACATACATTAATCACTTCAGCCCTATATACATTTTGGCCATTGGCTACTGTAAATAATAATAAAGAAATCGCCGGGTTATTGTGTAAAAAAAGACATATTTGGCCTGTTGGCCATCTGCCTGAATGCCCCCGCCCCCTGTAAAAAAGATTTTTGTTTGTACTATGTGCTAATTTGTTATAGTTTTGTACAGTGTTGCTTTTTATGAATATGAACATGTGTGTTTGTGTTGGTTTTGTATTTCAGACTATACTGTCATATACTGTCACTAAGAGACAGTAAAGTGGCGGTCAACTATACCAAAGTGGTCCTTTGTACATTTGTTCTGACCGACAATCAGGGGCGAGTGCCAAATTCCCCCCACATACAGTCCTTTCACTAACCCTCAGTTACAGAGGCCCACTTAGGCCTACAACATCCTTTTCCACATGCTGGGAATAGATGGCAAATTAATTTCAATAAAATGTTATATAAAACATTATTATGGTTCAATCAACAACTACTGTACAGGATAATGCTCTGAATGGGCAGATGGCTCTGGTTTGCTGCTTGTGTAAATTAATCTGAAAAGTAGAAACAGTTTGGACACTAGGTGGCAGTGTTCCTACTGATCATCTGAGTTGATTTCAGGCATGCTTTCATTCCTAAGCCACTAATTTGATGACCGGCAGCGGTTCCGGTAGGAGACACAAAGCGACTCCTTTGTGTCTCCTCGGA
>NC_139960.1:8441496-8508996 GCF_963454915.1 Gymnoscopelus microlampas
ACATAACAACTCAAATAAAAGTAGTTTGGTGGACTTAAAGTGCCTTTGAGCCGGCCTGTTTATAATGCATTCCCCCCGTGAGGGGGGGGGGGGGGGGCACATGGGCAAGCATTGCACCACACACCCATGCTTTATTCATATCGTTGCTGTAAGGCAGAAACCTCTTATATCCATGCACATTCTAACTTTTTGTGTGTTCTCGTAAGTCAACGACCCTACTTGATCATACTACAGCGTCACGCAAAAGCATCAAAAGTAGCATTAAACGATTTTTTTTGCATGCGTTTTGAGCATGCAGATCGGCTGCTTTTACTATTTTTGAATGTAACGATATGAAGTAAGTAAACATTGCCAAGCCATGAGGCTCCTGTTTCCTTAGCGTGAGGCAGCTTGATGTACAAGTACAAGTACATCAAGCTGCAAATTGCGTTAGGACATGACACTAGTATATATCACAGGGACCTGCCTCCAATCCAACCCTTGATGCTGAGTGCAAAGCAGGGAGGCACTGGGTCCCATTTTTTTAGTCTTTGGTATGACCCAGCCGGGGATCGAACCCGGACTACCCAATCACAGGGAGGACACACTAACTGCAAGGCCACTGAGATGGATATTACCGCGACAATATGCTTAAAACTTTAAAGTGCCACTTTTCTTAACCACTTGAACCCTCCAGCATCCCTATTCTGGGGGCGAACGTTCGCCAAAAATAGCAGATGTACAAGCTCACAACGCATTTCGTTGCAACAGGTTGTGAGGTTGTAGATCGGCAATTTTTTGGGCGAATCCATTTGTTGAAATAAGAAATACGGGCGTGCCAAATGTGCTCTTTACTGGTCCGTTTTATCAAGTACAGAGGGTCTAAGTGGTACTGAATTGCAACTCAACAAAAGCTAATTCATCCTAGTTTATGACGGAGGACAATTTCACGATAAATTTAAATCTATTCTTTTTAAACAATTATCGTCCCATCCCTATAGTGTGTGGTTGTGTGAGTGTCGGTGGGTGTCGGGCCACCATGGGACCACAGGGACAGACAGGTCAGTGGATGTTTTGTCCCCAGGCTGACAGGCTGTCCTGTCCACTGTTGACAGGCTGTAACAGGTTGTAATGAATGCCTGACAAAGCCCAGGGACAGGTGGCTCGCGATGATAAGACGCGTCCTTTGTCTCGATCTTCATCCACTGGGTCAACTCCTCACAGGGCTCTGGCCGCTTAAGCTAACCTCCAAACAAACAAGTGATTATTTTGAAAATTATGCAAACTGTGATTCATGTGTGATTATTGAACCCCATATGACCAAATTGAAAACAAGTGTTTCATTACGCTCTAATGTGTATAACGTCTCTGTCGGGTGGAAACCTCCAAAACTGTCCAAAACTGTCCAAAACTGTTACTTTTCAGGATTCTGCTACTTTTGATGTTCTTGTGTGACGCTGTAGTATGATCAAGTAGGGCGTTTATTTACGAGAAAAAACACAAAAAGTTAAGAATATGGAGATAAGAGGTTCATGCCCTACAGCAACGATATCTTGGGTTTAACTAAGTTATATTGTGATTACTTGTAGGGTATTTATTTTACCAAAATCAAATCACATCAAATCAACCCCAACTCTGACCCTCACCTAACATTTGTCTAGACTAATTGGAGCGTCAGAATAATGGGCCGTTGTTGGATTAATGGACAGCACCCCTTTTAGGTTCGATCGGGACTCGAACCTGCGACGCGCTGTCCAGGTTACATTGGAACCTAAGTGCCCGGACCGCTAGGAATTGTTTAAACCAGGATGTCCTCAACAACAGTCACAACATTACATTTCCTGTTTACGTCCACGGGAAGAAGGGTTTACAGATCCTACCTGTTCACTCCTACATTCATAATAATCCATGGCCAGCAAAGGCAGGGTAAAGTGTTTGGGGATGTAGAGAGCACAATAAGGCAATAATAAATTCAGTGCAGTTCTCAAGCAGATAATCAATTTCCTGTGATGTGGAGGCGCGCACGTCTCTGGGTAATTCGTGTGTCGGTGGAGACCATATGGTGCCAGGGCCCGGGGAGAAAAACATGCAGTTTAGAATGAATTGCACGGACATTATTGATTAGGAGCCGAAACGCTGCGGCAAAGATTTGTGAGGCTCCCATAAAAGAGAGCGATGTTCTTTAACTGTACCTGGTGGAGTGGCTGATACAGTGGGGTGTGTGTGTGTGTGTGTGTGTGTGTGTGTGTGTGTGTGTGTGTGTGTGTGTGTGTGTGTGTGTGTGTGTGTGTGTGTGTGTGTGTGTGTGTGTGTGTGTGTGTGTGTGTGTGTGTGTGTGTGTGCGTGTGTGTGCGCACATCTGTGTTGATACAGTAACGTTTGCGTGTGCGTGCACATCTGCGTTTGTATATTTAGTGTGTATATTTAGTCTACTTCCTATAGGGTGCTGCTTGGGAGGGGTGAGTGTAATTGGACGTAGCTGCGATGGCGATCAGGTATTGTAAAAAGCGCTCAGGGGGAAATCAGGGCTGACCACCACCTCTTACTGGTTTCAAAGTACCGGCCTCCTCAGCAATCGTTATTAACACATTGAGTGCCATAACCGTAGATCTACGGGAGGAGATGTTTTCCACAAGGGGCGCTCTAACGCAACTTTGGAATGATGCACACAGTCTCTATAATGGAGAGGACGGATGTGGATCCGTGCCAAAAAACCTTCCTCCCGTCCGCTCCCATTATAACTCCTTGAGAAAAAGCAAACCATTTTCGATGGGCGATCACTCTGCAATGGCGCATCTCGTTAGAAATATTATTGTTCCAGGCAATAGTCGGGGCCCTCGACCATCGTGCACGCACACTTTGTTTACGTCCTCGTCGTGGCGACTACAGCTCTAAACTGCGCAGCGTAAACGGTAAGAATGCCAGCAGATGTACCCTGTTTTAAAAAACCTCTGGCACTAAATGTCAAAACTAATATTGACTATTACTAATCTTAAAGACGGATTTATACTTACTTGCACAGCAGCGCCATGCACCCTAAGTAGCGGATCTACAAGCTCACAATGAGTCGTAGCGCGAAGCGTTGAGAGTGTGTAGATCAGCTATTGTCGTAAGTATTTCAAGCCCTTAACAGTCATTATGTTTTGAAGCTTTTTTTCTTACAATGCCAATTAGTTAAAATTATTTCTTACATTTGAAGGACAGTGGACACCATACACATTTAACAAAGGTACTGTACAATATATACCTCCCCCCATGGACCACCTGTAATCATGCCATGGACCACTATAGTGGTCCAGTCCACAGCTTGAGAACCACCGCTTTAGACTGAGAGATTTAGCCCCAGTTTGAAGGTTATCTCACAGCCTTTGTTGTTATGCCTCTTTACATAGCCGGCTGCTTGTATCTCTGGCATGGCAGGGCTCTCACTGCGTATGTATATTTCTATCTTTTCTTTTTTCCCCTTTGGCTGTAATGTTGTCAGCTTGTCTGCTGTCTTCCTCTCATGCAGCCTCCCCGTCCTCTTCTGCCTCCAGCTCTGTTGTCTCGCCACAGATGTTAAACCAAGACGGATCGGACAGAGGAGTGTGGTCTAATAACGCTAATTGCCCCCATCTGCTCGTGTGCAGCTGTCAATATCTCTCCCTGTCCGCCGTAGAAATTAGACCCGTCAACGCGCATCCAAGAGGCATTCTTATCATCCAACCATGGTCGGGCAAGTAGTATAGGCATTCAAATCCACTCCAAAGCTCTCAAATAATAAATGCAACAAATGCTCCATCACAGGCTGAGTCAGTACATACTGTAGATATGAAGAACGCAGCACAGTTCTTTGGTCCCTTACTTTGTCCTAGGGTTGTTTTTAACGTGGACATTAAAATCACCCAACGTTACCTACACAAAGTCAAAGTCAATACGGATACAGTAGTGTACTAAAGAGCAGGAGAGACGGGGAGACTCCTGTTACTGAACAAACACTCTATAGCAACAATTACTACCACAATAGAGAGCTATTTAACACTGTTACTGAACAAACATTCTATAGCAATGATTAATATCACAATAGAGAGCTATTTAACACTGTTACTGAACAAACACTCTATTGCAACGATTACTATCACAATATAGAGCTATTTAACACTGTTACTGAACAAACACTCTATAGCAATGATTACTAACACAATATAGAGCTATTTAACACTGTTACTGAACAAACACTCTATAGCAATGATTACTATCACAATATAGAGCTATTTAACCCTGTTACTGAACAAACACTCTATAGCAATGATTACTATCACAATATAGAGCTATTTAACACTGTTACTGAACAAACACTCTATAGCAATGATTACTATCACAATATAGAGCTATTTAACACTGTTACAGAACAAACACTCTATAGCAATGATTACTATCACAATATAGAGCTATTTAACACTGTTACTGAACAAACACTCTATAGCAATGATTACTATCACAATATAGAGCTATTTAACACTGTTACTGAACAAACACTCTATAGCAATGATTACTATCACAATATAGAGCTATTTAACACTGTCACTGAACAAACACTCTATAGCAATGATTACTATCACAATATAGAGCTATTTAACACTGTTACTGAACAAACACTCTATAGCAATGATTACTATCACAATATAGAGCTATTTAACACTGTTACTGAACAAACACTCTATAGCAGTGAGTACTATCACAATACAGAGCTATTTAACACTGTTACTGAACTAACACTATATATACTGTAGCAGTGAGTACTATCAGAAAATAGAACAATATTTAACACTTATTTTATTTTATTTTTTTAAATCACTCACCCATACCTTTAAGTACAGTACTTGAGTAAACACAGCTATGACAGATGCCAGATTCATTTGCAGACCTGGTAATTACTATTTCTATGTATTACCTCGTATTTTCCTTGCTTACTGTAAATCGCTCTGGATTAAGAGCGTCTTCTAAATGTGGGTGGGGGGCTGTGGTGGTCACAGGAGTGTGAAAAACCACCCCCCGTGTGTGTGTGTGCGAAGCAATCATAACTGAGTCTCCATCATCCTCCCAAGCCCCTCAACCCCTCAACCCCTCACCCAATCTCCAGCCATCCCCTCGTCCATTATTGCCAGCTCACTAGTCAGAATATTAGGGTGGCCCTCCTCACTCCCCTGCCCCCTACCCCCCTTCCATCTCCCTATTACTCCCAGTTCACTGGTCTTTTTTTTTTTTTTGCACACATTTTCACGATTTTTTAAAAAATAGCAGAACTACAAGCTCATAGCGCGGCACTCGGTGCCGCGCTATGAGCTTGTAGATCTGCTATTTTTGAATAGCCAAAGAAATCTTAAAATGACACAGATGTGTTTCCGGATTGAGTGGGTTAAGTAAAAGCAATACCACAATGTACAAAATACTCTGTTACAAGGAAAGACCAGTATTCAAGTACCGTACATTTAAAAAAAAGGCATTGGCACCAACATATGTAACGTTGCTGTCGGGGCAGAAACCTCTTATCTCCATATTCTAACTATTTGTGTTTTTTCATAAATGAATGCCCTACTTGATCATACTACAAGGTCACACAAAAGTATCCAAAATAGCAGATCCACAAGCTCACAATTTGTTGCACTGTGATGCATTGTGAGCTTGTAGATCTACTATTGTCAAACAGCTGAAGTACAAAATAGGGCATAAGTGGTTAATATGCTTTTGTAATAAATCTGCGTCTGCAAAGTAAACTGTAACTAAAAGTTTTCAATAATTGCTGTGCTGTTTACAGGTTGAAACTCTATGCTACTCTAATATGCCACTAAATTAATTATAGGCACGGCAAGAAAATAATGACGGTGTCCTGGTGCCGGTTGGTTAGACCCCAATAACATTTTGATTTTATGTTTTATATGTTTTTGATGACATTAAGACCTGGATTTTTATCTGTCTCACTGACTGTGACAGCATCAGATAATGCTGCAGTGGTCACACAGCACTAGCAGCATCAGCAGCATACAGGTAAAAGTGCCTTTTATTTTCCACAGAAACGCCACTAAACACATGTAACATTGTGTGTTAAAACGGTCTGATTTTTTTCTCTGTGAGGCAGTTTATAACATGGTAAAGCAAACGATTTTATGCTCAAATAACCTGGTGAGTTGGTGAATACAGTGGATTCGTTTTTAGATCGATCTGGGATTGTATAATTGTGTACTGGGCTGTCTGCAGGTTGGGCTTAAAGCTAACAACAGTCCATGTTAGACAAATGGTTGTGTCTTCATGATCTTGTCGTTTGCTAAATTGTGTGCTGAGAGCGCAACTTCTTCAGACACCCTTTTCTTGTCAGGGGAGGTCCCTTAGCCTTTAACCTTCCGGGGCCTCACTACAAGGCAGTAGTCTCGTAACCCTGATGAGGGGGGCTAACGGGTGCTACACCTTGCCCAAGGGTGACCTGAAACTATGTAAGGCAGGGGCGTTCAGCTCCCTGAGGCTTATACGAGCCCACATACCCGTTGTAGTAGGGATACAGGACTGACTGTGAATGAACTTGGGATGGCAATGAGCAACAGAGACCAGTGGAAGCAGCTTGTGTCGCAGATCTCGAGGGAACTCGAATGATGATGAAGATGATGATGTTAGACAAATGATTCATAAATATACTCACTGATCACTATCATGCTCCTTAGAGTCTTTAGCTTAGTTTAAGGTTCTGATTTGTTAAAAATAGCTGATCAACAAGCTTGTAGATCAGCTATTTTCAAATAGCTGATGTATAGGGTTTAGAGTGGCTAGTTGATGCTATATAAAAAAAATAAAAATAAAGTCTGGGGGTCCCCGGACCCCAGTCTGAGAATCACTGTGCTATTGTATAGTTCATATCTTTTCATACATTTCCATGCAAGTATCACATATGGTGTCAACGTGGCAAAAAAGCACTGGTAGTTGGTACTCTGCTGGGAACAGGGTTCGATTCCCTACATCGCTGTGCTTACTGTTTCACCTTTGTCCTGTTGTGTATGTTTACATTAAATGTTAGCACTCAATTCATTGATTCATAATCTTTAGCACATACTCACATATTACTGTTATATAATGTGACTGTTGTTCACATATTCACACTTTTTATCATTCAGCTTACTTTGGACACACATGCTTGAACGTTTACTTTGAAATGTGTTGTAGTTTTTGAGATATTTAACTTTTAAAACGTATATCTGAAAACTTTGGCACCTCGCTGTTCCTTCATACTTTAACCTATAAACTTGATTCACAATTTTAAAATTCCACCTTACTGTGGACATGCATGCTTGAGATTTTTTTCTTTGAAATCATTTGTAGTTTTAGAAATATTTAACTTTAAGCGCCCAATGCATTGTCAATGCGGCAATGGACATGGGGGGACGTGGGAATGACCCATCACGTTCATGTAATGGCAATGTACAAAGCTTAGTGTGCTTGTCTACTGTCATTACCATTAGTTGTGGTATAGACTCTATAGCCGTAGAACCATTTACAGTTATCGTTCTTGGTGTGGAGGGACAGCCCTCTACACTTATTTACATTTCACATCACATTTGTCATTGTGTAAAATGATCTAAAACACAGCATGAGCACTTGTTAGTGTCAGGTTACTTTTGGTCAAAGCGGGGATCGAACTGGCGACCTTGGGATCCATACTTCCCCTTCGTAGAAACGCTAGTTTTAACATTTCAGTGCTTGTAGAAAATATTCGGATAGATAATTACTTGCACCAGGATTTTACATGAAGCTGAGGATTTTACTCAACGCATGAGTAGCACGTAAGTCGTGCGGTAAGTACTGGGAGCTGAGGATAGGTGTGGCGCTCCACCTCAGCAATCCATCTCACAGGGGTCTAGCGCATTGTAATGGGTACAGACTCCCACGTGTTACTCATTACATTACATTACAGTCATTTAGCAGACGCTTTTATCCAAAGCAACTTACAATAAGTGCATTCAACATAGGTAGGGAACGAAACTACTAATCACCAAAAGTCTGAAGTGCATTTCCTGCAAAAACAAGCAACCAAGAGTATACCTAGCGCTAAGGTAAAAGTGCAATATATCAGCTACCTAACAGATGAGACAAAATAGCAAAACCAAATGAGCACGAGCTAATACAAAAAGAGTATTGACTAAACAAGATCCAACAAAACAGTACAACGATAAAACAAGAGTTCGTACAACTAGTTAACAACAAGTAAGCCAGGCAAAGAGGAAGGGTAGTGTTTCCTGAAGAGGTGGGTTTTCAGCCTGCGGCTGATACCGACAATAAGCCACCTCCCGACATACTTATTTGGTGCAGCAAGTATTGAAAAATGTAAATCGTCCCTGTTGGGTGAAAACCTCATTATGTCCAAAACTGTAACTTTTCAGGATTCAAATTCAAAAGCAGCAAAAGTAGCAGATCCGCGAGTCTCGAGCTTGCGGATCTGCTACTTTTGATACTTTCGTGTGACGCTGTAGTTTGATCAAGAAGGGCGTTAATTTATGGAAAAAAAAAAAGTTAGAATATGGAGATAAGAGGTTTCTTCCCGACAGCAACGAAACACTCAAGCTAAAGTAAAAGTACTTAGAAATTGGACTCAAGTAAATGTACTTTCCACCACTGCCCTCCTGATCCCCCTCCCCTCTCTCTCCATTACTCCCAGTTCACTGGTTGGTATATGGAGAGTGACACAGTGACACGGGGCCAATTCTATCTCACCCCCCCACCCCCCCACCCCCGTCACCCACCCACCCACTCTGCCAGACGCCTCCGTCTGTGGGCTCAGTCCTCCTCTCTACATGGACCACTTCATTTCCTCTCCTGTCACCCACCCACCCCTCCACCAATACACACGCACACATGTGCACACGTACGCACATGTGCACACCCACACACACACACACACACACACACACACACACACACACACACATGTCAGGTTTTCGTAGTTATGGGGACATGTTGAGAAAAAGAGGGAGCAGCTAAATGGTGGTCTCCTAAGTGCTGCTACAGTGTTTGAATCATGAGGACATCAGAGGTGAACACAACATTTCTGAAATGGAACGATACATCTTAGAAGTGGAACGATGCGTCTTAGAAGTGGAAACGCGGCCGTTTTTGAAGTGGAACGATATATTGCTCATATTTGAACGATTTTTTTTGGAAGCCAATCTAAGCCAATCAGAATGGAATATAAAAAATCCGATAGATACATCTTGAACACATGACTATAGAGATAATGTGTACGGATTTGCGTGAGATAATGTGTGCGGATTTGAGTGAGGTTTGGACAAAATATGTAGGATTATTACTACACATTTTTGTAGTAATAATATAAATGAATGGGGGTCAGCTAGCCAGTACCTAATGGCACTATGTGCTTTGAATCATATGATTATATTATTATGCTGTTAAAAAAGCGTGTACCAGGCATTGTTCATTTTGTCAACTAAAAGTATGACGAAAAATGTTGGCTGCCTTTTTTCACTGACGAAAACTAGATAAAAAACAAATAAAAACTAAGCTATGACTACAATGATGACTATGTATAAGGATAATTTCGTCGACAAATTAAAACTACACTGAGGGTGCTAGTGGTGAAGATATCCAGTAGAACTAAAATAAGTCATTTTATTCTTGGCTGCGCATAGGTGTTGCGCTTCCCGAAAACAGCCGATCTACTGTACAAGATCACAACGTGTGAGCTTGTAGATCTGCTGTTTTCGGCTCGCAGCTAAGTATAAATCAGGCATTACGACGCCATCACGGCTTCGAAAAGACTATGACTAAAACTAAATCAAAGTTCTCTGTCCAAATCAACACTGGCACCAGGCTTTGTAAACAAAGACAACATCTGCCAATGTGCTGTGCGATTTCCTAACTGACTTCAGGTGTGTGTGGCTGCTGCTATAGACACTCAGCCCAAACCACTTGCATGTTCATTTGAGGCGTATATATACATGTAATTCAGTGATATTGCACAGTAAGTTGTTTACTCGGCTTTTTGCTAGTTTGGTTTTCTTGCTCATAATGCAGAAGCATGAAGATTGTTTAATCCTGAAGCATTCCGGTACCTGCACACAGCATGCTCCATAATATTTCACAGAGCAATTTTCCCCCAACATTTTTTGATTGCCTCCAGCGTTTCATTTTTACCTGCTGTTCTGAGGCAAGGGGCATAATTCAATAGTGACTGACTGTTTTCAATTAACCCATACATACCGGGAAAGCATCTGTGTCATTTTATATATTATATATATATTATATACACACACACACACACACACACACACACACACACACACACACACACACACATACATATAGCAACATAAGTTTTTCAGAAAACTATTAGGATTTAGAAGGCATTTCGTTGCTGTCGGGCAGAAATCTCTCATCTCCACATTCTAACTTTTAGTGTTTTTTCGTAAATTAACGCACAACTTGACCATACTACAACGTCACACAAAAGCAACTGAAACGCGACGCGTTTTGAGCTTGTCGATCTGCTACTTTTGATGTTTTTGAATTTGAATCCTAAAAAGTAACAGTTTTGGACGAAGTTTCCACCCGACAGAGATGATTCGTAGAATCGGCCTCAGGTCTTAGTGGGATAATCATGCAGTTCGGCAGCGTCTCAAACCTACTGCGAACAACGACACAAAAAACAAACAACACCAGGCAGCACTTGGTTTCATAATAAATTTTATTCTATATTACAAATAGTATTTTGTTCTTGACTGCAAAATAGGAATGCATTATATTTACATACACAGGTATACAATTAATTATAACAAAGTTAGAGAAGCTCGCCTTATATCCCCCAGGTTTTCGTTTTTATCTCTCAATAAGATACTCTTTTATCTCTCAAAACATGGGTCTGGTAAAAGTCTTTTTCTCTGTAACACCTGCTATAACACTGAGCTAGGAGGACGTTTTTAAGTTCCTACAAAACGTTTGAAGGTGGAAACTTTATCGCTTGCTCTCGGCAACACAAGACGCGTGTTTGTTTGTCGGACGTCCGTTGTTGCCGGGGAGACGGGGGTCGGGGGGCGACGGAAACATGGAACAAATGGTGTCACATCTGGGGGGCAGATTCACAACAATAGTCCAGGACGTTTAACCCAATGTTACTAAATAAATAACTCGGGGCTATGAGAGGATACTTTGGCTATCTAGACACAATATACACTGAATACCAGTGGTTCGCAACCTTTTCAGGCGGCGACCCCGCAAAATAATCATATTTTTACTGGGGCCCCCCCAAAATAATCATATTTGAACTGGGGACCCCCGACCCTGACAAGCACTTGGAATTGAGGCATTACATTCTGAAAATAAAATAAAATCTACAAGCTCGTAGACGTGATTTTGTAGATCGGCTATTTTCAAAATGTTTGCTTCTTTCTTATCATTTGACAATTTTGCTGTGGTTTGTCCAGTTTTTATAGTATAATTTGTTGATTACTTTTGATGCAGTAATGGTCTTTTCTTTTTAGCTATTGTTAAATAGCTAAAACCCCCCCTGGGGGTCCCGACCCACAGGTTGAAAACCACTGGTCTACACGAACGGAAGGGGCTCATTTCAATTCTCTAAGATTAAGGGGTTGCAGGAATGCAGTTATTTGAAATCCTAAATCATGACAATGCATTTACTTTGAAAAATTCCTAATTTTACATCAGTTACTATATCATTTCCGATTTGCACGCAGCCATGAAAACTAGAACTACATAGCACGTCCCGAAATAACTTTGTGAATGTACCCCCTCTAGGTTCGGACATTCATCTTAACTGTACAGCTCTGATAACAAAACCCCCATGGACGATGAGTTACAGTATGTTAGGAATTTTACATAGATTTGACACAATGGCTTAGAAACAAAGAAAAGACATTTTAATCTACAAAACCTGAAAAAGGTCTAGCATCAGAGTTAACGTCTAACAGTTTGAGACAATCATGTGTGTGTGTGTAATCAAAACGTATGAATTACTTAACTGAGGAGGACTAACTGGGCATGACTTTTCTTCTAAAAGGCTAAAAAGGAACAACAACTACTGTATTGTGTGATTTGTGTTGTTTGGGCAAACTGATGCTTTAAATTCATATGTATAGCTTGAAATAAAAAGCACTTGTACTTGTTCAGTAACATTATTTCAAATCAAATGTCCATCAATTCATGTTTCTAATATGCAAATTGGTTCAACTGGGCGGGTAAAGAAATAACGTTTGCAACAGATTTCAAGTGCCATATTCTAAAGGAAGACACACACAAGCTCATTTTGCAGTCACTAGAATAAAGAAAAATGAAAACCATGACGAAATAACACATAAAAACCCCGGAAAAACAACACTTATTATAATATGCAATAGCAGCGAAGACAGCAAGGCTGTCGAGTCTGTCTACCAAAAAACTAAAAGCAATGAGGACATAGGAACAAGGCAAAGGTAGAACAGGATGCAGTAGAACGCACATGAAAAACACTGGAAAAATATGGGTTATGTGTTTTTGAAGTAGATCAATCCATGATCATCTATAAAAGAACCGTTTGCTCGAGTCACTTCAAAGTCGCTAGTAGAAGTAGATAAATATCTTTGATTGCAAGGCAGTTCCATTTCATAACATCCAAATAGGTCGACATGCAAGGGTATATAATATCTGTTTTTAAAGGTACCACTTCTTCATTTAGCATCTAACACTTCACAAAAAACATGGTTCTGAACTGGGGTGGGGTGGACTGGGGGGGGGGGGGGGGTCGCTGAACTGGATAAAGGTTCCACCTCAAACTAAAGTTATCGTTTTATAACATGAACAAATCCACGTTTTTTTCCCATCTCTATTCTTCCAAGCAAAAGAAATATAAAAGAACATCCACATCATCTTGCAAGGCTTAATTTTCTCTTATTTTTCCATTTTTAGGTTTTTTTTTTTGTTTTGTTTTGTTGTTTTTTTTCTCCCAAAGTTTCTTTAATTGATTTTTTTGTATTTATTTATTTTTTTATGTCTTACATGCGCTTAAAAAGCCAATAAAGGACCCATGGTGGACCTGGGCGGTCTTTACACATTCACATCACCACATGGGGCACGTCGTCAAGGCAAATGAAAGGTTCGAGGTCAAAAACAAAGGAGGGCGGCTCCAGCGTCTCTCTATCGCCCTCTCCTGTCGAGTGGGGGGTGGGGTTCACATCCAACAAGTCTTGGCTACTTTTAATATCTGTCATTTTCCCTGTTTATCCTGTCATGAAGCTCACTACGTCATCTACCTTTTCTGGTCCGTCGAGCCGGATTCACACTCCCGTCGAATGACGGAGCATAAATTGGCCGTTATCAAACTACTGTTTTTTTTATTCTATTTAATTTAATTTTTTGAGGCTGAGAGATGGCCACCCCCGCTGCCGCCACTTATTTAGGACATCTACACTAATACAGGAACGCAACTAGCTTTACCGTCTCCAGCGCTTGTGCAAAAACAAAGACGGAAAACTCAAGTCGGGAGCCGGACAGAAAGGAGCGCAGGGGTAGGGTGGGGGTGCTGGGAGGGGGGAGGGATGTGTGCCGAGAGCCACGATGAAGATCATCATCATCATCATCATCACCTCGCCCCTCGACAACACTGAGGTCAGAAAAATCACACAGGTTCTTTTTTTTTTTTTTTTTAAGTTCCAGTTAGGATACTTTTTCTTTTTCTGTCATATGGGATTATTCTCCTTCTGTCTCAAAGTCCTTTTTTTGTTGTTGTTGTCAGTTCCTCAGTGGCACTTTTCAAACAGGTTTCCAGCCTTTTCGAAAATGTCAAACTCCTTTGGTTGTTTTGTTTTTTTTGGCTGACCGACTGAGTCCATCTTGTTTAATAAAGTCTTTAAATCAGAACGTCAACGTGAAAAGAAGTACTCCCCCCCCACCCTCCCTTCCCATTCCCTCACATCCCCTCCCCCCAAGGTAGCACCCAGCTCTACGATCATCCGTTTCGATCATTTTCATCTCATTTAGCTGTCTTTTCATCCACAGTTGCTGTTTCAGTCAGCTCTTCCCCTTCAATCGATGTGGGGTTCCGGAGGAGGGATTGGGAGTTGAAGAAATAGATGAGTACGTAGGACGGTCAGGGTGTTGTTTGGACAGTTGTTGACTTGTGTGTAGCCGTGTGTGTGTGTGTGTGTGTGTGTGTGTGTGTGTGTGTGTGTGTGTGTGTGTGTGTGTGTGTGTGTGTGTGTGTGTGTGTGTGTGTGTGTGTGTGTGTGTGTGTGTGTGTGTGTGTGTGTGTGCTTTAATGGTGTTACCGTGGTGGTGTCACCAGATTGGTAGAGAACACAGCTGCTCCTGGTGTTCAGGTAAAAGCAGCCGGATCACCGCCGTCAATAGTTAGTTGTGTGCTTCTCAGAGAGGGGTGAAATTTTGCCTAAATATGTTCATTTATTTTGCAGTAGCCAGCGTAAGCCAAGATGGAAGGAAAAAAGCATGATAGTTTGAGATTGTAAAGCCTATAATAGTCCGTAGAAACGGCCGTGTCGCTTACCGAAAATAACAGGTCTTAAAGTTAGCTTTATAGCTCGAAGATCTGCTCTTTTACGTTAGCTTGAAGATCTGTTATTTTCGGCAAGCGACACCTTGTTGCCATGGACGTTTAAATTGAGCTTAATGTGTGCAGGGCCGATGTTGCCAAGCGGGACAGGGTTGTTTTGTTAAGGTGTAAGTGTCAGTCAAGGTTTTCCATAAACCCTTATCAAGTCTTATGTCTTAAATAACAACTCCAGCTACATTGAAAGAACACATCAGGAACATTCTAGGTTTTGCCTGGACTCTTCCCCAAATTCCGCAGATATGTATGTCATTTACTCTTAAGTACAGTGTAAACTTGGCAAACCGTCCTAGCGTTCTTTTTTTTGTTTGTTTTTTCGTATCTCCCCGGGAGGTGTTCATTTGGCTTGCAGTCCTCGTTTTATATTCCTTTTGATTTCTGTATACTGAATATAGCACTACGATAAACTTGAGACTCTAGAGATGGTTTCATTTTTAACTATCCTATATTTCAAAAAAAGTTCTGAACAAAATGGAAATAAACCCAACGTCGTGGATTTCAAAAAACTTGTATCTACCAGCGTTAAATTCTTGAAGGCAACATAAAAATGTTCTCTCTCTCTCTCTCTCTCTCTCTCTCTCTCTCTCTCTCTCTCTCTCTCTCTCTCTCTCTCTCTCTCTCTCTCTCTCTCTCTCTCTCTCTCTCTCTCTCTCTCTCTCTCTCTCTCTCTCTCTCTCTCTCTCTCTCCCTCCGAACAGGGCTGGAGGTAAAGTATGCCAATATGGCCGCGGCCGACAAAGCAGCCACCCCTTTGTGTGGCTGAAGACAACAAGGCCTCTCCCGTGTTGCATGATGGGAGATGCGGTCCTGTGAGCTCCAACCACCCCTCAGGTTAACTAGTCTATGCAGCAGAGCGGATGAGGAAACCAAAAACGCTCGTTTTAAATCGGGAAGAGGAAGCAGAAGGAAAAAAAGGATCAATAGGAAGGAAGTCTTCGTCTTTGAAAAAACAGGAAGAAGAAGGCAGGAAGTCACATGATGAGATGTGGGGTTTTTTTTTGGGGGGGGGGGGGGGGGGTATGGGTCTTCGCTCAGGCACGGCTTGGTTTCTGACAGGGTCTTGTCTCCCAGTGCAGTCCCTGGGAAGTGCGGTCCCTCAGCTCTCCAGGCTCATGAAGGCCACCACCTGCTCCAGCTTGAAGGCTAGCCGCTGTTTCCTGGCGCCCTCGTCCTGCTCCAGTGCACACACCACCTGCAAACGCACACACAAACAAAATAACAATGTAAATAAATGAATGAATTAAATCAATTAAAATAATAACAACAACAATAATAATTAACACCCCCTTTAAACACATTGTTTCTTACCTCCTCAGCATATTTCGCAACGTAGGAGTAGATCTCGCTGAGGGAGCTCATGGAGTTGAACTCGTTCATGTGCATCCTACTCTGCTCCGCCAGGTACGCGTTCATGTCCTGGTCGCTGATCGCTTGCATCTTATTGATGTCAGAGTAATATCTACACAGAGAGAGAGAGAGAGAGAGAGAGAGAGAGAGAGAGAGAGAGAGAGAGAGAGAGAGAGAATAACATTTTACTACTCACACAACAACAAACACGTACATTCACCGTCTAGAGGCTATAACTACATACTCCTATTCCACCAATAAACCAGAACTTTTTCCGGCTTTGGCAGGGTGATAAGAACAAAATGACATCGTAAAGAACTTCGGCGGAGGCCTTGCCGATGTGCGGTTTCGGAAGTTCTTGCACCTCCGAGATGTTGCTAACTTGCCAAACGTTGTGGGTTGTGATTGGCCAGACACTCCAACGTGCTTGGTGATTCATAATGTTTTATTTCCACAGTCTATGGGCTTTCAGGTAGGCGGTCCCTCCCTACATACAGATTGGTTAAAATAACTCATTAAAATAACTTTCAGATTGCAGCTTTAAAGCCGCGCTAGAATGCAATCAGTCAATGTCAGCAGCAGCTGTGCTGTCCCTGTCAACTGCTGTAATTAAGGCCAGTTATTTACATATTAAATTCATGCAGCACCCGGCGTTCCACAGCGCTGGACTAACATGCAGCTGTGTGCTGTGTGTGTGCGTGTGCGTGCGTGCGTGCGTGCGTGCGTGCGTGTGTGTGTGTGTGTGTGTGTGTGTGAGGTGGGTGCAGCTGTCTAGTTATGCACAGAGGTCACAGAGGTCACATGCCCACACGCACACAGTGCTGCTCGGCAGTGATGGAAGAAGTAGGCTGCTCTTTTTTCATTTACTCAAGTAAAAGTATCAATGCAGCGATGTAGAAATTACTTTGTAATACCAAGTAAAAGTATCAATGCAGCGATGTAGAAATTACTTTGTAATACCAAGTAAAAGTATCAATGCAGCGATGTAGAAATTACTTTGTAATACCAAGTAAAAGTTTGGTATTCAAAATTGACTTCAGTAAAAGTACAATAGTATTGGCATCAAAACATATTTCAAGAGACCAAAAGTAAAAGTACTCATTATACAGAATGTCCTTTTTCACAAGTTCAAAATGAATAAAAATCTTGTGAAAATAGCTGATCTACAAGCTTACAACGCGTCGCAAAGCGACGCGTTGTGAGCTTGTACAGTAGATCTGCTATTTTCAAATAGCCAAGTGTACATATAGCACTGAAGTGGTTAGTGTACATTTTGTAATAATAATCAAAATCTACAAAGTAACTAGCTAGCTAAGGTTCTCAAATAATTGTAGTGGAGTACAAGTACTATATTTGTCTCTGAGATGTAGTGGAGTAGAAGTATAAAGTATTGAAAATTTGATATACTCCAGTAAAGTAAAAGTACGAGGTACCCAAGTACCTCGTACTTGGGTAAATACACTTAGTTACTTTCCACCACTGCTGCCCTTGCATTGGCCGGATATCACACAACAGGTGTGGGGCAGTTGGGATGCATGGATTAAAGCAAAATAAAATATCACGACTGGAAACATGTTGTATGGCCAAGTCCTATTATGCGATTTGTGAAAGGTATGAAAGGAGCCCCTCCACACACACACTAATGCTTTTTCTTAAACATTTAAGGTTTTCATGAAATTATTATTATTATTTTTTAACATTTCTTGGTTTTCTGACCTCAATTTCACACACAAAAAATGAACTTTGAGCATTCAGTGGATTTTCTGTGGTCTGGGGTAGAAGAGGAAAGTTACATAAAGTGCAGCTTTAAGTGGTTAAAACAACATAAGTGCAAATCAAAAAGTCCATTTCACTTCAGATTTGCCACTGCGTTGCAAACCTCTCCCACAGCAGAATGACAGGCGGGTGATGTGGTGAATCCATCATTGTCTGGGGAACTACAAATCCCACATCAAATACCAGGTCACTGTCAGATCTGGACTGACTGGGTGAGACTTCAATTCAAATCACTGTGGGATTAGATTAGATGGATCTCATCACACAGCCAACAGGATTCTGTACCCAAGTCAACAGTGGTGGAAAGTAACCGAGTACATGTACTCAAGTACTGTACTTAAAGCAGTAGTTCACCCAAAGCATTGCTCATGTTCTACCAATTACACACGCCATGAAGCCTTGAATTCATGGAGATGTGTAATTGATAGAAAATATGTTTTTTGGGTGAACTACTCCTTTAAGTACAATGTTGAGGTACTTTTACTTTACTAGAGTATTTCCAATGTTCTATACTTTTACTTCTACTCCACTACATCTCAGAGGCAAATGTTGTTCTTTTTACTCCACTACAATAATTTGAAAACTTTAGTTACTAGTTACTTTGTAGATTTTATTATTATTACAAAACATACATTTGCCACTTCAGCCCTGTTTAAACTTTGGCTATTTGAAAATAGCTCACTGGAGCTGAAGCTCTGAGATGCGACGCGTTGTGAGCTTGTAGATCTGCTATTTTCAAAATATGTTTTTATCCATTTTCAACATAAGATAACAGAAATCATTCTGCATTATGAGTACTTTTACTTTACTTTTAAGTATGATGCCAATACTTTTGTATTTTTACTCAAGTAAATGTTGATTACTGGACTTGTACTTGTAACAGTGTTTCTGCATGGCAGTATTGATATTTTTACTTAAGTAAAAAAACTTTTCCCACCACTGCAGGTGAAAGTGCTGAACACGCAGGGGGTTTGTGCGTCTAGCAGATTTTTACATTCATAAACATATTCAAATGGTTTCGTTTTTTGCTGCGTAGTCACAACTCTCAATCTGTGAAGGGTTGAAGTATTATTAGGTGTACTCTATCCAGTGGCATGCACAGACATTTTGAGGGGCAGGTGCTCAAGTAAATATACTTTTTTTGTTTACTTGGTCTGCTCTTTTTTCCCTCTACACCTATACCTCTTTGCCAAAAATAGCCGATCTACTGCGAGGCGTTGTGGGCTTGTAGATCTGCTATAGATTTGCTATGTTTGGCTAAAGTTCTCCTCAGAAGAAAAGGGATGCTAGGTTTCGAGTGGTTATGGTAAAAAGAAAAATCATATCACATAAAGATTTGGCAGACCCCCTGTAGTAACTCTGAGGACCCCCTGTTGAAGAACCCTGCTGTGCCCTTTTTTCAAAAGGGCACTTCTGGTCAAGAGGGCAAAGGGCAGGTGCTCTAGCACCACCTAGAGTCTATCTGTGCACGTCCCTGACTCTATCGTCGCTGTCGGGCAGAAACCTTGTATCTCCATATTTCATATTTTTATGTGTTTATTTTCCCCCATGACAATTGCATGCCCTATAGGTGAAGCAGTGGCGGCCATTTTGGGGTGCCACAGATAGAAAGCCCATTATTTTTTCCCCATAGAGATTCCCCAACAATATTTTTATGAATTAGGCTATTTTAAGCCTGGAACCATCCAGGCTCCTGGTGAATCATGACCATAAATTGATTCTGTGTCCAAAAATATATATGATTATATAATGTAATTGAATATTCAAATACTTTTTTGACAAAATATTATGGGTTTTCTATCTGTGGCACCACAAAATGTCCGCCACTGCTATGCCCTATGTGACACTTTGTCATATGACAGCATTGAGCAAAAGTAGGGAAAATAGCCAATCCACAAGCTCGCACTGTGTTGTTGTGAGCTTGTAGATCAAATAAAAAAAACTATTGTTTTTCCCGTCTATAATGACATTCCTAAAATAGGGACGCCAAGTTGAAAGTGATTAAGTCTGTCTGGGTTTTATAAATACTGAACCACTGAAAAGTATTAAGAAGATTGTGACTAAATACCGTAATAACATTGGATTAATTGGAATGCAGGGTTATTTTTTTCCCCCATTTCCTGAAAAGTAACGGTTTTGGACATAAAAGGTTTACAACCGACAGAGACAAAAAATCCTCATTTTCATTACTGGATGTAGACGCAATGTTTACAGATAATAACAAAAGCCGTAAACTGTGTTTTTTGTTAACCATGCATGCCTGACTACAGTAACTTGCTGTCGACAGAGGTGTAAAGTAACTTAGCACATGTACTCCAGTGATGTACTTAAGTACAACTTTTGAGCTACTTTTAGGCTACTTGAGTATTTCCAATTACTAATACTTTTACTTCTACCCGACTACATATCTTAGAGGCAAATATTGCGGCTCTACTCCATTACTGTACAGTAGTTCTACTTTGGCTGTGTGATAATAGCCGATCTACAAGCTCACAAGCTGAAGTTGTGAGCTTGTAGATCTGCTATTTTCAATGCATACATTCTACGCAATGAGCACTTTTACTTTTGGTACTTAAAGTACATTTTGATGCCAATGCTTTTGCACTTTTACTCAAGTAAATGTGGAATACAGGACTTAGGCCTATACTTGTAACAGAGTTTTTCTACATTGCGGTATTGATACTTGCTGTCGATCATCCCGACTAGCTGTCCCCTCTCACAGCTCTCTTCAACTTTGTGACGCACGGCGCACAGTTTGAAAAGTTTTAACAAGGCCAGTAATCAGAGCGAAAACGACACGACAGCAGATCAGCAGAGAAGTTTCTGCAGGAGATCAATGTACTGTACGCCGCTCTGCTGGGGATTTCACTGGAAGCATTCATGCATGCACCTACAGTATGTCCTTAAATGGAACAACTTCTGTACGGAACAGCCATCTTTTTAAACAAATAGCTGTCTGGAACTTGATGATTACGACCAAAATGCAACCGAGAAGCACAACATGCTTCTCAGCACGAGGGAACTTGCTGAAGTGTGCAGCCACACTGAAATAGCCCAATACAGTATGGGCTAACCCCCTAAGTCAGTGGTTTTCATGTCCAGGACCCCTAAATTGATATGCATTTAAAAGATGTTGTGCCAAAAGATCCCCGTAAGAGAAGATTTGTGTTCTTAAACATTTCAAAATTATTCAAGTATATATATTTTCGAGTATAAAATAGGGTTAAAGTAGTTACTTTACTGATATTGATGCTAATTAACATGATATAAAGAAACCAGTCTGAGAACCTTATGTTATCACTAGCCATAGCGTATGGAAACGAATCCAGTGAAATATGTCAACACGACACGGTTGGCATAGGAAAGAGCTCTACTTTTTTTCCCCAATGTACACCACAATTCTTCGCTAAACATAGCTGATCTATAAGCTCACAACGCAACACGCTGTGAGCTTGTAGATCTGCTATTTTTGCATTTGCGATTGCGCTTCATCATCAGGCATAATCCACGGCCTTCACAACTGCTAAAGTCACAGGCGGTGAAACACACTAAATCTCATCTGTGATGTAGTGTGTGTGTAAAGGCAAACCCTCATATAACCAGATCTGCCTTAAACAAAAAGTAACATTTCAGAGAGACGTCTCTGTGAAGCCCGATTCTTACATCGTGTCGCGATGCCTTGTGAGCTTGCCGATCGGCTATACTTTCGCCAAATGTTCGCCCGCGGAATATAGGGACTTCATGGGGTTAAATCATTTCAATATCATTTAACCCATTCAGTCCAGGGACGCATCTCTGTCATTTTAGATTTATTTGGCCATTCAAAAATAGCAGATATACAAGCTCATAGCGCGGCACCGAGTGCCGCGCTATGAGCTTGTAGATCTGCTATTTTCATTCACCATGCACCATATTCCACACACACACATGAATCATATAGCCAGCCTCTATACTTCACAAACCTTTCTATGGGTCATATATAAGCACGCGCACGCACACACACACGCACACACACACACACACACACACACAGAGAGAGGACGGATGAATATGGCCCTTAGCCCAAAGCCCCTCATTTGGTTGCAGACATATATTCTTGTCCTGAGGGTCGGTGAGTCACATAAACACCTCTGAAGCGCTTCAGAGAGTCCCATCTTTTATTCAGCAACCTCTTCCCCCCCTTTCCCGCCGCCAAATAAATGTAATAAAACTCTCATTTTTAACAAATTACCCACCTCCACTGCGTGCCACTCTCATAAACTCTCCCACGCGTGCCCACCACCCGCACACACACACACACACACACACACACAGACACACACACACACACACACACACACACATTCTTCTTCACCTCGCTGCAATTTGGACTTCTTGTGCAGCCCTGGGCGTTGACATTCATCCCTACTGTGTTGTAATTTGGAATGTGCTCCGTCGTGGCTCCATAGATCACAATGCTGCCACATACGCCAGTGTGTGCGTGTGCGTGTGTGTGTGTGTGTGTGTGTGTGTGTGTGTGTGTGTGTGTGTGTGTGTGTATGAAACATGCCGTTCTGACGCTTTCACTCACATTATGAACCCCCCCCACACACACACACACACACACACACACACACACACACACACACACACACACACACACACACACACACACACACACACACACACACACACACACACACTTCCATTTGTCTTCCTGCTGTCCCCGTGTCCACTCTGTGTGCTTCACAGGCCAACACACACATTCACACCACTCACTGACTAAAGACCAGTGGTGGACAGTACCAACAGTATTTAAAAACATACATAATTGTATCTGTACTTTACTTGAGTATTTACTAGTACTCCCTCCTGTTGTGACTGAAATCTTAAAATGACACAGATGCGTTCCCGGTCTTAATGGTGTGTTAAAAAACACACCAAAGCAAAGTTAAAATATGGAGATAAGATGTTTCTGCCAAAGACAGCACCGATATACACACACAGAGTATTTAAATCTCACCTCTCCACCCAGCTCTTGTAGCTGGGGATGTCCTTGGCGTAGAGCAGCTTGTTGGAGGGCGAGTCCTTTCCGAGGCGATGTTCTGAGGTGGAACAGGAGTCCATGAAGGTCTGCGCCACCACGGAGAGACAGGCGTCTGTGATGCTGCTCTTGTGGATGTCGAACACAAACTGCGGGTTCTTGATCACGTTCACCCAGAAACGCAGAGGTAGGCTGGGAGAAAACAGAGACAGACACACAGGTTCAAAACACAGCAGTATACATACCAAACTAAACACCCTGGCACACAAACTTTAAGGAATAGTTCACCCAAAAAAATACTTATTTTCTATCAATATATGCTCTATGCACAGCAGCCATATTGGGAATGAATTGGGCCCCTTCCTTACTTCCTTCACAGGTATTACCAATGATACTAATTAAGGATCTGTTCCATTTAGTGTGGCATATTGGTTGTCTTATTTTCAAGGACCCCCATAACTCTCAGAGTTACACACCCACCATAAGGGGCCATTTGGGAACCAAAATTGAGTGTTTCTAGTGAGCCAACATGCAGATATCAGCACCCTTACCAGAATGGAACAGAGCCTTCATTAGTGTCATTGGTAACACCTGTGAAGTAAGCAAGAAGAGGCCCAATTTCTTTCCAATATGGCTGCTGTGCATAGAGCCTATTACACACCACATGAAAGCCTTGAATTCATGGAGATTTTTTTGTTCTTGTCTCATTCCTGAGCCATTCATTTGATGAACAGAGGCATGGTTTATATTCTTTATTCTTTATTTGGATCCCCATTAGCTTCCACAAAGTGGTCGCTGGTCAGCAGGAGTTGAGGCTCCTGCTGACCAGCCACCCGGTCATCAAATTATTGGCTCAGGAATGCGACAAAAACTAAGATATCGGCTTCATGGGGGGTGTAATTTATAGAAAATAAGAATTGTTTTGGGTGAACTACTCCTTTAAATCCTAATTATTTTATATCTGGTAAAAATATATATAATTTGATGTCCTCTGTTCCCTCTCTAATGCTTGTGTCCGTTATGACATTTCACAATGGTCTACTCTAGCTTGTAACCATACCTTGCTTTATAAACTTCAGGGAAACACTGCAAACTACAAGCAAATGACAAAGTCGACTAATTCATTCTCAGTGCTTCTCAAATATTTGCACGTCAAGGACCCCCAAATGTATACTATATTAGACCACAGACCCCATCAAAATCAGAGGCATGGTTTATATTCTTTATTTGGATCCCCATTAGCTTCCGCAAAGTGGTCGCTAGTCTTCGTGGGGTCCTGGGGGGGATGTAGCCCCACTACATTGATCGAGGCAGGTGAACATGAAGCTAATATGAGCTTCACAGTGCTATAGTACACAGGCCCCTGCTGTTACACCATGTAGTCTGTTTAATGTGTGCGGTCAATTCAATAAAGTCTTTTATCTTTAAAAGCAGGTGCTGGCGGAGATACTTCCCCGTTTCCAGCTGTGGCCAGGGCGTCGTCCTCACTGGGGGACCCATCACACACACGCACGCACGCACGCACGCACGCACGCACGCACGCACACACACACACACACACACACACACACACACACACACACACACACACACACACACACACACACACACACACACACACACACACTCTGACACTGTTCATATTGCCTTGTTTGTGAAAGTGGGGCCCTATTCTCTTGCCTGTCCAGAGTAATAAAAACATACAGGTCTGTTTATTTGCCAGGCTTGTTTTCTGCCAGAAAGAATGGAGATAGGGCTGTTTTTTATCTCTGTGGGCGTGAGAGTGCGTGCGCGCGTGTGTGTGTGTGTGTGTGTGTGTGTGTGTGTGTGTGTGTGTGTGTGTGTGTGTGTGTGTGTGTGTGTGTGTGTGTGTGTGTGTGTGTGTGTGTGTGTGTGCGTGCGCGCGCATGTGTGCGAGCGTGCCTGTGTTGCAGTGAAAGGGCTCAGGTGGCTTTGAGAAAGAGCTGAGTGCGACTTGGATCTCTATCTTAGTTTTTTGGCTGACGCAGCAAAATAGAACAAAGTGCAGCCCGCAGATCGCATGGGAGTCGTTTTCCGCCGGGCTGCAACATCATGCAGAGGATGAGTTAACAAAGAAAATGAATACAAATGCGATCATTTAAACACCGCCATCCTGTACCCGCCCCCCTTGAAAAGAAAAAAAAACATATGAGATAGTGTATATCGTTGCTGCATGTCGGACAGAAACCTCTTATCTCCATATTTAAACTCTTTGTGTTTTTCCGTAAACTAACGCCCTACTCAATCATACTACAACAGCGCAAAAGCATCAAAAGTAGCAGATCTGCAAGCTCGAAACGCGGCGCGAAGCGACGCGTTTTGAGCTTGTAGATCTGCTACTATTGCAAATTTTTTATTTGAAACTTTACACCCGTGTGAACGCTCACACTCAGATCTACAAGCTCACAATGCAATGCAGTGCGTCGTTTGTATAATCTCTTGTCAAAGCCATTTAGTGCAGAGGAAAAAACATAGATAGAGTACAAAGCCCCAGGGGCGTAAAAGCTATAACAAATTGATTTCGAGAAGGAAGGGGTAAATCTCAGCATTTATGACTCTATTCTAGGAAAAATAATCTAGCGGGATTAAGAGTGAAGATCAAAGGGATATAACGTTTAAATGGCGATGCCAAATCCACATCAGTTTGGGGGGGGGTCGCTGAGATGAAAACGTTTGAGAACCAACCGGTATATAAACACCAGCGCGCCATGAGAACAAAGCCCCATCCCCATGGAGATCCAGAGTGTCCCATCATCAGCACCACAAAGTAATGGGGGGAGGGGGAGTGGGGGGTCTGGCAGTTGAGGGAGAGCCTGGAGGTTGGGTGGGTGGGCGCATCATGAGGCCTGCTGTGATGGCATGAACTTAATGGTGTGTGTGATGAAGATGGGCTCCACCAGTTTAATGGGACAGGGGTGGCGGGGTTGGGGGTGGGGAGGGGGCGTGAGGGACCCCATAGCGTGAGGGAACGCACCCCGCTTCTGTTCTGTCAGATGGAATTGAAGGCTTTTGTCGCGGCGATTAAAGGGTTATGGTGCACACACGCAGCGAGAAGAGATTTGTCGTGCACGTGGGCGTGCACACATGTACGCGCGATCGCGCGCGTACACACACACACACACACAATAAATGCACCACATGCAATGACACCCATGGTAGCGTCAGCGCTAACTGCTTTGCGCACAAACTGAGTGCAATCGTGTGTGTGTGTGTGTGTGTGTGTGTGTGTGTGTGTGTGTGTGTGTGTGTGTGTGTGTGTGTGTGCGCACGTGCGTACTATACTCCCCCTGCCCCCAACTTTTCTTCTTTCTTTCTCTATTTATAGAAACGACAAAAACGATGGAGCTTGCACAAAAAAAAGGAATTTCTCTGTTTTACCCCTATAAACCTGTGAAGTGACAATAATGCTGATTCTGATTCTGACTTGTTTGCGAGGCTCAAACGGTCGCCACAAGTATAGCAGAATGTGAGATATAGACATAGTGGGGACCATTTTCCTGGACCTCACAATGGTTGTTCTATGGTTAAAGAAGATATTTACAGGCTTACAGTAAAATGTTCCGGTTGGGGTTATAGGGTCCTACATTTAGAGGTTATGTTTAGGGGTTAGGGTTGGAGTTATGCCTGATTTATAGTTGTGTGCTATGATTTATAAATAAAGGCAGATAAACATGACTTAGGCAAAACAATAATGATAATAATTCTCTCATGAAAGCTAGATGACTAATAGGCAGATTATGCTGCCCTTGCCACACGTTTTCTGTGTGCAGCTAGACAGCTAGATAACAGTTCTGAGATCCTCCAATAAAGAGACAAGGCTTGCCTTTCTTGCAATTTTACTGAAGGGTTCTGCAGGGTTTTGTAAAACTGACATTACAGACATAGAAAGAAATAAACATATAATGAATTAGTACACATTTAGGTATACATAAATGGTAAGTATTTGCATTTGAACTATTTAACCAATGCTACAAACACAGAATAGTGAGAATAAGTCACTGCAGTAGTAAGCTAAAATGGGATGCAGAGCACAAGTGCTTACACAACAAACAACCAAACCAAACAATTATCAAACATAAAGTTCTGCATGAGTACAATCATTAGACAGATTAACTACAACTTATGTGTACTTACAGACAAATGAAGTCCAAGGCAAAAACGTTAAAAGAGGAATTATCAGCAGACCACATGCACAGCTCACTGTTTACTTTAGAAATGCTGGCTTTACTGAGTGCATTTTACTTTCGTTTTCGTTTTTATACCTTTTTAACTTCTACCACTAGATGGCAGTACAAACAATATGAACTTATACAGTGAACATCACTTTTTGACTTAACTTTGACTTGACTTATCAATTGACAGAATTCTTTAAACATTTCAACTTTGAATCTTAACATTCTGCCATTTCAAAGGCAGCACACTCCCCGCTTTGGTACAATAACATTGTATCATTACGGATATCTCAACCTTAAGGGAATGTCCTTGGACGCAAGTAGTAACATAAGAGTTCTTTCAAGAAGTCTCCACTGACAGAAGGACTACGATCTCTGAGATTGGCCTCAGAAACATCTTGGCGGCGCCGTCCTTCACAATCTTCACCTCCACCTTGCGGATCCTCTTGTCACTGCTTGGCAGAGTCTTAACAACCAGTCCCACTGGCCAGTCATTTCTGTGGACTTGGTTGTCTTTCAACAAGACAACGTCTCCTACTTTGACGTTTGGTTTGTCTTCGGTCCACTTCCGTCGGTTCTGTAAAGTGGACAGATACTCTCCTCTCCACCTTTTCCAAAAAGTATCGGCAAGGCACTGAACTTGCTTCCACTGTTTCTTAAGCATCCCTGCCATGTTAAAGTCTCCGGGAGGAGCGGAAACAGCACTCCTCTTTTGCGTAAGAAGCATTGCAGGAGAGAGGACTGTAGGCACATCAGGGTCAGTAGATACAGACACCAGGGGTCGCGCATTCATGATCGCCATTACTTCTGACATTAGAGTGCTCAGGACCTCATGTGTGAGACGAGTGGGGCTTTTCTGAAGCAGCATGGCATCCAAAATGCGCCTGGCAACACCAATGAGCCTTTCCCACGAGCCACCCATATGGGAGGAATGTGGGGGGTTAAAAACCCAAGTACATCCATTGTCCTGAAGATAGTTTGTCATTGCTACATCTTCCGTGTTAATGGCCAACTCCTTAGAGGCACCCACAAAGTTAGTCCCTCTATCAGAGCGGAGGAGTTTTGCTGGACCTCGGATTGAGAAAAACCTCCTCAGAGCATTGATGAAGCTGTCAGTTGACATGGATTCAATCAGCTCAATGTGAACTGCTCTGGTAGACATGCACGTAAAGAGTACAGCCCAGCGTTTGCTGTCTGCACTACCTCCTCTTGTACGACGTGTCATGATGGTCCACGGTCCAAAGACGTCAAGACCCACACTGGTGAAAGGGGGCTCTGGTGTGAGTCTGTCGATAGGCAAATCTGCCATCTTCTGGATCTGTAACCTCCCTCTTAGTTTGCGGCAGGTAACACATTTGTGGATAACAGAGGAAACCAAACGCTTGCTCCCGATTATCCAGTATCCTGCTGCTCTAATAGCACCTTCTGTAATGTGCCGTCCTTGGTGGGCTACCTGCTCGTGATAATACCTCATGATTAGAGTGGCGATGTGATGGGTGTGTGGAATAATCACTGGGTGCTTTTCATCCTTTGGCAGGTAGGCAGAAGAGAGACGACCTCCGACCCGAAGCAGACCTTCCTCGTCTACTACTGGGTTGAGCTTCTTGAGGGTACTTTGCTTGAGGAATGTCTGTCCGTCTCCAAGACATTGCAGTTCTTCCCGAAAGACTTTGTGCTGGACAGAACGAATGATTGCCGCTTTGGCTCGTGAAAGCTCAGTTACACTAACTGTTTCTTTGAAGCATTGCCATCCTTTGCTTCCTGTGTTGTCTGAGCTCTTTTTGAAGGATGCAGCAACATGGATGAGTCGGGCTATTGTCCGACAGAGTATCCTCCAGCTTGAGAACTGCTCGAAACGTTCTGGGCTCAACTGAGACTCGAAGGCTTTGGTAATCAGAGTTGTGACTTCAGGCCGAATCTCAGCGTCAGCTTCCGGATCAACCATGTTGAAGAGGCCGGTTTCCGAAGTGTCCTTCGTGTTGAACTTTGACAAGAAGGCAGGGCCTGAGAACCAACTGCTATGCTGTAGATTGGCTGCCGGTATAGGCCTGGTGGCAAGGTCTGCAGGGTTCACGTTCGTTGCAACATAGAACCACTGGTCGGGGTGTGTGGATCTTCTAATCCGAGTCACCCGGTTGGAAACATACACATAAAATCGTCTAGTGCAGTTGTGGATGTACCCAAGCACGATCTTACTGTCTGTGAAGAACTTCACAGCATCCACGTCAATGTCAATCTCTTCTCTGATTAGCTCGTACATTTCAACAGCCAGTACTGCTGCACACAACTCAAGACGTGGAATGGTGTGTGCAGGGCGAGGGGCTAACTTTGACTTCCCCATGATGAATCCAACATGGCATCGTCCCTCAGTGTCGGTAGCTCTCAAGTAGGCTACAGCTCCTATAGCTATTGTGGAAGCATCTGAGAAGATACACAGCTCTCTTCTCTGTGTTGAGGATAGTGAGACTGGAATGTAGCACCTCGGTACGTGCAGGTCTTCGAGAGCCTGTAAAGAATCTTTCCATTGTCTCCAATCATTTTCTTTTTCAGGGGGAAGAGGAGCATCCCACTCACTCTGTTCAGATGAGAGTTCCCGGACTATTGCTTTCCCTTGTACGGTTATGGGAGCTACAAACCCTAGAGGATCGTACAAGCTGTTAACAGTCGACAAAACTCCTCGTCGTGTGAAGGGTTTCTCTTCACTGGACACCAGGTAAGTGAAGCTGTCCATTTCCAGCTCCCAATAGAGTCCTAGGCTGCGCTGAAGAGGGAGAGGATCCACTCCCAGGTCCAAATCCTTCAGATTCTTGGCACGATCCTCTGCAGGGAACGCTTCCATCACCTGGCTACTGTTTGATGCCACTTTGTGTAGTCTTATATTGCAATCTGCTAACATGTCCCTGGTTCGTGTGAATATGTCTATTGCTTCCTCAGGCATAGTGAATGAAGCGAGGCCATCGTCCACATAGAACTGTTTCTCAACATACTGCTCTGCATCAGATCCATGTTCTTGTTCACCTGCTTGTGCAGCTCGCCTCATGCAGTAGATGGCCACAGCCGGCGAAGGGCTGTTTCCAAACACGTGGACCTTCATTCTATACTCCATCACATTCTTGTTGATGTCATTATCTTCATACCAGAGATAACGGAGATAGTCCCTGTGGTCTTCTCGGACAACAAAGCAGTAAAACATTTGTTGCACATCTGCTGTCAGGGCTATGGGTTCCTTCCGGAACCGCAGAAGGACTCCCAACAAAGTGTTATTCAAGTCTGGGCCGCTGAGGAGCACCTGATTGAGAGATACTCCATCACACTCAGCGCTGGAATCAAAAACAACTCGTATCTGATCCGGCTTTTGTGGGTGATACACACCGAATGTTGGCAGATACCAGTGTTCTTTACCTTCTTCTAGTGGTGGAGCAGGCTCGGCTTGATCACTGTCCAGCATCTTCTGCATGAAGTGTATGTAATGCTCCTTCATTTCTGGCTTTCTCTCAAGAGTTCTACGCAATGACTTGAGGCGCTTCAGAGCTTGTTCTCTGTTGCTTGGAAGGCGACGCCTAGGGGAGCGGAATGGTAATGGAGCTACCCAGCTGCTGTCCTCATCTTGGTAGACGTGTTCTTCCATGATGGTCAGGAACATTCTGTCATCTACGGATAGTGCTGGTTTTTCGTCATCCTTCGACCTTTCAAACACCAAGCATCCGAGGTTGTCTGTGCTCTCCGTAAGACCTGCATCTTCTTCCTTACAGGCTGTGGAGGTGACACCAGGATGCTGTGTCATACCACTGTAACCTTCCTTCACCTGGATGGTTTTTGGGCATGGGCTGAAAAAGGATGTGCGACCATTTTGTAGCACGTTTGCCTTGTAGACATTGACCTCTGATGGTTTGTGTACGGTCCCCAAGCACACTTCACCCACGATGACCCATCCTAGGTCTAGCCGCTGTGCGTATGGAGCATTGTGGGGCCCATTTATTTGATCACGCACCTTGTGCACCCTTAAGATGTCTCTTCCCAAGAGCAGGAGGATTGGAGCGTCCGGGTCTAAGGGTTGAATTTTCTTGGCAACTGGCTGTAGGTGGGAGTGATGGTGTGCGATTTCTGGTGAGGGTATTTCCGTCCTGTCATCAGGCACCATGTCACATTCGATTAGGGTTGGTAGAGGAAGTTGTAATTTCCCATCAACGGACTCGATGACGAAGTTACTGGCTCTTCTGCCCGACGTCTCTGTTCTCCCTGAACAGGTTCTCAGTGTATATGGAGATGAATTAGCCTTGACTTTGAAGAGGTCAAAGAACTCTGTCTTGGCAAGAGACTTGTTACTTTGCTCATCGAGCACTGCATACATTTTAATAGCGTTCTCCCTTTTCCCTGCAGGATATACTTTAACCAAGCAGATCTTGGAGCAGGAGCGTGGGCTTTGTCCACTTACACATATCTCTGTGCAGCTTGTGGTGACTGAACTTCCACTTGACTCCCCGCTGTCCTCCTTGTCAGCCTGGTTGCTCTCTGCAGCCACTGGAGGAGGAGGACCTGGATGCAAAGCAGTGATGTGTCTGTCGCTATTACACTCAAAGCACTTGATTATCACCTTGCAGTCTTTTGCCATGTGTTGCGTGGACCCACAGCATCTGTAGCAAATGCGATTCTCTCTCAGGTACGCCTTGCGCTCTTCCATGGGTTTGCCTCTGAAGGCTTTACACTTTTTTAGTGAGTGGGGCTTCTTATGTATAGGACATTGCCTATCTGGTTCCTCCAATTTCTGTTGAGCAGGAATGGTTTCGCCATCATCTGACATTTCTGCATCAACGTCAGTTTTGTGTGTACTTACAGAGGTTTTCCAGCTTGACTTTGCGGGTTTCTCTGTTCGTGGTGTACCATGACTGTCGGAGGTGGGAGAAGAGAAGCTTGGATCATTCCTCATCTTTGCCTGATTCCTCACAAACCTGGAGAAGACCCAAAAGGGTGGAAATGACACTCTATTCTCCTCTTTGTACCTGGATCCCAGAGCTGTCCATTTCTCCTGGAGGCTGTATGGGAGTTTTTCCACAATGGGTTTTACCCCACGAGGAGTATCCAAATATAAGAGGCCTGTTAGGTAACCATCCTCTTTGGCACATTCCAATTCCAACAGAATGTCACCTAGTTCTCTTAGCTTGATATTGTCTCTGTTATTTAGTTTTGGGAAGTTGTCAATCTTTTTTAGCAGTGCATCTTCAATGACCTCTGGCGCTCCATAACATTCTTCCAGACGTTGCCAAACGGTGTAGAGGCCTGCTGCGGGTTTGAGAACATATACAGACCGTATGGTTTTTGCTTGTTGTGATGACTCGGGTCCAAGCCATTTTGTTATCAGGTCCAGCTCTTCCCTGGCTGACAGATTCAAGTCCTTAGTTGCACTGTGAAAGGACGCTTTCCATGACATGTAATTTTCAGGTTGATCGTCAAATTGTAGAAGACCTGAACTCACCAATTCTCTGCGTATCAGGCATCTGGCAAAGTCTTGTGCACCTGGAGGCTCAGGTGAGTTGTAGTCTTTGGCAGGATTGTCTGAGTGCTGTGGAAGATTGAGGTAAGTCTTGGTTGGTTGTGCAGTCTTTGTTGGCACTTCCCTTTTAATTCTAACACTTCCATACTGTGCAAGTTGGTTACCATTGGTGCTGTTGTCAAGGGCTAGATTAGCATCAGGAGTTCTCAAAAGCTTCCCGTCCTGTTCAGCTGAGTGTCTGGGAAGCTGCTGGACGTTCTCTTTAGTATGTTGTACTGAGTTGAGAGGCTGCTTAAGGACAGGGGGCATTGGTGTTTGTGTTTGAAGCTGCTGCACATACTTGCTAGTTTGTTGTGCTGAGGTGAGAGGTTGTTGAAGAACAGGGGGAATTGGTATTTGATTTGGAAGCTGTTGCACGTACTCTCTAGTACGTTGTGCTGAGTTGAGAGGTTGTTGTAGACCAGGAGGTTCCTGGTCTTCTTCCCCGCATTCACTTTCCTCAGCTTCCTCGTAAGCTGCCGCTTCGGCGGAGGCAGCAGCAGCAGCCCTCTGGGACTGTAGAATATGGAGATTGGCGTCAAGATCCGCCCTTTCTTTTTCAAGATCAGCCTTTTGTCTTTCGAGTTCAGCCTTGTGTTTCATCACTGCGGCTTGTTCTTTAGCAAATGCCACTTCAGCCTGAGCAGCCCTTGCCTTAGCCTGTGCTTTTATGTATGAAGATGTTTTAGAGGATCCTGATGTCCTACTGGATGACTTACAGGATGCTTCAGGTTTAGTTTTGACTGACTTGAAGTTGTGAGAAGACTTGTGCGAAGATTTGTGAGAAGATTTGTGAGACAACTTGACAGAATTTGCTTGGGATGTCACATGCTCCTCCTGTTGTCCTGTTAGTGTCAGGGGTTCCTCATCCTCCTTCTCCTCTTCTTGATCATCATTAGTATTTACTGTGTATTTCTTTCCTGAGCGTAAACTCATGATTGCTGATTTTGATCTTGTGTGCTTGAGCCCGCCGCTCTTCTTGTCTTTTTACTATGCTGCCCTTGCCACACGTTTTCTGTGTGCAGCTAGACAGCTAGATAACAGTTCTGAGATCCTCCAATAAAGAGACAAGGCTTGCCTTTCTTGCAATTTTACTGAAGGGTTCTGCAGGGTTTTGTAAAACTGACATTACAGACATAGAAAGAAATAAACATATAATGAATTAGTACACATTTAGGTATACATAAATGGTAAGTATTTGCATTTGAACTATTTAACCAATGCTACAAACACAGAATAGTGAGAATAAGTCACTGCAGTAGTAAGCTAAAATGGGATGCAGAGCACAAGTGCTTACACAACAAACAACCAAACCAAACAATTATCAAACATAAAGTTCTGCATGAGTACAATCATTAGACAGATTAACTACAACTTATGTGTACTTACAGACAAATGAAGTCCAAGGCAAAAACGTTAAAAGAGGAATTATCAGCAGACCACATGCACAGCTCACTGTTTACTTTAGAAATGCTGGCTTTACTGAGTGCATTTTACTTTCGTTTTCGTTTTTATACCTTTTTAACTTCTACCACTAGATGGCAGTACAAACAATATGAACTTATACAGTGAACATCACTTTTTGACTTAACTTTGACTTGACTTATCAATTGACAGAATTCTTTAAACATTTCAACTTTGAATCTTAACATTCTGCCATTTCAAAGGCAGCACACAGATAGTGATTTCTCATTTCTTCTTTTCTGAAAACCCAAAATATATGCCAATTATGGTGTGAGGCTAAGGACGATGTAAAAATGTCATCCAGAAAATCGGCGCCCTAAAATGTTGATGTCCTCACAAGTGTAGTAATACAAACAAAGTGTGCGTGCGTGCGTGCGTGCGTGCGTGCGTGCGTGCGTGCGTGCGTGCGTGCGTGCGTGCGTGCGTGCGTGCGTGCGTGCGTGCGTGCGTTATTCTAGTTACTATTAGTCATCACAGTCATTTCATTGAAAGTCTTAATGTAAGAGCCGCCCACTGAGCTTTCAGAAAACACTTAACCAGCACCGCAAATGGCTCCATAACACCAACGCAGCTAAGACATCAAAATTAGGACCATAATGTAAGAGTAAAATGGTCCTTTTTCCCCTTCAGCCAGACACCTGCATTTACATTTCATTTCACTCCATTATTCAGTCTGAAAGCAGTGTTGCCAAGTCTGCTTATTATAATAAGCAACTTTGGCCTTGTTTTTCAGTAAAGTGGCTTGTAAATATTGGTTAGTTGCGGGGTTGCAGTTGTTTATTTGGGCTTTCTTGATAGTTAGTTATAGTAGTTTTCAAACATTTTCATGTCAAGGACATGCTTCTTCAGAGTGATGGCATAGGTGAACCATTTCTGGTTCAAGAAAGAACCTTCTTTAAAAAAATTAAAATAAATGATGCAGGATGAATTAAGATACCGTAATTGGATGAAATCGATCACATGTAATGTACGAACCTGCAATGAAGTATATATTAAAAAAAATAAAGAACCTTCCCGCCCACGGTTCTTTAAAGAACCATTTATTTGTACGGTTCTATAAAGAACCCTTCTTAACCACTTAAATCCTATATACTCCATCAAACGGTGTCCCCCAGGGGTCTGTACTTGGCCCGCTCCTTTTCTTCACCCTACACCGAATATCTTCATCGAGAAAAAACAATCTACGATGTCACAAGCTTGTAGAATCTTTGCATATTAACACATTACCCGCCGTGATATAAAAAAAATATTTGATAATAGAAAGCAGATCTGCGTTCTTGGCGGGCAAGTGATGCATTTAATAGAACGCAGATCTGTGTCTTTGGCGGGTAATGTGTTAAGACACGGTTTAAGTGCTTAAAGGCTCTTCTAAAACCATATATGATAAACATGAAGAACCATTCACTAAATAAAATGGTTCTTTAGTTGGTGATGGTTCTTCATGGAACAACAGCCTTTCAAATAACCATTATCTTTCTGTGTGTATAGGGCTGAGTGATGCATGCTGGGACCTTGGCAAAGGCCAGTGGTCTAATGAGATGTTAGTGTGCATTTAACTCCCACTGAGCCCCCCACCCCCCATCCCCCATCCCCACCTCCCCTCCATCTTCTCCATCTCTCTTTCCTCCCTCCATCGCCTTAGTTAACCTCCGCCAACCTCTTCTTCCGGGACCGCTGACCAAAAGGTCAATAACGGGGTTTAATTAATCAGCGGAGGTTAATTTGGAAGTCCCACTTCCTCCACCCCCTCCCGATCGCCACATTTTGTCACCATAGGCCATTTAACTAGGGCGACGGACGGACGGACGGACAGGGTTTGGTGCCCCCGGTTTATCAGTGATAATATGGACGGGCCAATTGGATTAGCCCCCTCGTGGATTCGTCTCTAATGAAGATTACACACCCCTGTGGTTAATGGATATTAGGGAGAGGAAAGGCGTGCGGTGCCGTTTGGCAAACGGACAGAGTGCCGACGGACACAATGGCCCGATGGACAGAGGGCCATGCCACTGCAGCAGTGTGCCAACGCCGTGTGTGTGTGTGTGTGTGCGTGTGTCTGTGTGTGTGTGTGTGTGTGTGTGTGTGTGTGTGTGTGTGTGTGTGTGTGTGTGTGTGTGTGTGTGTGTGTGTGTGTGTGTGTGTGTGTGTGCGTGCGTGTGTCTGTGTGTGTGTGTGTGTGTGTGTGTGTGTGTGTGTGTGTGTGTGTGTGTGTGTGTGTGTGTGTGCGCGTGTGTCTGTGTGTGTGTGTGTGTGTGTGTGTGTGTGTGTGTGTGTGTGTGTGTGTGTGTGTGTGTGTGTGTGTGTGTGTGGTTATTAAATACCAACCACTCCTACATACCATCTCAGAGCTAGGTTATAGGCGCAGACTATTTGTTTTTATATTTGGCAGCCCCAGGACATTATACCCACAGTCTGGTTGGTAGAGGGCTTCAACAACTTGGGATGCCAAGTACTGTGCTGGCTCTGCTATAATTGGCAGCCGCCATATATGACGGAGACACTGTTACTACCCATAGAGTACTGAGTGATATACTGTTACTTATACCCATAGAGTACTGAGTGATATGCTGTTACTTATACCCATAGAGTACTGAGTGATATACTGTTACTTATACCCATAGAGTACTGAGTGATATACTGTTACTTATACCCATAGAGTACTGAGTGACATACTGTTACTTATACCCATACTGTACTGAGTGACATACTGTACTGTTACTTATACCCATAGAGTACTGAGTGATATACTGTTACTTATACCCATAGAGTACTGAGTGACATACTGTTACTTATACCCATAGAGTACTGAGTGAATGTAACCTTACTGCACCTATAATATTTGTGTACTTGTATGCTCTCCTTCATGCACGCTCCACTCACCAGTTACTTTTCCATGTGTGTCGGACGTGCGGGTCGTGGATGTTGTGTTTGTCGGCCTGCTCGTCCAGGAAGTCGAACATGTACTTGATGGCGAGGGGCAGGGCGCTGCCTCGGTGGGCCGTGCTGAAGATGGTCTCAAACAGGTCGTCCACAAACTTCTGTAACGTTCCCTGTGGAGACGAAGAGAATATTCCAAATGTAATTCTGTCATTTGTTTGGGCCATTTGGGCCTTTCTGTGTGGAGTCTGCATGTTCTCCCCGTGTCCCCTAGGGTCGGTACCCTCACAAAAAACATCCTGGTCTCTAAAATGCCTCCCCCTGGTCAGCTGGGGCGCCTGATGGAGGGGAAAAGAACTGGTTGGATTACCGTGTTCCTTCCACGCGCGGTCCTACCAGGGAAACTCCCCCCTGTAAGAGCTCAGTTCGGGGCTCTCCCCAGGCTGGCAGAGGGAGAATAGCGGCCAGGATGCTTATACATTGGCACTGGGTGAAAAAATAGGATTACAAAATCGACAAAAATACCAAATGTAATTCTGTCATCTGTTGACTATAGGGCTCATGCCATTATACATCATAAGTCGCATAAGAGCGTTTTGATAAACGCCTTGAACTGTAAATTGTAAATCTGCTCGGCTGTAGAATGTCTGTTTACTCATTATATTATTACAATCTCATATCCTGGTTCTTCTTCTTCTAAATCTGCGTGAAAGCTTTGATGATGTGGGGAAACTGTTATTTCACAGCTGATGTGTAATAATAATAATAATAATAATAATAATCTAAGAACAGGAGACGTGTCTCTTCCTAAGCCGCTTTGTGCTGCCGGATTAGCTTCCCCCGCTGCACCATTGACCCTAATTTGATGAAACGTCGACTTTACGGAGGGAGGAGAAGGACGAGAGCGAAACAGAGAGAGAGAGAGAGAGAGAGAGAGAGAGAGAGAGAGAGAGAGAGAGAGAGAGAGAGAGAGAGTCTAATCCACTTGTAACGAACAAGGAGATACTGTAAGGATGAACAGAAGGAGAGGAGAGAGGGAGAGAGAGAACGTGCCGGAGCAAACGATGAGAAAATGAAATCAAACGATAAGAGGTTTTCCTATCGGAGGGAGGGAGGGAGGGAGGGGGAGGGGAGGATGTCGATGGTGGCAGATGAGTTAACCACGTTAATCCCAGCATCCGTATCATGGGGAAAGCGTTCGCTGACAATATCAAATCAACAAGCTCACAACGCGTGCGTATAATGGGTGTTGCATAACGGTGGGGCAAGCATTCCTTGCATTGTTTCCAACTTGCATCAATCCCGAGGCCAGTGCCCAACAGGCACCTGTCTAGTAATATAAAAAAGAGACAAACATTGTAAAAATAGCCGATCTACAAGCTCACAACGCCTCGCACTGCGAGGCGTTGTGAGCTTGTAGATTGTTGTAGATTGTGGGTCCCCTCTAAAACTGTGTTTCCCAAACAATGGGGAGTAAATACTGTATCCTTTGTCTGCAAGCTCACAATGAGTTGCATCACGATGCGTTGTGAGCTTGTAGACCTGCTATAATTTCACACATTTTTGGGTGTAACTTTTGGGTCGAATAAAACAAATTGGGAACCACTGATATAATTACATGCACGCACATACACACACACAATATACTTATGCACCTGCACACATTCAAACACACGTGCACGCGCACACACACACGCACACACACACACACACACACACACACACACACACACACACACACACACACACACACACACACACACACACACACACACACACACACACACACACACACACACACACACACACACACACACAGTCCATCAGAGTGACAATGATGAAGCCAATATGGAGGATGTCAGTGGCGGGGGGGGATATTTATCGACGAGGTGAAAGTCAAACGCAGTCAATTACACTTCCTGTCTGACCAAACATTGCTCACCAAGAGAGATGAGCAGGACAAGATCAAGTGTTATTTCACTGGAGACAATCTGTCTGCACTGCAGCGTGCAGACGTCTCTCTCTCTCTCTCTCTCTCACACACGCACACGCACACGCACACACACACACACACACACACACACACACACACACACACCAAGAGGTGACAAAGGTGCGTGTGTGTGTGTGTGTGTGTGTGTGTGTGTGTGTGTGTGTGTGTGTGTGTGTGTGTGTGTGTGTGTGTGTGCGCGTGTGTGTGTGTGTACTTGTATTACTATACGTGTGAGGGACAAATGTCCCCACAAGTATAGTAATTTTGTATTCGATAAATAGCCCGGATGCACCGCAACAGGCTCTATGCACAGCAGCCATATTGTGAAGACATTCACTGGTGTTACCAATGATACTAATGAAGGCTCTGTTCCACTCTGTTCAAACAGAGTCAGGGTGCTGATAGTGTGCGTGTTGGCTCACTGGAAACACTCTGCTACACCAGTGGGTCTCAAAGTGTGGTCCAGGGTCCCTCAAGGTTCCTTAAGGGGTTTCCAAATTCCCCTTATGGGGTGTGTAACTCTGAGTGTATGGAACCAAATGGACCCGTAAGGGTCCATTTGGTTCCATTTGTACACTCTTAAGAGTTATGGGGGTCGTGGAAATTGAAAAATCTGAGAACCACTGTGCTACACTAAATGGAACAGAGCCTTCATTAGTATCATTGGTAACACCTGTGAAGGAAGTGATAATAAGGCTGCTGTGCATGGAGCCTATATTGCCTCGAACCCACAACCTCCCCTATGGTGGGCAGGCACTTTACCACTGCGCCACCCGAGCACAGATCTGAACCAAAGAAGACCTGAACTTTTAAGAGTGGGTTGGTCATTTGCATTCAGCTGCTTGATCAAAAAAGTCCCTTTTCCCCCCAAACCAATTAAACTTTCTTTATTTTTTCTGTCTGAAGACGTTTATCATTTGAGGCTCATTCAAAGAAGTCCATTTTCACAGCCTATTTTCTATTTTGGCCCGATAGCATCTATTCTAAATACAGAAGCACCTTTGGCATCTTCGCGGGTCTGTTCCGCGTCGAGACAATTATTGATATTCACCGGCGTCAACAGAACGGTAATGAAAAGAGAAAAACAAACATCAAATATCTATCTCACGCAGGAATGGAATTTAAATAATCTCTTTCCACTGCATGACTCAATCAAAAGAAACAGAAGGCCTAAACTTTAGTGAGCTAACAGTAAAGTTCATATACGGTAAACATCAGCAAAGAAATGTGACTTTCACAATCAAATATAACTTCACTCTTTTTTGTCCACTTCCCAAACTTTTCAGGCTGTGAGCTTGTAGATCTACTATTTTTGAATATCCAAAGTATAAAATTGTGCTTTTTAGCTAAACCCCCCCCACCCCCCCAAAAGAATACATAAAATGACTTTCCCCGTTTTAAAGGGTTAAGATGAACGTGTGTGCTTTACCTTGGTGGCCAGCAGTCGCGTCAGGTAGATCTCGGAGACCATCTTGCTGCCGCGGTCGCCCTCCTTCTGGTCGCCGTGCTCGTGGTTCTTCACCAGGTGCCACACCTTCACGCCGCTCTCCAGGTCCGGGGTGATCATGGGCGTGCGAGAGCGCAGGCTGTCGGGACTGCCCGTGTACTTGATCATGTTCTCTGTGCGACCAAACACAACCACAGCCAGACATGAAGAACCATTAGCATACAATAAGTGGTTCTCTAAGTAGGGGGTTCGGAGACCCCCCCCCCACAGGGGTCCATGAGGGGGTTCCAGGGGGTCGACAGCAAAATGAGTTGACATAGCATCAAAATCAGTTTAACCACTTTAACCCTATAAAGGGCATACTGTAGCAGTGGCGGCCATTGTGTGGTTCTACAGATAGAAAGCCCATTCATTTTTCCCATAGAGGTTTCCGAAAATAGTTATGTTCATTATTTTAAGCCTGGAACCAAGCCATCCAGGATCCTGGTGAATCATGACCATAACACATTTGATTCGTGTCAAAAATGATTTGAATATTTAATTGTATTATATACTATTATTTGTATATATATTTTATAATATATTTTCTGTTTTAAAAAAAATGATATATTCCGACAGAAGAGAAAGAAGGGGAAAAACTCCCACAGACAGATGACACTGAGAAACCCAGGTTCAGACTGAACTAGCATTAGATGGAGGTAAACAGACAGGAGAATGGATGCAGGAAAAAATAAAGCAGAAAAGCAAGAAAAAAGTCTCCATTGTGTGCAACAGATTGATGGCGAGGAGGGGCCGGGCAACAAATCAAAGCCTTGCACAGCTTGGGTCCGATGGGTTTCAGGCGTATTTCCAATTTACAGCTCTGGGAAATTGGATATGAAACTTTTAGGGAGCCCCCGCGTGCGGTTAATGTTTCATGCCGTCTTCTTCTTCCTTCTTCTTCTCCGGGATAAGACACGCGACAACGCCGGGCCCACGACACAAAATCGAACAGGTGTCAGACGGGATGAAATATGCATGGCCCACCCCAATGGTCCAAAGAGTCCTGATGACATTTCCAAACACACGGCTCAATGGATGTTTACACAGTGTGAAGAGAATTGATCTCGGTTTTAAGAATAGGACGCAGACTAAAAAGGAAGAAGAAAAACAACAACGCAGAGTGTTTTTCACCCACAAGAGGAAATCAATTCAGGAGAGAGAGAGAGAGAGAGAGAGAGAGAGAGAGAGAGAGAGAGAGAGAGAGAGAGAGAGAGAGAGAGAGAGAGAGAGAGAGAGAGAGAGAGAGAGAGAATGAGAGAGAGAATGAGAGAGAGAATGAGAGCTAGGACAGACAGAGAGACAGACAGACAGAGGATGACAGCGGAAAACAGAGAAAGACAGATACAGATTGAGAGACAGACAGACAGACAGACAGACAGACAGACAGACAGACAGACAGACAGACAGACAGAGAGGGAAAGGACAGAGGGATAGAGAGAATGAGAGAGACAAACAGACAGAGGAAAGACAGAGAGAGAGACAGAGAATGACAGAGGGAAATGGAGAGACAAAGATAAAGATTGAGAGAGAACGACAGACAGACAGACAGACAGACAGACAGACAGACAGACAGACAGACAGACAGTTATTGTTCCATATTACGGTCATCATTGCTTCATTGTTTGTCATTGACTTGTTTTCATTATCATCATAGTTAGGCTGTTTGTTAGTCACGTCATGCCAATAAAGCAATTTGAATTGAAATGAAATCGATGCAGAGAAAGAGAGAGAATATGGAACGATCACATTTGTGTCGGAGCCACTGCAGCGGTTTATAGTGTTTTAGTTTCACTGACTTGCATCTGTTATTCAGTAAACAATATTCACTGCACTTGAGTATGAAAATCATCTCTCTCTCTCTCTCTCACACAACACATCATTGTGTTTATAGTCTTTGTACTGCGCTCTGTGTGTGTGTGTGTGTGTGTGTGTGTGTGTGTGTGTGTGTGTGTGTGTGTGTGTGTGTGTGTGTGTGTGTGTGTGTGTGTGTGTGTGTGTGTGTGTGTGTGTGTGTGTGTGTCTCTCTCTCTCTTTCCATCTCATCAATGTTATTTGTTTGATCTGAAGTTTGCAGCTCACATAAAAGTGAATATCACAGAAATACCTGCACATGATTTGTGACTTGTGTCACTCTCTCACCTCTCTCGATATTTTTCTGTCTGTCTCACTTTGTCTCTCTCTCTGTGTCTGTCTATCTGTCTGTCTGTCTGTCTGTCTGTCTCTCTCTCCTCTTCTAGCCTCATTAGAATAGAAATCAGTGTTCCATCTCGGTGGCACTGGGCCATTGTGTTCAGGGAGAGTTCAAAGTCACTAGCTCTCCAGTAACAGGCCGCGGTTCTGAAGTACCTCACGTTCCTGTTTGAAGTCTCCCCCCCCCCCCCCCCCCCCCAGAGAGAGAGATGGGCCCTGGCATAATTCCTTTCTCATTCACACTCTCCTCATTTGAATCCGGGGAGGTGAGATGGTTATGGAGATGAGACCGCAGCTAATAATCCTGCTGCCGTATTTGATGTGTGTGAAGAAGCATTTGTGACCCGATGCGATGACGCTGAGGGGGGGCTTTGATCAGCCTCCAGTTTGATGGCTACTCAGGTTCAAGGAGATTCGGAGTGGATAGACGGGCGGTCGGCAGAGTTACGGAGGATGCGAGCACGGGTTCTTGAGGCAAAAGTGCAATGAGTCTAGATGCTCTCTCTGTACGCTTCAGAAAACCTCCATTTACCTTGACAGAAGTGAGTCTGTTTAGGTTTGAAGTGAGCCTTTGTTCTCCAAGAAGCTCCCCTTCGTAACAGCTAATAGGCGTCCTTACTGCAAGGTAATGCTGCATTCACACTGGCAGCGATAAGAGCTACAAAATGACCAATGGTGGAAAGTAACTAAGTAAATGTACTCCACTACTGTACTTAAGTACAATTTTGAGGTACTTTTACTTTACTGGAGATTTTTTTATACATTTTATACTTTTGAAAACTTGTGAAATGGGACCTTCTGCATAACGAGTACTTTTACTTTTGGTACTTTACGTACATTTTAATACCAATACTTATGTACTTTTACTCAAGTACATTTTGAATTCCGGACTTTTACTTATAACAGAGTATTTTTACATTGCAGTATTGGTACTTAAAACATTTTAGCACTTTTTCCACCACTGAAAATGACCAAGCAACACACTCTCACTCCCCGAAATGCATATCGTGACTTCTTGGGACAAATGTGACCAAACATCCAACGTTTGGTGCACTTCCGCACTCCAGGAATGCGGAAGTGCCGGAAGTGCCGGGTCTGCTAAAAAAAACCTGTTAAAATGGCAGAGGTGCGCCGTCTAAAGCACTCGAGCCACGAGAGGCACCGCCGGAGCGAGCCGCCGTGCCGAGCGTTGCGAATCTGACTCTCTGTCCGTCGCAAGAAGTCACCCGCTTGGGATTGAGAATGCGTTGGTGGGAGCGATGAGCGAGAAAAGTATAGTTTTGCCACCGATTACAAGCGGGACTCGTGTGGAGAGGGAGAGTGGAAATGGTGAAACGATTATCATTGACTGATGCTTCACTGGAGCCAGCTCAACTTTTTTGACAGGTGTCAGCCATCAGTTTGCATCTTCATGTAGCTGGCTTCCTCTGAAAGCGCCCGTCGCTTTCCTAGCGTGAACGCAGCGACAAGCAAAGCCTATAAATTATAGTTGACCGTTTTTTTCGTTGTTGAGAATAACTGATTTACCACCAAACGCTGTCATGCGACACCGCTAAACTACGACACCACACGACGGAGTATCAATTGAGCTGTATATTACATTGATTTGGAATCAAATCCCATTCTAGTTTGAATGACTTCTCTGGTTCTACACCGTCATGTTAGTATGTATTGGTTTATAATGCGTACCGTATTTGCTGGCTGACGTCCTGGACACAGTGGAACTGTTGACAGAGTTGTAGGCTGTCACCTGTTTGGGAACCAGGGCCACCACCGAGTTATCAGGTACCTGGAAAAACACACACACACACACACACACACACACACACACACACACACACACACACACACACACACACACACACACACACACACACACACACACACACACACACACACACATTATATTATGTATTGATATGTTGGATTCATGTTCACGTGTGTTTTTCATCATGGTTCCGATTCTACAAAATGTCTTTTAAATCTTAACAGTTTTTAAAAAAAACTTATGTTACTATGTCAGTGGTTCTCAAACTTTTTCATGTCAAGGACCCCCAAAATGATATGTATTTGTCCACGGGCCCCCATCTCAAAATATGTTGTTCCAGAGAAAAATATATATATTCAAGATTTGCACACATTTTCACGATTTCCCAAAAATAGCAGATCTACATCTTGTATATCTGCTATTTTTGAATAGCCAAAGTGTAAAAATAATGCTTTTCAGCTCAAATAAAAAAATGACACAGATGCTTCTCCCGGTCTTAATGGGTTAAACCCTCAATACTTAGTAAACTTGACCTTTGGCTCTGTATACCTGGTCTGCTCTTTCCCCCCCCCCTTTTTTCCCGCTCAAAGTACACTTGTAGATCTTCTATTTTCGGGGAAATGTTCTCCTCAGAATAGGGATGCTAGGGTTCAAGTGGTTCATGTATAATAATAAAAAGTTCCTATCTCACAAAGATGTGGCGGGCCGCCTTGTAGTAACTCTGAGGATCCCCTAGGGGGTCCAGGACCCCCCTGTTGAAGACCCCATATGGTACATCATTGCATCTGTGTCATTATATATTTCTCATGTGGATAAACATGGAGAATATGTTATTAGCCTGCATGATCTGTTCATGACGAGAAGTCCCATACTCCCTATTCAATAACGCTGGTCCTCTAGGGTCAGGTAATGACAGACACGCACGTGCAAGTTTGTGTGTGTACACGGGCACACAAACACACAACTATAACTGCACCCCACACTTACCAGTCAGCCAACTGGATTCAATTAACACAACTGGGATGGAAGCTGGCTCAATGGTGCTCCCAAACACACACACACACACACACACACGTCTGCACACGCACATACACGCACGCACGCACGCACGCACGCACGCACGCACGCACGCACACACACACACACACACACACACACACACACACACACACACACACACACACACACACACACACACACACACACACACACACACACACACACACACACACACACACACACACACACACACACCTCTCCCACTATCTCAACACATGGACCTCCGGCTAAGCTAGGGTTAATTGGAGTGATCTCTACAGTAGTGCACAGGGCTCTCTGCGTGCGTATGTGTTGCGCGTGCGTGTGTCTGATTATATTCTAACATTATTTCAGCCATTCACTGCATGCATAATGTTGGTATCAATCCCAGGTGGGCAGAAAGCCAACCTCTCTGCTCTGCCGCCCCCCCCCCCCCCCCCCCCGGTTCCTTAATCTGACATGAATCTGTACGGCAGCATAATGAACCTGCACGGGACGAGTGGTGTTTGGGGAAATAACACCAGGATATAGGAGGGATACGGGCGAGAGAGGCAGAGCACAGTTTACTGGAAAAGAGCAGAGAGACAGAGATTTATTGTTATTAATATGATAGAGAGATCTGATGCAGTGAATGTCAGAGTTTAGCCCGCGGTCACGATTTGATCGCTTCCGAAGCTGGAAAAGGCTAACTTTACGGCCAGATCTCACACTATCATTGACACTAGATCAGAGCAGGGAGGGGGGGGGGGGGGGGGGGGGGCTGGAAACGGCTCTAGCAGCTATATTAAATTGGGCCTCTTCCTTACTTCCTTCACAGGTCTTATCAATGATACTAATGAAGGCTCTGTTCCATTCTGGTCAAACAGAGTCAGGGTGCTGATATTGCATGTTGGCTCACTGGAAACACTCTGCTACACCAGTGGGTCTCAAAGTGTGGTCCAGGGACCCTCATGGTTCCTTGAGGGGGTTCCAAATGGGTGTGTAACTCTGAGATTGTAAACATTTGTTCCATGTACATTCCATCTAAACTGCAGTGAATCTGCTCATAACTTGGTGAACGGAAATGACGAAAATACTTTTGCTATTTCTGAATCCTAAAAAGTAACAGTTTTGGACATATGAGGTTTCCACCCGACAGAGACGATATACTTGAAGTACTATTATTTTGAGTAGCTGTACTTTATTGTACTTTAGCCTATTATAGTTTCACTCCACATCTGAAAGACAAATTATGTGCTTCTGACTCCACTACATTTCTAGGAAGGGAGCCCTGGGACTCAAACTCACAAAAATACATTATGAATTAACCACTTAAGCCACTTAATTATACTTAATTACAAAAAATATATAATAATAATAGTGAAACCACCTTGTCCACCAGTGGTGGTGGTAGTGGTGGTGGGTGCATTCATTTATTTTTATTTTTTTGTCTGTCAAGGACCAGGCACTCTCCTTCCCCTGGCCCTGCAAAACCAAATGAATTAACTTCTGTCTTCATTATCTTATCTGCGATTCCAATCAACCTCCCTAATCCATTCCAAACCCACGCCTCACTCACCCCTCCTCCAAACCCCCCCCCCCCCCCTCCGCCTCCACAGCCGGCACGGCAGAGGCAACTAACTCGCCTCTCCGCTGACATTTAATTTAGACCCCCGGCTTCTCCGGGAGGAGCGTGCGTGCTTGGAGAGGAGAGGAGGACAGGCGAGAGAGAGAGAGAGAGAGAGAGAGAGAGAGAGAGAGAGAGAGAGAGAGAGAGAGAGAGAGAGAGAGAGAGAGAGAGAGAGAGGACGGCGGACGTTCATCTCAGCCTCTCAAATTATTTACACCGTAATGAACAAGCGGCAAGCCGAGCGCCATTTCCCATTTGGAGTATAGGGCAGGCCATCATTCTGGTTGGCTGGACAGACGCTCGCTAATCGTGATGTGCCAAGCGTTGGCTCTGTCAATATGTGTCTGTCTGTCACTCTGCCTGGCTGCGTGTGTGTGTGTGTGTGTGTGTGTGTGTGTGTGTGTGTGTGTGTGTGTGTGTGTGTGTGCGCACGTGCGTGTGTGTGTTTCTGATGATTGTGTCCAGGTATGAGCGTTGTGCCGATGATTGATGATTTAATGATTCACCCGACATCCATCTTAATCATCTTTTGTGTGCGTGTCACACCGTTGAACGCTGTGCACGACGCTGTTCCAACAGTTTCAACATTTTATTTGTCGCTATAGGAGGAGAAATGCCATAAACCTTTTGTCAACGTCCAGTCGGCCGTTTGACGTCATTTGCGAATCTGCCAATTTAAACACTAATAATAATAGTAATAGTGAATGGAAATTACAGGAATATTTTTGGTGGTTTTATGCACCACATATCTGGGACAAACTCCCGGAAAACTGCAGGTCTGCTGCCACTCTTATTATCATGTATTTTCTAAAGTTTTTTTTTTGGCTTTTCTGCTTGATTATTGATAGTTTTTTTTAAGTGAAGATAGACAGGAAAGAGGGAGAGAGAGACGGGGAGAGACGCGCAGCAAAGGTCGTCGGGAACGGGCCGTGGACCCGTGACGCGATGTCAGACTGCATTAGAGCCTATAGCTAGGTGCCTGGACAGCTAGGCCAGCGATCCAGAGCCCTCAAACTTCTTTTAAAACACAACCTAGCATCCGTATCCTGGGGGGGGGGGGGGGGAGGGATTTGCCGAAAATAGACAATCTACAAGCTCACAATGCGTTGAGCCTGTATATTTGGCAAAGATACCCAAGCGAATATGGTCAACTAATTATAGCGCCCATGGCAATACAGTCGACTACCAGTGGTTTTCAACCTTTTCACGCCAAGGACCCCTAAATAGATAATCAAAGACCCCCAGAAGAGAAGATTTGTATTAAAAAATGCAAAAATCTACAAAAAAACTTTCGAAAATCGAAAATGTTTAAAAACAAGACCAGGAGACCTGGTTCTGCCAGACCCAGAATAAATTCCCTTTTATGCCCATGTATGGACGAAAGGGGGACGAAATTCAGAGGTCCCTTTTATGCCCATGTATGGACGAAAGGGTGACATAATTTTATGCCCAGGTATGGACGAAAGGGGGATAGACCGAGTTATGCCCATGTATGGACGAAATGGACCGAGTATGCCCATGTATGGACGAAATGGGGACGGACAAAGCCTCATGTAGGCCGACCCCTTGGGTCTGGCAAAAATAGCAATCTACAAGCTTGCAGCGCGGCACGAAGTGACGCACCGAGTTGAATAGCCAACGAATACAATAATGGATGAAGGGGTGAAAATGTCTGTTAACACCTTTTGCTGGGGAACCCCTGGGCCCTGGAACCCCCTCGAGGATCACTGGTGGTCCCTGGACCACTGATTGAGAACCACTGGACTATACGGTTTAAGTGGTTAAGTGTGTGCATGTGTGCTGCACACGTGTGTGTGTGTGTGTTTCCTTTGGTGTGTCCACTGTGCAGTGATGTGCACGTGCCCAGCATTTTAATTAGCCTGGTAAACCAACCCCGGTCGCCCAACGGTGAATTCACATTTATCATGTGTCTTCTGCAGACAGACCGGTCTGGCCCCCAAGCACTGGGCGGGCGTTTTGCAGGAACCAAAAAGTGGAAGGGCCAATCAGAGTCTGCGCTAAGGGCCCTGTGACTGACAGACAGTTCTTTTAACCCATTCAACCCGGGAACGCATCCGTGTCATTTTAGCTATAGTCTTTGGCTATTCCAAAATAGCAGATAATACAAGCTCATAGCGCGGCACTCGGTGCCGCGCTATGAGCTTGTATTACCTGCTATTTTTGAATATGAGCTTGTAGATCTGCTATTTTTAAACGAAAATGTGTGCAAAATACCCCCTTTGCTTCTGGGGGTCCCTGGAACAAAATATTTTGAGATGGGGTGGTCCGTGGACAAATACATATCATTTTGGGGGTCTTTGACATGAAAAATGTTTGAGAACCACTTGCTTTGAAAAAAATATATATATGCATTAAAAGATTTGCACACATTTTTCATGATTTTTCACAAAAGAAAATAGCAGATCTACAAGCTCGTAGAGCGACACTGCGCGCTATGAGCTTGTATGTATGCTATTTATTTTAATATCCCAAAGTATAAATAATGGTTGTAGCCAGAGCCATTCAAGGAGAGTTGCGTCACCTCCGTACAAGGCTCTGGTTGTAGCTCTGGTTGTAGCTAAAAAATCTAAAATGACACAGTAAGTGTTCCCGGATGGGTTAATCGCTTTTATGTGATCTTCTTCTCTGCCAGGATTGCTTTTACATGTCGTATATGTTTTTTTTTACTCCATTGTTTTGCATGTGCCACCGATGCCACCCACCTACAGGTGAACATGAGCTTGTAGAGCTTTCTCTGGTGCAATACATTTATTGTAGGCCAACACTATCCCTTTGCCAAATAACCCAGTAAGACCTGGAACTGTGTCATTTTTAGATTTGAGCTAAAAAGCATTATTCTACACGTTGGCTATTCAAAAATAGCAGATCTACAAGCTCATAGCGCGGCACCGAGTGCCGCGCTACGAGCTTGTAGATCTGCTATTTTTGAAAAATCGTGAAAATGTGTGCAAATCTTTGAATATAAATACTTTTAAAGGGAACATTTTGAACTCAAATCTTTACTTCTGGGGGTCCCTGGAACGAAACATTTTGATGGGGGTCCGCGGCCAAATACATATCATTTTGGGGGTCCTTGACATGAAAAAGATTGAACACCACTGATATAGAAACATAGGTTTTTCAGAATACTGAGATTTAGGAGACATGTAGAATCGGCTTCAGGTCTCAATGGGATAAACAAACAACAAATAATAAATGTCAACACTAATCCCTTTCCCTTCCAGTGTGAGACCACAGCATCCTGACTGACACCTCACATCCAGACACGGAGGATTACCTCCAGGTCTAAGACGTAACGCCGGTCGTGTCCCTGGAGGAAGGCTTTGGTGTTTTCATACCATCTTGACATTTCACCAGGCTATATGTTTTTTTGACAGTATTTGTGTAAAAAAAAAAAAAGAAAACAATCAATAGCTGAGCTGCTGTGATAGAAGAAAACACGTGCGGTGCTCGGGTGGTGCGGAAGGTAAAAGTGCCTGCCCACCAACCCAGAGGTCGTGGGTTTGAATCCACCGTGGTGAATCCGGCTTTTTTTTGAGCGTCTACTACGCGAACATAATCATGTTTATAACCAGTGATGGAAAAAGTACTCACATTTTTCTATTTAAGTACGAGTATATCAATACTGAAATGTAGAAATAGTGTCTGTTACAAGCCGATCTACAAGCTCACAATGCGTCGCATCGCGACGCATTGTGAGCTTGTAGATCGGCTATTTTCAAATGGCCGAAATGTATATAGGGCTGAAGTGGTTAATGTATGTTTTGTAATAATAGTCAAAATCAACAAAGTAACTAGTACGTTTTCAAATAATTGTAGTGGAGTAAAAGTAGAATATTTGCCTCTGAGATGTAGGAGAGTAGAAGTAAAAGTACTGATAATTGGAAATACTCTCAAAATTATACTTCAGTACAGTACTTGAGTAAATGTACTTAGTTACTCCACTGGCTATAACATACAGTAACATGTTAAAACAGTGATCAACTGTTTCACCACCACCAAAAATCTAAACCTTAACCTTATTATGAGTTTTTCTCTGTGTTTATGGTTACAAACTTTACAGAGATAATTGACTAATAATATTAAACTGTGTGTATACACATGGATATACAGATGGATGTGACATACAAGCATCTCCCTCCCGTCATTCTTTGATATGCATTAGTCTAAACAGTATTAGCATAATATAACTCACATTAACATACAGACAGTCAACACAATCACAAATAAGCTAAGTGTAAACCAACAAGACGTTACCGAGCATCCAGATATTATGTCATAATGTCTTCATATACCGACCGCGATGAAAATGCCTTTCATGCCAATTTGATTGGAATCCAGATCGAAACGAGACGCTATAATGAAATGTAATGGTTTGCTGATGTTTACATTGCACAGCATGGATCTTCACAGTGCATCTTCTGTGTGTAAAACAATCAATATGTTTGGGATGAGGCTACACTGTAAATCCTGATAGTTAATTTAACTCTGAATGTTACAGTGTGATACAGTATGTCAGACACACGGTATGTTTTGTAATGCATTCACGTACGCAAGCACGCACACACGCACGCATGACCTTAACAATGCACACGGTCATGTACTTAGGTGCCACATTCGTAACTAGAGGCAGCCATAGCTGAGTGGGTAGAGAGTAGGTACGGTAAGTATGCCTTGGGAACCAAGAGTTCCAAGAGGTCAGGAGACTATCTCCTGTTTCCACGGGCAGCTTGATATACAATTACATCCCCCAGCCATGATGTACAACAAGTATACCCGCTGGAAATTATGCCGGTAAGTCGCAGGGACTTGCACCCAATCCAGGTGCCAAGCATGCAGGGATGGCATTGGATACCGTTTGTAGCTTTCGGTATGACTCGGCCCCCGGGAATGAACCCCCGACCTCTCCATCTCACGACTGACACTCCAATCACAAGGTGGGAGCGGTAGACAGACAGCCCCCCCCCCCCCCCAGCCACCCAACCCTGATCTGCCCAGACTATGAGTTGAAGTGTCCCTTAGCAAGACACTTAACCCCTAAATGCTCCCTGGGTGCTGTATTAAAATAAGTGCATTCAACACAGGTGGGCAAGACAACTACTAATCACCAGAAGTCTTAAGTGCATTCTCTTCTAAAACAAGCAACTAAGAGTATACCTATAGCGCTACGGTAAAAGTGCAATATATCAGCTACCTACTTTCTTAAACAGATGAGACAAATAGGAGACTATATTGTATATTGTTATTATTACATAAGGGAGTAGACATTGATATGATGCCTGTGAATATAGGAGGCAGAGGACACATTTCACATAATATAAGTATGCACAAATGTACTGTGACAAAAAACAACAACCAAAAAGGAGTGGGGACTACTGCATATTGTTATTGTTATGTAAGGGAGCAGACATTGATATGACTGTGAATATGTTAAACAAATACACAAATTCAAAAAGGCAAATCTTCCTCCGGCATCAGCAGCCACCGTGGTGTGTGTGTGTGTGTGTGTGTGTGTGTGTGTGTGTGTGTGTGTGTGTGTGTGTGTGTGTGTGTGTGTGTGTGTGTGTGTGTGTGTGTGTGTGTGTGTGTGTGTGTGTGTGTGCGCGTGTGCATGTGTGCGTTCAATACCTGGTAATGAGACAGCATGTTGAGTCTCTTCCAGTCGCTCTCTATCTTGGTGGTGATGTCTTCGTCTTGGAGGATCATGCGCTGCCCTCTACCCTGACGCCATTCTGTTGAGGGAAAAAAAATTGGTTAATGGTGCATCTATAAAAACGCCTTTATCCAAAGCGTTTTACAATGTGCATCACCGCCTTTTACAAAGGCACCTACCTGCTAATCAGGAGCAGTTTAGGGGTTAAGTTCATAGCGTGGCACCGAGTGATTATTACCATATAAAGTGTCTCTACCCCCCTGTCAATGTTTATAAAACCCACAGAAAGCATGCCTTGAATGTTGGCTATTTTCGCTGCATGGCACTCATGTACGAAGAAGTAGGGCCTTCATTCATGAAGAACACATCAAAAGTTGAAATCTGGAGATACAAGCCCAACAGCAACGATACCCTGAAGAAGGCCGCTTGTCGGTCCGAAACGTTGGTTTCCCTGTGATTATTATTAAAAAAGTTGGCATCGGCAGCTACGAGTGTGCGGCTCTACTTCTTTTTCTTCATAAAAAGAGTAACATGGATGACATGATTCACGAACCACTTGCACTGCAGGGATATACGCAGAGACAAGTGTAGAACGGAGAAGAGAGATAAATAACAGACATAATGGGAGTGGGAGAAAAGACGGTTTAAATGAATCACCCTCCCTTCTCTTTGTTAGTAGCGCTCTCTCTCTCTCTCTCTCTCTCTCTCTCTCTCTCTCCCTCTCCCTCTGCCTCTCTCTCTCTCTCTCTCTCTCTCTCTCTCTCTCTCTCTCTCTCTCTCTCTCTCTCTCTCTCTCTCTCTCTCCTGTTATCCAACATCATGAGCTTATAGATCGGAGATTTGCTATTTTGAAAATGCCATATAGGTCTGAAGTGGTTTTGTAATAATAATCAAAATCTTCTAAGTAATTCAAGTTTTCAAATAACTATAGTGGAGTAAAAAGTACAATATTCGCCTTTGAGATGTTAGTGGAGTAGAAGTAACAATTATTGAAAATTGGAAGTACTCCAGGAAAGTAAAAAAAGTACCTCAAAATTGTACTTACTGTAAGTACAGCACTTGAGTAAATGTACTCAGTTACTTTCCACCTCTCTCTCTCTCTCTCTCTCTCTCTCTCTCTCCCCCCCCCCCACCTTCTCCGTCTCTCGCTGTTCGGATCGATGTGTGTGATTAGCGCCGCCGGCCCAAAGGCCTAGTATCCACTTCCTTTTTCATCTGCGGCAACAGAGCCCGTGTTTCAGTCTCTGACGCACCCTAACCATCGACCACCCTAAGCCCCCCTGCTGAGCTGTCCTTATTGTTATTGCTGGGGGAGTCTTGCAGAGGAAACAAGGCGAGACTCTGATCCTCTCTCCACAAACGGATGGAGAGAAAGAAACTAGAAAGCCTTAAAGGGACAGGCGACACAACAAGGCCTATAGTTTCATTCCACAAACAATGCCTGATCATTCAATACTAGTTCTCGCGTCTTCCCAGCATGGCGTATACACCTGCGCACCAACATGTCATGGAGAGACACCACTAACAAAAGCGACACGGCTTATTCCCATTTAAGCCCCATATACTTCATTGTACGACAAAAAGCGAAAATAGCCGATTATCATGCCATTTTCGTCAACTTTTTCTGAGCCTTTGCTTGAAAGGTATACAGTGGAGAGATACAAGAAACACGGAGAGAGAGAGAGAGAGAGAGAGAGAGAGAGAGAGAGAGAGAGAGAGAGAGAGAGAGAGAGAGAGAGAGAGAGAGAGAGAGAGAGAGTGAGAGAGTAGAGGAGCGACATGCAGCAAATTGCCCGGCCGGCCGTGAATCGATCGGGGGACTCGTTGTCAGGCATTAGAGCCCATGTGGTCTGGTGCCATTTCGACATTTTAGAAAATGTTGGCCCATAATGACATATGCCCAAAATAGAGACGCCAGGTTGAAAGGGCTTAGAGTAGGGTGACCAGACCAGACGATTGTCCTCATTTCAAGCTGCGTGTCTCGAGCCCCGACTCATATCTCTAAAACACTAATATGTCCCGGGTTTTCAACATTCACCACAAAATTGCCAGAATTTTAATAATAATAGTTGTTTTCAGAGGTTGCATGGACGTTAATCCTGTTCATGTAAACATGCTCACCTAACAGGTGCTAATAATGAATCCCTCCCTTTCATTATGTGACCACGCACGGCACATGCACGCTCTCGCGAGAGAGAGAGAATGTATAATAATAACAATAGGCCCATAATACATGCATCCACACATAAGTGAGAGCATGCAGTAAGACTGGGTAAAATTACTGATTTTCTACTGTTTCTAATGTTAATCACCCTGTGACTTGGACCAGCTTTCCTAGCCCCAGCCCCTCCTCCAGCGTATCAGGTGCGCTAATTCTTGTGGTTACAGAGGGTGTAATATTTCTTTCTAAATGTACTGGTAGAACACACCACTGCACCTATAACCAATCCGAAAACATGCACAAATGCATTGCGTGTCTGAATTCAACGCTGAGGCTGATGTTTGTCAATCACTCGTTGCCTGTATGCGACATCTATGGTGCGTATACCTGTGTGTGTGCATGAACGTGCATGCATGGGCGCACGCATGCACGACGAACGTGCGCATTGACTTAAGGGTCCCGGTTTGAGGGGCTGAATGTATGGTCACCCTAGCTTAAAGCACGCTTCAAAAACAACAACACAACACACTACTTAAGTACAACAATGCTACATTTACATTTAAACTAACCCACCGTCTTTCTGAGAGATTTCACTCCTCATCAGAAAATCAAATACAAAACCTCTCAGACGCTGCCAACATCATCATAACTGAGACAACAAAAGACTGTTTGTTCTCCACAACAAACAAGTGGATGATTCCTCCATTGTTTGCATGCAGGCATATCCCAGGCTGTATGAATACGTTATTGTGTTTTTTTGTGTGACTCTCCAGTGTGGCTTATTATACTTGGTTAAATACGGGGTGCCGTGATTTTCAGTGATCCCCCCCCCCCCTAAAACATAATCATCAGGTATTATGGTTATACTAGGAGGAAGATTTTTTTCAAAAAAGTGTACAGAAATTGTAAAATTATTTTTTTATGTAGACACGCCTCCAGCTCATTAAGTAAACCTGGTTCTTAGCACCTCCTCCACCACCTTAGCACCACCCACCTGTCCTAGTCCCTCCTCCTCCTCATGCCCACACCTGTTGTGTTATGATAATGAGGGGGAGGGTATGTTTTTACTATGTCACTAAAGCGCTGTTTCTCTATTGGCACGTTTGACCCTCAAGGTTTCAGCCTCCAGGAAGAAACTCCAAATAGTCAGAGAAGACATAAAACACCATAAAACCACCACGGGGGGCTTAATGAAGTTCTATCAACCTCATAGACACATGAAAAACAGAAAAGGTGCAAAAACATGGCACCAGCTCTTAGCATTGTGTCGCCGTGCATTGCGCGCAACCAAAAAAAGACGATCTACCAGCACACAACACGTCGGCAGCGCGACACGTTGTGAGCTTGACATTCTGCATAATGAGTACTTTTACTTTTGGTACTTTAAGTACATTTTGATACCAATACCTTTGTACTTTTACTCAAGTACATTTTCAATAACAGACTTTTACTGAGTGTTTCTACATTGCAGTATTGATACTTTTACTTAAAGGACTAGTTCACCCAAAAAAATTAAACATTGCTATCAATTACACACATACCCATGAAGCCTTGAATAAATGGAGATTTTTTTTGACGCATTCCTGAGCCAATAATTTGATGACCGTGTGTATTCCGGTAGGAGACTCAAAGAGACTCCATTGAGTCTCCTACCGGACACATTAGCATCTTTCCACCGGTAATTATTGGCTTAGGAATGCGACAAAAAATACAAAAATCTCCATAAATTCAATGCTTCATGGGGTGTGTAATTGATAGAAAATAACTAATTGGGTGAACTACTAGCAGTGGTGGAAAAAGTACTAAAATGTTTTACTTAAGTAAAAGTATCAATACTGCAATGTAGAATGTAAAAATGTACTTAAAGTACCAAAAGTAAAAATACTTAAACGCGTTGCGACGTGTTGTGAGCTTGTAGATCGGCTATTTTCAAATAGCCTACAGTAGGTATAAAATAGGGCTAAAGTGGTTAATGTGTGTTTTATGATGTCATTCATATCTGCAAAGTAACTAGTAACTAAAATTTTCAAATCATTGTAGTGGAGTAAAAGTACAATATTTGCCTCCGAGATGTAGTGGAGTAGAAGTAGAAGTATTGGATTGCAAAAACTCAAGTAAAGTACAAATACCTCAAAATTGTACTTTCCACCACCGACTACTAGTTTACTCAAGCAAAACAACTTGAGTACTTTTTCCACCACTAAGCATGAATCAGGTGACCCCCCCCCCCACCAGACTGCTTGTCATCTTCCATTCCGCTCACGAATGGAGAAGACAAAGCTCTATAGCAATCACAACGACGTGTGATGGAGGGCTCCGCCTGAGGAGGATACACTGGAATATACTGTTAGAAGAATGTGTGCGAGTGATGATGAGAGACCGTGTGCCGTTTGTAACAGTACATCTTTCCTATAAACATGCAAATGAGCACCGGAGAGTCCCCCTGCATGGTTCCAAGACGCTCCGTAAACAAATGAGAAAAAAAAGGGGGGGAAAAATTGAAGAAAAGAAAAACGACAAAAGAAATAACAGAAGACCTGGGATGAAACCAAGAGCAAAGCCCAGATTCGCCCCGATTCCCAAATACTGTGTGTGTGTGTGTGTGTGTGTGCGCGTGCGTGTTGACACACACACACACACACACACACACACACACACACACACACACACACACACACACACACACACACACACACACACACACACACACACACACACACACACACACACACACACACGGTCTTACTGCTCTGCTCTCAGGCTAGCTTGTAGTAGGAGGGAATTCATTGTGTGGAGATATAAAACGTTCCAGCGGCTCTACGCTACATTTAAATCCTTGCACTGTTTGTTACATTAAAGTATATGCTTTGCATTGTGACAAACTTCAATTGACATGCAAACAATATAGCATAATAGGGAAATTTGTGGAAACCGCTTAATGCTTATTTGCACATTAACGTCCATTATGCTAGCTACATAAAAGAGTCATTACGTTGGTAGTTATACTGCACATGTATGTGTGTACATATGTATGTATGTATGTATGTATTTACAGTATGTATGTATGTATACACACATGGCAAACGGGTGCCGAGTAACGTTTGACTGGCACAGCGGCTGAAATGGCACATGTTTGGGGGGGGGGGTACAAGTTACGATTCTGTAAACATTTTATTATTTTTCTCCCACAATTTTTTCACCCATTTTTTCACCCATGCAGTGCCAATTGCCTATGTAATCATGGGCGTTACTCTCCCTCTGCCAGCCCAGAGAGAGCCCAGAACTGAGCTCATGCCTCCTTCAATGCATGAGGAGCTAGCAAGCCGCTACAGGGGGGGGTTTCCCGTGGCGCGTGGAAGGAACAAGTTATTCCAACCAGTTCCTTTCCCCTCCATCAGGCGCCCCGGCTGACCAGGGAGAGGCAATATAGAGACCAGGATTACTGCATGTTTTTTTGTGAGGGTACCTACTCTAGGGGACACGGGGAGAACATGCAAACTCCACACAGGAAGGCCCTTTCACCAACCCCAACTAGGCTATGGGCACTGATGACGCGGAGGAGAGGACACGCCCGCAGCGCCCACAGCGTCCCCGGCGGGAATCGAACCCAGGACCTTCTAGCTGTGAGGCGACAGCGCTACCGACTGCACCACTGTGTCCCTCAATTGGCTCCCAAACTGTGGAATAACCTGCCCCTTGCAGTCACAACTGCAGACTCTCTCTGCATTTTCCACCGTAGACTCACGCCACTTTAGACTCCACCTACCCCATAGCACCCATTTCTTCAGACTCCACCACACACGCTAGCACCCTCTCTCCTTGTATCCTTTCTTGTCACACTTTTTGTAGATGCTAGTCTACCATGCAGATATACGCTGGTTACGCATTGTTCTCTTTACACTCAACAATTTATCTTGTTTGTTGACAAGGATTCATGATATTTACTCTGATCTCACTTTGGATAAAAAGCGCCTGCGACGGTAAAATGCCTAAACTATAAATTGTAACGTATCCTCGCATCTATTGGCCAACCATAAAATATCTCATTCAAACCGGGAAAGCATCTGCATCATTTTAGATTTTAGCTACACTATAGGATATTGGTTGGCTATTCAAGATATACAAGCTCATAGCGCGTCACTTCGTGCCGCACTATGAGCTTGTAGATCTGCTATTTATTTATTTTTAAATCGTGAACATGTGTGACAAATCTTTGAATACATATGTATATAACATTTTAACTCAAATCTTTGCTTCTGGGGGTCCCTGAAACAAGATATTTTGAGATGGGGGTCCGCGGCCAAATACCTATGATCTTGGGGGTCCTTGACATGAAAAAGTTGTGAGCACCACTGATATAGCGACATACGTTTTTTCAGAAAACTGTTGGGATTTAGAAGACGTTTGTAAAATCCCCCTCAGGTCTTAATGGGATATATTATGAACACAAGCACAAAATGTATTTTCAGACAGACAGACGCATCAACACTGACATCGAGCGAGGAGACAGCTCACTCAGACGACGGACGATTTCCAATTCGCTCTCATAATAAAACAATAATAGGAGAACACATAACGCCCTGGCAGGGACCATAAAACAATTTCATCCTAGGAATATGTCATCAAAACACTAAACCCCATCTCTTCATTTAGCCGCCGTCCCTACGGCGCACAGACAAACAGCCATGGCCCGGTTATAAATATGGTATATGTTATATTACTAACAAACAACAGTGGCCTCCACAAATCCCATCTGGCAGTATTAAACTGCAAAAAAATATGGCACGGTATTAAGATGGACCGGAGCTATTGGCACATAAACAACGCCCCCAGATAATACCATTACTCACATGCACAGGTATGTGCGAAGACGCGTGCACGCGCGCGCACACACACACACACACACACACACACACACACACGCGCAAGGTGTACCCAATTCCCTGATCATTAAGTCTCTCACACACACACAAGACGCATGGTGTGACCCATATCTGCAAAGACATCGGGGACTGCACCAATATCAGTCAATTATCATGTCTAAAATAAGACACAGCGCTTTGAAGGTTGACGATGAATGATCGCAGTCTACAGAGCCCGAGCAGTTATGCACGCAGATAATATAAACATAGATTGTACACAGTGGCAGTGCTAAATAAAATCCCCTCAAATCTCACAATAAATGTGCGAAATCACTGTACGAGTATTTGGCAGTGGTGGAAAAAGTACTAAAGTACAAGTTTGGGACATGTATATATTGTATATATATATTTTTTTAAATAGCAGATCTACAAGCTCACAATGCCTCGTTTTCAAATGGCCGAAATGTATATAGAGCTTGCCAACGTGTCGTCACCACGGGGGGCATGGCATAGTAGCTGCAGACATACTGGTGGGGGTCAATGTTAAAGGTAGGGTAAGTGATATTTTTTGGTTAAAACAAAAAGTATTTTGTTAAAAGGTTGAAACACTATATTGTGATAGTAATCATTGCTATAGTGTGAGTATGAGTGTTTTTCAGTAACAGGAGTCTCCCCGTCTCTCCAGCTCTTTAATAAACAGATAATACATTTTTCGGTAGGTGTCAAATTCTCAGCCAATCAGGAGAAAGTACCCATTTTAAGCTTAATTTGTATAGTGTTCCAGTTCCAATTTTGCATGCTCATTTCAGAAAAGTAGTCCTATTGAAAGCCAATTTTCACATAAAGTACTGTGCAGTGTCCAGAAAAGGTTCAATTAATGTTGGCAAACATGTCTCTGACACAAGCCTGCTTCCAACACCACCAGATCCATGATTCTGATCCAGAAACGGCAACTATAGAGCAACAATGTTGTTCAACAACACTTCAAATACCAGGATGAGGCTGTAATGAATACAGAAAAGACAATAGAGGAAAACAGGAAAGAAGAGAAGAGAAGAGAAGAGAAGAGAAGAGAAGAGAAGAGAAGAGAAGAGAAGAGAAGAGAAGAGACAAAAGGAGAGCATTTTTAGCGGGAAAGGATCACTGAGTGTCTCGATTGATTAGCTGATCAATCATCTGAGTCAGACGGCTGGCCGACATGAGACCCGGTCGATGGGAAGTTTGGGGCTGGAGGGACACCAACTCAAACATCAGAGCCAGCTGAAGCTGGAAGTCAACTCTCCCGGGATGGATTGCAGAGATGTGGACCTCTCTCTCTCTCTCTCCGTCTAAAGAGGAGGTGTATTTTTGGCTCGGGAAGAGAGGCTTTGGTAAAAAGAAAATCGATGGGTGCCTACGATCAGGCAGCCTCTCTCTCCAGGCAGACAGCAAGGCTGTGAAAGGCCTCCTGGGAACTGGATGGTCGAACTGTGGTGCAGGGGAGCCTCAACTTTTCATCTAATCAGTTAACCACTTGAACCTATAAGCATCAGTGTTGCCATATTTTGAGAGAGAAATAAGCAACCAGGTCTAGGAAAACAAGCCCAAAAGAAGCGACTATGATACCTATATATATATACTGTATACATCGGCTATATCTACAAGCTTGTAGATGAATCTGCTATTTTTTTAAAATAGCAGATTATTATATTATTATTAATAATAATAATATTATTATAAATATTTTGCATTTTTCCCCCTCTATCAGCCACTATATAATGATGCTGGGGTGTTTTCCTGCATTGAAACACAGTCCTCTTTCTGAAATCCGTATTTTCCCTACTGTTTATGTTTGTCCGGGGCGTAAATTAACGCACGCATGTGCGCGTCCGTGCGCGTCCATGTCCGTGTGAACTTTTTACTTTCGGTTTTAAAACGCTCTCAAACTTTGTTTTTGAGGCACAGAATTTACTTTTAAGATAGCGTTTGGATAGAATTTAGTTGTTTAACTTCATATATGTGGTCAATTTATCATGAAAGAGCCTATTTAAAAATAAAAATTCAGAGAACCAGCAGGGGCGGGCAGTTACACGCATTGCATCCAAATAAAGCAACATATTTTCGGCATGGCCCCTTCAGAAGTCCCCTTAACGCTATGGAAGTCCCTCCTGCGTCACCCCCTGGTGGTCGGGGAAATTAACTGCTGGATGCACGGTGTTTGTTTATCTTATCTTGCCGTCCCTTTAATCTTGAATTAAAATGTGGAATATAAGATTTTTTAGTTTGAAAATGTGTGAAAATGTTTCAACATGGAAACGATTATGCAAAAATAATTAAGATTATCTCAAATAATTGTGATTAGACGATTACGTAATAATTGTGACAGGCCTAGTACCGCAGATCTCTGACACAGTCACAGCTGTGCAGGCACGTGCACACATAGACATGAGAGGGGGCTCTCCAGACTAAAAAAATAAAAACATTAAAAAAATCTATTACCCCCAAAAAAGACATTTCAACTGCACCTAGTAGCCGGTATGGCCGATGGATATGGCAGTCGATGTGTTGGATGCAACTCAAAGTGAACTTTAACCAGGTATCTAGTTCGCCGCTGTCCAACCTTCCTAGCCTGTGTTATTAAAGAAAAACGGGCGACATTGGCAAAAATTTGGCCGGAAATTGGCGATCGAAAATTGGCTAAAGTGGCCATTTTCAAGACGTTTTGGCCATTATCTCTGGAACGGAAGGTCCAATCTGCACAGTTCAAATCTTGTTGAATGCATGACTTTGAGGGCATTAAGTATGCAATGACACATTTTCGTTTCTTTTTGTGTTTTCGGGCCTAAAAGTATGGTAATCGGGCCGGTCGGCAATAGGTGCCCTTTTGAAATTCCAGCCCCATCCTCTCCAAATTCCTCTGCATGTCCCTGCAGCTGTGTGTTTATAGAGCATTTTACAACGGATTCAAATGTGACTCAGCCAATAATAATCAACGACAGGAACTATGATCCATTTCATATCAAGGATTTGACAATATCTCCTCATTACTAAAGGTTCTGTAAGTGATATTTTCTGGTTAAAACAAATGTTTTGTTTTCCTTTTTTTTTTTAAAGCAAGCAAGGTTAAAGCACTATATTCTGATAGTAGTCATTGCCATAGAGTGTTTGTAACATCTCCCCATCTCTCCAGCTCTTTAATAAATTGAAAATGCATTTTCAGGTCAGGATACCAAGTGAGAAGAGAGAACCAATTCATCAGCTTCAATTTGATAGTGTTTCAGTTCCAATTTTGTTTAGACATTTTTTGTTTGTTTTATCACTTCCAATTTTGTCTCCTGTATGAGTGCTCTCTCTCTCTCCTCATTGAGTCTGTGTCCTGACTGGAGAGAGCAGGAGGGAGACCCCTGTTACTGATCAAACACTATATACTATAACAATGATTACTATGGGAATATAGAGCTATTTAACACTTATTGTAACAGCAAAATATCATTTTCAGCACCTGTACTGTAAGTAGTGAGCTTTGTCTCCTCTCTGAAGTGATATTGTTCTGCTCTGCTTCATCAATTGCCCCCCCTTGCCCTCAATCGCCACTGCTCTCAGCCAAGCTTTAATGTGTTCTTTATTATCCGAAAGTCACAGCAATCATTCCGATTCCGAACGTTCAACGGAAAGCTGTTAGTTCTTACCGAGGTCCATGTCGGAGGCTTTCTGCCGGTGGGAGTGAGGGATGTTCTTGTAGATGGCGTCCAGGATCTTCTCCTTCACCTGGCTGATGGTGTCGCAGTTCAACACCTTCACCTGGATCTCCGGGCTCTTCTCGTTCTCCGGGTGGATGCAGTTCACCACCTACAGCACAAAAACACACAGATGGGGGGGGGGGGGGGGGGGGGGGGTTATAGCGTTTTTTTTTTGTATAATTGTGTCTCACATTGTGAATCGACGCGAAACATAGATGAATAAATATATTAGTCTGATCAACCACTTCAGCCCTACTTTATACTTCATTGTACAACGGTGTCGGGGGGAAAAAAAGAAAAAAAGATCTAAATCTTCTATTTTGGGTATTTTTTGAAAATTGATTATTTCATTCAAATGGATTATTATTATCCATTTTATTGATTAAATCTATTAGCTTGATTAACTGTTACACCCCTTACACACAGCACCATACGGTACAATACCTCCAGACTGAGAGAGCTGGTTTTAATTTGACGCTAAATAAACTTTTCTGTGAACATTACAGGAGAGACCCGGGGTGGGATTCCACTTTAATGAGTGTATCAAAATAGAGGAGATGAATCAGCCACGCTTCATCACCTTTAATCCAATCTGCCTGTCTTTGTAATAATAAACAGCATTGCTCTATGGACGTGGTACTAAGTGATCAAACAGCTGTAGACGGCAACCGTGTGTGTGTGTGTGTGTGTGTGTGTGTGTGTGTGTGTGTGTGTGTGTGTGTGTGTGTGAGTGTGTGTGTGTGTGTGTGTGTGTGTGTGCGTGTGTGCGTGTGTGCGTGTGTGTGTGTGTGTGTGTGTGTGTGTGTGTGTGTGTGTGTGTGTGTGTGTGTGTGTGTGTGTGCTGCTAGTCAAGGAGCTCCGGTGAAAGCAGTGGTGGAAGAAGTACTCACATTTACTTAAGTAAAAGTATCAGTCCGGTATTCAAAATTATACTTAAAACGGCAAAAGTAAAAGTACTCCTTATGCAGAATGTCCCATTTGGCAAGTGAACAGGTGTACAAGGTCACAATGTGTTGCTTTGCGACACTACAGTTGAGGCTGAAGTGGTAAATGTGTGCTTTGTAATAATGATCTAAATCTACAAAGTAAATTGTAAGTTTTCAATTAATGAATGGAATAAAAAGTACAATATTTGCCTCTGAGATGTAATGGAGTAGAATTAAAAGTATTGAATATTGGAAATACTCCAGTAAAGTAGAAAATACCACGAGAATTGTACTTAAGTATAGCCTACAGTACTTGGGTACATGTACTTAGTTACTTTCCACCACTGGGTGAAAGATGCTTCTTGTAATTGCGGCGATAGAAAAAAACTATAAGGGAAACTGATCTCCCCTTGAGGGTGAAGGAGATACCTGTTGCTGATGAGCACCTAACGGACAAATTATGACCATCATAGTCATTTGGCGTTCGCCACTCATCATCATCATCATCATCATCATCATCAACAGCGAAGCACTCGCCGGTCATTACGAGGTCAGGGAAGACGTGTTCAACTTCTTGGAAGCAATAAAAAACGTTTATAGCTTCATGTCTTTTGGTTTTACGGCCCTATCATTGGCCAATAAGTGCTCGCCGTAAAAAAAAAGAGAGACATCTTTGTCAGGACAGAACGATTGATAGAGCAAAGTAACGCATGTCTAAATCAATGTTCTGTTTTAGTTACAAAGACTCCTGAGGGGTACCAGCAACTCAATGCTCACACTTTCCAGAGGTCAAATTAACACTTGAGATTTGCATTGTCAAGCGATACTAACAGTACCCGTCCCTCGTTACAGGCCTGCCAAAATCACTAATTTAATAATTCTTACCATTTTACAAAATACACAACAAAGAGCGACAAATAAGCAAGATTATTCATGACAAAGCTTCTTAAAAAGCCAATATGAATGAACCACTCTCAAGCTGGCGTCCCCATTTTGAGCCTATCATTATAGACAAAAATCGTTTTTCTGCTAAAATTGCCCATCTGCAAGCTTCAAACACTTCACACAGCTTGTAGGGGGAATATTTTCACTATTTTAGCTGTTTTCTGATATCTGTGGTTTAGAACAAGGGTTCCCAAAACTTTCAGGCCGCGACCCCCTAAAATAAAAATACACTTACTGTAACTGGGCACCCCCCACCCTGACAAGCATTTGGAATTGTAGGAGTTGAAGCATTACATTTAGTTTGACTCGGTTCCACACATACACATTTAGAAAATAGCCGATCTACAAGCACACAACGCCTCGCACTGCGAGGCTTTGTGTGCTTGTAGATCGGCTATTTTCTAAATGTTTGACATTCTTTCTCATGTAATATTTTACAATTTGGCCAAAGTGGTATTAAAAATGTCTTAAAAGTAATTAAATTGTCACTAGAAATGTGCAGATACCCTGTATACACTTACTGTTGAGTGAGAAAACAATGTCACACATTAAGCTAATCATCTGGGGACCCCCCTTAAAATAATTTGGGAACCCCCCTGGGAGTCCAGACCCCCAGTTTGGAAACAACTGGTTTAGAATGATGCAAACCCAGACCTGTTATTGACTCGTCTGGTCTCTCTCTGTTGACTTCAGTCTGAACAGCTTTAGAGAAAATGTATTCGGGACATAGAAATGAGACGAGACAGGATGGCTGTAAACACTGTCTGCTTCTCCCTCGCTGACTGAGCACGTTACACACACACGCACGCACGCGCGCACGCACGCGCGCACGCACGCGCGCACGCACACGCACACCCACACCAATACACTGTCCCAGGCTCCAGTCCTTGACAGCTCCGGTCACAACAGGAAGTGAGGTCATCACTTCCGTGCCCCCTTCGTGTCAAGCGTGAAAGCGACAACTTTAACGTTCCCGCGCACTTGTCTCCAGACCACCAACCCATAACCACCCTCTCTCTCTCTCTCTCTCTCTCTCTCACTCTGGCCTCAGAAAACATTCACGAATGAGCCCCTGGCTGGCCCCTATAGCCTCTCCCTGGCCTCGGCCTAACCCTGGACCCCCAGGTTGGGTGTTAATGAACCCCTCACCAGTGTCTTGTAGTCGATCTGTTGTCGGATCAGCTTGTCCTCGCTGAGCGAGTAGCGTGCCTCTCCCGTGATGGAGTCGATGGGGCCCTTCTCCATCTGCTGCTTGATGGCACAGAAGAGCGAGAACAGAGGCTCCCCCGCACACTCCTGAATACATCACAGAGAGAGAGAGAGAGAGAGAGAGAGAGAGAGAGAGAGAGAGAGAGAGAGATAAACGTTTTGTTACCACCGCGTTCAGCCTGCTCTGGTGCTTAACAAACATTGGCAAGTGAAGGGTCACACTCAGGGTTGTCTCGTGTATAGGGGTGTGCCGATACACTAATTTCACGAAACGATACGATACGATATTTGGCTCACAACTTCGATACGATTTCGATACGATACGCACTTTTTTTATTATGAAAATAAATGGGGGAGAAAAAAAGGAAATGCAAACAAATAATTCTGTTTTTGCATTATTCAGACATGCAAACTTGTAGCTTTTCAGCCGTTTTGAATCCAAATAGGGCAATAGTGTGACACCTGACCCGAAAAAAAACAACATGTTGTCACCCTTTTCACCTCGGGGCTGTTTGCATGCCTGATTATTTTGATTGGTGTAAAAAAAAAAAAAATTCAAAACGATATTTTTTTCCCCCAAAACGATACATATCGTCGCGAAAACGTATCGCGATATATCGCGGGACGATATATCGGCACACCCCTACTCGTGTAGCCAGACAACTATTCCACACAATCTCTGAATCCTATAGGCTCTAGAGTCTGGAATTACACCTCCCGAAAGCCGAGACCGGAAACTGCCATCTGTTCGTCATTGCCGTTCACAAAAAAATATTTTAAAACATTTATCTATCTATATATTTTTAAATTTCCATTTCGATTTTGATTTATATCGGGACAAATTTGCACGATTGTAAAGACAAAACGGAAGCGGGGAGGAGGTGTCACACCCATTTTACCGTTTGATCATTTTCAGAGCATATTCCGTTGCTCCAGACTGAATGACGGAAGCATTTGAACATTGTGGGAGGCAACAGTCTGGCTCACGAGACTACACTCAGAGTGACAAGATCAAGGATCAAGTTTGGAATTGGAAACAAAAGTTTCAGCTATCCAGCCTTCGACAGAGTGACGAAGGCTGGATATCCGGAACGTTTGTTTCAATTTCTAAGGCATATGAAATATATAAACTAAA
>NC_139960.1:8513996-8553996 GCF_963454915.1 Gymnoscopelus microlampas
ACGTTGTACTCGCTCTCTCTCTGCACACACCGATAGGGCGAGTGAGGCTGTTTTAGTATACAGAGAGGAGGTGGAGGAGGAGAACCAGAGATGGATGGAGGGAAGGAAGGAAGGAAGCTGACAGAGGAGGAAGACGATGATGGGGGACAGATGGTTGTGGAAAGACTCTCGTTAGTTATAGCTGTGTGCCTGGTGCTTGTGTTTCAGAGCGGCTTGAACTGGAGACAGATGTGTGTGTGTGTGTGTGTGTGTGTGTGTGTGTGTGTGTGTGTGTGTGTGTGTGTGTGTGTGTGTGTGTGTGTGTGTGTGTGTGTGTGTGCGTGTGTGCGCGCGTGTGTTTGTGTGCGCGTGTGTGAGTGTGTGTGTGTGTGTGTGTGTGAGTGTGTGTGTGTGTGTCCACAGGTATACGGTAGTAGAATTTGATCGCCTAATCGCAATTATTTTGCATAATCGCCATAATCGTTTCCATGTTGAAATAGCCGATCTACAAGCTCACACCGAGTCGCGACGCATGATTTCCCATGGTCCACACAAGGTAAATGGATCATAATTTATGGTTATAAAACATTTGGGGAGATATAGGCTTAAAATGAGGAAAATAGTCAGGTTGGTGGTTCTAGGGGTTAGGATCACGTATTTAGTAGTTAGGTTTAGAGTTACGCCTGATTTATACTTATAGCCGTGTTTGCAGCCCTTTGCACAAAATATTTTCAGATGGGGGTCCACGGACAAGTACATATTAGTTTGGGGGTCCTTGACCTGAACAGTTTTGAGAATCTATCTCTGGTTTAAACAACATTTAGGAAGGACGCCCAAATAAGCAACTACACTTTACAATAATTACAATAAGTATATTTTGATATCAATACTTTTGTACTTTTACTCAAGTATATTTTGAATACTGGTACTTTTACTTGTTTGTAACAGAGTATTTCTACATTGCAGTATTGATACTTTTACTTAAGTAAAAAATATGAGTAATTTTTCCACCACTGCCCGCAACTACTACTTTACAGAAAACGAGACGGAGGGACGGACGGATACACAGGCATCTACCGACCCCCCCCCCCCCCCCACCAGTGGGGCTAAAAACAGAATGTATAGGAGGAGGAGAGTGATGGTGTCAGGTGAAGCTGAGCGCGTGTATTATTCTGGGACTAGAGACCCAGTCAGCCCACGCTATAGAGGTGACACAATGCCTCGTCAACACCTGCAATGCATGCTGGGTACGCCGAAAAACTAATGAGGGCTAGAAGCCAGAACGTTTGGGGGGGGGGCTATCAAAAGAGCTGATCAGCCCCAGTTCCCCGTGGCTTAAAACAGCACTATGTACATTTTTATGAATAAAATGTCATTTTGTCCAATCTGGTAGACCACTGGTTCTCAAACTTTTTCATGTCAAGGACCCCCAAATTGACACTTATTAGCCCACGGACCCCCATTTGAAAAGATAAGCCAGGGACCCCCATAAGCCTAATGCAGTTTGACATGCATTAGGCTACGGACCCCCATTTAATGGCATTTCTATCTCTGGGACCCCAATTTATATTGTAAAATCAATGTTTTAACTCTGAGAGTGTAAAAATGGAACCACTTGGTTCCATTTGTACACTCTCTGAGTTACAGACCCATGCGGGTCCATTTGGTTCATATCTATCATTTAGCTGTGGACCCTTGGAACTCCCTCAAGGACCCCTGGGGGTGTGGTGGTTTGTATTTTGTCTCCCTGCTCTTCTATTGAGACATTTAGATCGGGTCAAAGGTCATGTCTCACCTAGACACAGCAGCTGACACACATTTTGACCTAATGGTCAATATTCAATTTATCCTCTGAGCAAGCAGGCAGGCTCTATTAGTTCAATGGTAAAAATGTCAGCACTTGTGCAGGAAACCGGGTTCAAATCCAGGGTAGAAAGGAAAGTTATATCCGGAAATGTGTATTTGGAAGCATCTTTCTGCAGAGGAGCTGGTTTCTCTACCTCAGAATCGTTCTGATTCTGTGGCTTCCCTGCATCCCTTCATGCTATTTTCTGCAAAAGCTTTCCCTACAATACTGCAGTGGTGTAAAGCAACTAAGTACATGTACTCAAGTACTGTACTTAAGTACAATTTTGAGGTATTTGTACTTTACTTGAGTATTTACAATTGTGAGCTTGTAGATCGGCTATTTTCTAAAGATTTTTATACATTTGAAAACTTGAAATGGGACATTCTGCCTAATGAGTACTTTTACTTTTTGTACTTTAAGTATATCATGATGCCAATACTTTTGTACTTCTACTCAAGTACAGTTTTTTAATTCCGGCCTTTTACTTGTAACAGAGGTATTTCTACATTGCAGTATTGATACTTTTACTTAAGTAAAAAATGTGAGCACTTTTCCCACCACTGTGCAATACGGATGCTGGTGGGTTTAAGTGGTTATAAGAGGAGATGCTGGTGATTCAGATCAAAGACACAATCTCTCTTTCTCCACACTCCACTACCCAGCTCTCCTCACATGGTGAGATGTGTGTCTCCATTGTCCTTGGCTGACTCTCTCCTGTCTCCCTCTCCCTCTCTCTCCCTCTCTCTCTCTACTGTAATCTCTCCTCTTCCACTGTTCTCCACTCTTGTCTCCTGAGTTGTATCAGGAGTCAGGATCTAGCTGCGGTATAGCTCCATTGTTTATACCGCGGCTGCTGCGGCACTATGCGCTCGCTCGCTCACTGTATAAGCTCTCCGGCTGTGATTAATCATGCCTCCTCTCCCCAGACAGCATTAATCACTCGCTGCATCGGCGAGCAAGACACTAAACGGCTTTTCATGAGGTGAATATGCCCGCTGTCACCTGGACGCCGGGTGGCGGCGCGCCGTTCCCCTTCCGTGCGCCCGCGCCGTTCACTTCCAGCCTTTATTTGTATTATGCGTTAAAGTGTGCGTGCGCGTGTGAGAATCATTGAGGTTTGTAATTGAATGGGGAACATTAGCCGAAAATAGCAGATCCAAAAGCTTGTAGATCGGCAACATATAATAGTAAAGACATTGGGCCTCACGCAGCGATAAGTTCCTAATGTTTCCTCTTACATTTCTTCCTAAGTGAATTCCTAAGAGAAGTCGAGTCATATTCATGAAACGTTCTTAAAAGGCAGAATTGTTCGTAACTATGTTCTTGATGATGATGAATCCCAATCCTCGTAAGCTAAGAAAACATTGGAGAATACCAAAATCTTCTTAAAAACTTCTTAAGTGGGTTTAAGAAGAAATTTCCTCTTAAGTACCGTTGCTGAATGAGGCCCAATGTATGTCAATATGGGGGTATAAAACAGGTTGACTTAACATTGACCGAAACAAGTATGGCTGCAGCTACTATGCCACCCCCCGCCCGTGGTGACGAGGCGTTGGCACGCACTATATAACATGCAATACTGCATGTCCATGCACACACATGCATGTAGCATGCATGGATACACACACGCGTGTACACACACACACACACATACACACAAGGGACACTTGAGGGAACTCATCAAATCCCCAAAACAGACCCTAGCTGGAGCCCCCTTGCACGGAGCTCCCCATCATGGACCCCCCATCACAGACCCTCCATCACGCTACCATTAAGACCTCAGCTCCAAGTGGAGGAGGAGGAAAGGATTGTGATTGGTCCAGAGTAGAGAAGCTTTTAACGATCTCATTCTCTTCTCTATTAAAGGAGAAATCCGGTCATTTTAAGTGTTATGTTTGATGTGTGTCAAATCACTTACCAACGTATAAATGAAAATCGCGTAAATCCACAGAGCCCCCTATCGACCCCCACCGTTGTCATTGTAGGAGGATATAGAATAGCCCAAATTCGCCTATTTTAACCAATGCAAAGTCTGTTTTTTTGCTTCTAGTACTCATTGTTGAGTCCCATGATAATGTAACAGGCGCTAAAACTCCCGACAAGCTAACGGCTAATAACAAACGAGCTAACGCTGGGGCTGCTTATCTCTGAATGGCAGCCCCAGGTTGCCAGGTCGGGAGAGAAACCAGCAACCAGCATTAGCTCGTTCTGTTATTAGCCGTTAGCTTGTCGGGAGTTTTAGCGCCTGTTACATTATCATGGGACTCAACAATGAGTACTAGAAGCAAAAAAACAGACTTTGCATTGGTTAAAATAGGCGAATTTGGGCTATTCTATATCCTCCTACAATGACAACGGTGGGGGTCGATAGGGGGCTCTGTGGATTTACGCGATTTTCATTTATACGTTGGTAAGTGATTTGACACACATCAAACATAACACTTAAAATGACCGGATTTCTCCTTTAATGAGTGTGCTCTCTCTCTCTCTCTCTCTCTCTCTCTCTCTCTCTCTCTCTCTCTCTCTCTCTCTCTCTCTCTCTCTCTCTCTCTCTCTCTCTCTCTCTCTCTCTCTCTCTCTCTCTCTCTCTCTCTCTCTCTCTCTCTCTCTCTCGCACATAACTATATTGAAATGGGATTAATCATAATTAGCTCAATTATTTTGCTAATGACATGTACAGAGAGGCGCTCTATAGTGTCTCAAGAGACAAAGGCAGCACTTCACAAGGTCACTGTCGTTTATCCACATATGTTCACAGATCTGTCATGCAAATGAAAAAGTAGCAGATCTACAAGCTCACAATGTGTTGAGTTGGTTTGACACAAAACTGGTGTATGAATCAAGGAGGATTACAAACAGCTACATGTACACGACGGTTTTAACAAAATATCATTGTTAATACATCTTTCTTTGAGATTTACATTAGACACAAGCCAACAGACTAGTGATACCTTTCAAAACGTGCGGGTGTGAATCACAGATTTTACCGCAATTTTGCTAAATCATGGACAAAACTGTGGCTGGCTCTAATCTTACCTATACATGTTTGTGCATTTATTTTATATTTACATGTCGATGTAAGCTCTGACATTTATATCAGACATACTCTAGTATGTCTAGAGTCTTGCTGTGCTATTATTAACTAATTTTGGACTATATTATTGGATATTTTTTGTGACTTTTATACTGAACAATGCCATCTAGCGAGATGTTCCCAATCCAAAACGGTCAGTGTGTGTGTGCGTGCGTGTGCGTGTGCGTGTGCGTGTGCGTGTGTGTGTGTGTGTGTGTGTGTGCGTTCTACTGGAGGCCATAATGCTCATGATGAAAACAAACAAACAAACAAACGACAGGTGTTAAAGAAGCAGGTAAAGCTACGTGGTATACCGCACCGGAGATGATGGCAATTTGTGACAGCTGTTCAGAGGCAACAGAAGCAGAGTGACTTGTCTGAACGACTCGCTTTACCAGACACAACGAGGAGAGAGAGAGAGAGAGAGAGAGAGAGAAAGAGAGAGAGAGAGAGAGAGAGAGAGAGAGAGAGAGAGAGACCCCCAGCCTCCGTTATCACACGAAAGCACACGTATAGGTTCATAGGTTCCCCCAATCCAGTTATAATACTGGCCCGGGGCGCAGTCCGCAGAAAGACAAAAGATTGACACAAGAGAAAAACAAAGGACAAGACAAAGAAGACTATAGACTAGGACGACAACAATTCAGTCACACTGTCAGTCAGTCACAACAGGAGGGAGTAGAAGCCAAACACACACACACACACACACACACACAACCCACACAGTACACAACAACCCACACAGTACTCACAACGGCTCGCGCTGCGAGGCGTTGTGAGCTTGTAGATCAGCTAATTTTGGCCAACATTCCACTCAGAATACTGTAGGTATGCTAGTGTTGAAGTGGTTAATGTAAAAAACCTATCACACAAAGATTTGTGTGGCAGCCCCCCTGTAGTAACTCTGAGGACCCTTAGGGGTCCCGAACCCCCTGTTGAAGACACACACACACACACACACACACACACACACACACACACACACACACAGAGAGAAGGACAGGGCACAATGCATTTTGCAACCTGTCCATCAAGTCCTCCGTTGTCTGGTGAAGCTCTCTCTCACCTGCGGAGCAGCAGCTTGGGGTGGTTCTTGCTCTCCAGGTTGCGGTCGATGAGGTCGGAGAGCAGGTGCTTGAGCACGTCGGTGGCGTACTCCAGCTTGCTCTGCAGCACCGTCATGATGAGCGAGGCCACGTTGCCGCGGTCGCGCATGGAGAAGCCGCGCTGCGCCTCCAGCGTGCGGATGAAGGCCAGCAGGAACACCTTGTTGTTGATGAGCTGGCCGAACAGCTTCAGGCCCTTCTCCACTTGCTCCTGGCGGTAGCCTGGTACCTGGGGGGCGGAAGGTGGGGAGAAAGTTTTGTAAAGGTAGGATAAGTCACAAGTCAGCGTGTAGATCTGCTATTTGCTATTAGAATCCTGAAAATGAGTGCAAACCTTTTGATATTCAAGTTAAAAAGCGAATTTCTTTTAACACAAATCTTTGCTTCTGGGGGTCCCTAATCTCTCAGTAACAGATTCCGAGCTGCGCCACTGCATCTGTCACGCTTTACCCAATCACATGTAGTGGGCGGGATTTACATCTGTGCGTTCGCTTATAATGTGTTCCCACTGGAAACAAACCCAAACTCATTCAAGAACGGTGTCCTCGGAGCTGACAACACCACGGAAAGTTAGTAACATTTTAACTTGTTCATAGAAACAAGTGGGCTTATAACCAAAACGATCCATGTTCCGTGGGAGAAATGTTGTTAGTGGGAATGAAAACATGGGAGCCCCACCGGAAGAGGAGGGCTGAGGGCAGACCAAACGGACCAACTTCCTGTATTCACCCTGGCACAAAACCTTTTCAGACGGGGGTCCGCGGCCAAATTACAGACCAAACTGGGGGTCCTTGACTTGAAAAAAGTTCTGGTATAAGTGATATTTTTTGGTTAAAACTTTTTTGTTCAAAAGTTAAAACTCCATATTCTGATCGTAATCGTTGCTATAGAGTGTTTGTTTGGTCTCTCCTTAATAAACAGAAAATAGATTTTTTTTTCATCGCAAAAACAAACCGGAAATCTATTCTACCACTACTTGAGCTTAGTCTGATCTTCAAGCATGAATATATCTTGTCGGTGAGCGACATGTCGCACTACGGAGTATAAATTGAGCTTTTATCCCTCAATGCGCATGTAAATTCAATTCACCTTCATGGAGGCGAGAGAGACAGAGCGGGCACAACAGAGAGAGGAGTGAGAAAGAGTCACACAGAGAGAGAGAGGGGGAGAGAGCGAGAGAGAGAGAGGAGAACATAAAGAGTTGAGACAAAGACAAAGGGAGAAGGATGAGCTTAACATCTTGTGACTTGTTGTGTTTCATGGTGTGTAAGGCTGGAGGATAAAGGCAAAGAGGAGCTGTTTATTCCACCGACTGCGTCACTGTTCCACTCAGAGAGCAGCTGAAAGGAGGCGAGGTGATGTGAATTGCCCTCCACCGGAGCCTGGATTGTCCCTGTTGTTGTGACGTTTATCCCAGTGACTGGAAGCTTTTTTCCATAATGTAGCCTATAGCTTGTGCCCACAGTATATCGCCGCTGCCTGTCGGACACAGACCTCGTATCTTCAACGTTTTTATGTTTTTCCTTTTTCCCCCGTAAATTAATCCCCTATTTTGTTCATAACATAAGTTGTGAGCTTGTGGATTTGCTACTTTTGCCATTTTAGATTTTTTGGATTCTACAAATGCCTTCTAAACCAGCAGTTCTCAAACGTGTTCATGTCAAGGACCCAAAAATATGAAGTGACGCGCTGTGAGCTTGTGGATATGCTATTTTTGAATAGAATCAAACAGCTTTCCCGGTTTTCATGAGTCAAGTCTGTCTGTGGGTTTAATAAATATATTGAACCAATGACGAGTATTAACAAGAGCTTGTGACTAAAATAATAACTACATTGGATCCCTTGGAACAAAGTTTCTTTACCATTTTCTAAAAAAGTAACAGTTATGGACATACAAGGTTTCCACCCGACAGTGACAATATATCCCTTGTGGTTTTCATGTGAATGTGTGGAGTGCTCTCAGAATGAGGAGGATGCTCAGTGCAGCTGTCACAAGCAGCAGATGTTTTGTCTTCATGCTCCGACTGGAGCTACAACCTGCTATAATCTGCCGGGAGATATCGTTGAGTTGCTAGTCTAATTTCATGCTACCTGACAAGATGCGATGCGCGCGCGCGCGCGTGTGTGTGTGTGTGTGTGTGTGTGTAGGCATCCAAGTGAATACGGCAGAGCATTACTCTGAGTGCTTATGTTAAAGGAAGGACTTGATAAGAGAAAAGACAAACCTTCAGTAAGAAGAGAAGGAAACACCGCTTTGAGCTGCATTTTCATTGTGAAAATACTACTACAACTACTACCAGTGGTGTAAAGTAACTAAGTACATTTACTCAAGGATTTGAGTACAAGGACTTAACTGTAGTATTTACATTTTCAGTACTTTTACTTCTACTCCACTACATCTCAGAGGCACATTTTGTACTTTTAATCCACTACAATTATTTGAAAACTTTAGTTACTAGTTACTCTATAGATTTTGATTATTATTACAAAACCATTAACAATAACCACTTCAGCCCTATATACTGTACATTGGCTCTTTGAAAATAGCAGATCTACAAGCTCACAATGCGTTGCGATGCGACGCATTGTAAGCCTGTTACTTCTGCTATTTGAGTTATTCATTCAATGACAACGTAGAGTATATTGGGCACTCTTGATTGTATGTTTACCAAACTTCCGTAAAATTGTTTTTCTAAATTGTGGGAAAAAACTAAATACTTTGTAATGGCAGTAATCCTGTAACGTAACGAGTTACTTTTAAAAGTAAATGTTACCCAACACATGGTCACCTGCAGTTGAAAACTGATACGGCACAATGTCTGACATATCAATACTAATTAAGCAGCTGTCAGTCGTCTCCGATGGGCCCCTGTTCCTTTCATTAGGCCTCCATTCCACATCACACTCTTTATATGGGCCCACATTTATACCAATTAAAACATAATTAATATAGCTTATTACCGGGAGATTCTCATCAGGCATAGAGTAGCCAACCCCGAGGGCAGCGAAATGGGGGTCCTTCATTCTCTTAATGGGAAAAGACGACCCGCCCAATTATGGCTGTCCATCAATGTCACTGGTGGGGATAAATGACTTGATTTTTTTCCCCCTCGCCACTTTTCTCTCTGATTGACTTTTAATTTGTTTTTGAGGTGCGGAGGTAAAAAAAACAAAAAGTGTGGTGTCACATGTCGTTAAAGAGTTATTAACGAGAGGGAGCCACTGATTGGAGGGCTGTCTTGTTTGTGCTTGAGTAAGTGCCGATGTTGGGGCGTCAGAAGCCTTTTGTTTACCAGACGCCAACAACAACACACAACAATAACGGTGTTAATTTCACTGTGACCCGCTGCTTTGTTCATTCGCTTGTTCACTAATTGCATTGCAGTTGGAACTGTTCAAAAGGCAGTTCTTAAGGCAACAAGTACATTCAAATGCACAATCAGTATGTACATTCAATTACTTATCTTTACCAGGCGGAGATTATGTTTTCGCCCCTGTGTGTCTGTGTACAGCTAATGTCGGACACCACACGACCGATCGACATCAAACTTTGTGTGCACACTCCCGGTAAACTGAGGAAGAACCTCCACCCCCAAAATGTTCAAATCGGCCTCATGGCGGCGCTATAACAGGCTGCTTTACATCACAGTTTGTTGCAGAAATATTTTTCAAATAAGTCAAAACACAATATTTTATTTTTTTAAGATTTGGGGTGGAGGTTCTTCCTTGGCCTAATGGGAGTGTTCACACAGTTTGACGCCGACCGCTCCAGCGGTGTCCGACATTTAGCCACACACGGGGGTGAAAACATAATCTCCGCCTCCCAGCCCGTCGGCCTGGTAGAGATACATATTGACTGTACATTAGGTGCATAATGTAGCCTACTATATACAACGTAATTGCAGTGGTGTAGAAAGCACTCAATTGTTTTACTTAAGTAAAAGTATCAATACGGCAATGTGGAAATACTCTGTTTCAAGTAAAAGTCCAGAATTCAAAATTGACTTGAGTAAAAGTGCAAAAGTATTAGTATCAAAATGTACTTAAAGTAAGAAAAGTGGCTGAAGTGGGTAATGCATGTTTTGTAATAATAATAATAAAAATCTACAAAGTAACTAGTCAAGTACAAATACCTCAAAATTGTACTTAATTACTTAAGTAAATGTACTTAGTTACTTTCCACCACTGTCCACTACTACCGTACCTCTAGGTCCCTGAGGACGGGGTGCTCCTCTATGCCGGGGAACAGCACCCTCATGGTGTAGGTCCGGTAGTCCAGGAAGGGGATCCCGGCTCCGTCCAGGTCACTGGTCAGCTCGTGGATGTCCGTCTGCAGCTCGGCAAACGCTGGAGGACACAGGAGGAGTGGTGGGGAAAATTACTCGCATGTTTTACTCAAGTAAAAGTATCAATACCGCAATGTACTGTAGAAACAAGCTGTTATAAGTAAAAGTCCGGAAATCAAAATTGACTTGAGTAAAAGTACAAAAGTACCGGCATCAAAATATAATTAAAGTACCAAAAGTAGAAGTACTCATTATGCGGAATGTCCCGTTTCACAAGTTATCGTTATGTCTAAAATGTCTAAAAATCTCTTGAAAACAGCAGATCTAGACGCTTACAATGTGTCGGGTTGCGACGAGTAGAAGTAAAATTATCGAAAAATGGAAATACTCCAGTAAAGTAAAAGTACCTCAAAAGTTTACTTAATTACAGTTCTTGAGTACATGTACTTAGTTACTTTCCACCACTGAGGACACAGCAGAGGGACACATGTTGTAGTTTATGGCTGTTCGGTACGATCGTCAGATCACAATGTCCTTTTTATTGGGTAATAAACAGTGATTAGATTTGTTTATTGGATAAGATAAAATAAAAAAGTTGGAAGAGACAACGACGAGCGTGTGATAAAGGTCAGGAGTCTGCTTTCACAGGCGTCATGCTGTAAGTACTGCTACTTAGTATGTTGCTTTACAGCCAGACCACATTAATGTCTGTTAGACCAGGCTTTCCCAGTCAATGGGTCAGGAACCATTTTTGGGTCGCAGGCCTATTTTTACGAGTCGCGAGTTTCTACAAAAAAAAAATCTCGAAAAGATAAAAAAATAATTTAGAAAAATCATAAATAAATTCATAATGTAACATTTGTCAAAAGTTTATAATCAAATGTTTAATTGTAGCTCAAATGATAACGTACGGTGTAGATCAACGTTACCGTACTCTTCTTAGGGCAGTCGTAAGATAACACTGACCAATAGAATTAGACAAGTGTTCTGCACTTGCTTTCAAAAGAAGATAAAAAGCTTAATTCTTTCCTTATCTAAAGACGTCCTTGGCCAGAGAATGAACTCTCGGTTCTTTATAAGCTGAACATTCTTACGGTACCTGTCTGTTTCAAAGCACACTATGTTTTCTCCGACTTACTAAATAAGCTACTAATCGACCTTTAACGATATAATGTAATGTAAGGCACAAACCTACTAGGTATTGCTTATCTGCACCTGTAAGACGTGATAACACATACGGTTTTATATACAGTAGCAGTGTTATGGCATACAAGCTGCTCTTTCAACTCACCTACCAGTGAGGTACCCCCACCGGGAGGACGTAGAGTAGAGCCTTATTCCTACTCCTCCCGCCCAACACTCCCTGCTGACAGGCGCCACCCCACACACTCACTCATGTTTGCAATTGATATGTTCTGTGATGTAAATTGTTGATGCTGAGTTTTCATAACCTTTTTGTACATTTGGGATCTCTTATTCATTCATTTAAATGGTGCATTCAGGACTAATTAAAATACGTTTTTCTTTCACACACTTATTCATTCTATTATCTGTGGTATGGGGGCAGGCAGGGTTGTTGAGGGTAGGCCATTTGCAGTCACCCCAGAAAATCTTCCTCTTTTTCACAGCTTAATGTTGGCTATTATGATCTCCACTAATATCTCCAGGACTCCCAGGACTCCCTTCCAGTTGTGGACAAAGTACTGCAACTCCAGTACTTGATATACACAGTGTCGGTACTCCGACAGCAACGACATGTCCACCCCTTCCTTACCAGTGGTGTAAAAAGTAGTCACATCTTTTACTTAAGTGAAAGTATCAATACTGCAATGTAGAAATACCCAGTAAGGGCGCGCTCCCACCGCACTTTTATTTTACCTCTGGGGCGGAATCTGCCAATGCTTTGTCAATGTAAATGCGTGGATTCACACAAGAGCGGATCTTTCCGCCTGTCGCGCAAAACCTGCGTTTAACGCTAGCCAACCATGTTTTGGTGTATATATATTTTTCAACAAAAACAAGATATAAAAACATACAATGAATGAATGAATGAATGAATGAATGAATGAATGATTTATTTTCGTGTCCGGCTGCCTTTCACAGCCCACCCCTTACGGGATTATTCAGACACATTAAACAATGTTTCCAACTTACAACTTAAAAACAACACAGAAGGTTAATTAAAATAATAATAAAAATAATAATAATAATAATAAACCCACCCACCCCTCCCCGGACCAACAATGTCTATAAATGCAAGGGCCAAACACTGTGCCTATACCTGTGCAAGGTCACACCACTTAAACCAAGCCTTTAGTACAAAAGTATTGGTATAAAAATGTACTTAAAGTACCAAAATTAGAAAGTACTCATTGTGCAGAATATCCCATTTAACACGTTTTCAAATGTATAAAAATCATTAGAAAATAAAAATAAATGTAGTGAAGTAAAAGTGCAATATTTGCCTTTGAGATGTAGTAGAGTAGAAGTAAAAGTATTGGAATTTAGAAATACTTAAGTGAAGTACAAATACCTCAAAATTGTACTTTAGTACAGTACTTAATGTACTTAGTTTCTTTCCACCACTGTTTCCTTACCCTCTTTACACTCCAGGGCCACGCGGGACTCCAGGTTGTCCATCTGCATCTGCAGCCTCTTCAGGGTGAGGTCACTCTCGCGGGACTTGCGCTTGTAGGCGATGAGCACCACCACGATGAAGAGGATGAGGAGGGCTCCGGCCGCCGCGATGCCGATGATGGCCGTGCTGCTCAGGGGGCTGTCCGACGTGACCAGGACCACGCCCGGGGAGAACTCGATGCCTCCCACGCGAGCCTTTTTTTTTAGAAAAACAAACAGGCAGGGTTGTCAAGATCGTGAACATTTTATTCATACAAATAAGTCATACAAATAATTGCGATTGACGATTTTTTATTGTGTTTTTTGTGCCGCTGTGAGCAAATAGAAAAAGGAAAAAGCAAAAAGCTGTTTATAGCTGTAAGCTATAGCTATAGTGTAAGCTGTGTGTAGCAAAAAGCTGTGTGTAGAATGACTGTTTTCGTTAAAAAGCACTTATCAATTCATTCTGTACTTTTAGATCTCATCTTCAAAGGCACTGGATAATCTCTGCTAGTTGAGGGCTAATCTGAGTTGCCAGAAGTTTTCGCCAGCTCTCGCATACAAACGGGAGGGGCGAGGAACTTCTGGGCCAAAACCCCTGTATTTGTGGGCGGGATGTAACTTACGCTAAGAATCTGAGCGGACACACCTCTTACCGGAGAGCTGTGCAACTCGTCTAAACAGTCAGACGAGAGGCAAACAGCAGTAAACAACAATGGCGGCCACAATTTCTCAAGGAGAAATTGCTTACCGTCGCTCCTATTTACATGCAACACGCACTGCATGTGGATCCCGCCCTCTTTTCTTCATTGGCTATTGATTTGAATTAGAACGCAGTGGCCGCGCCCTGCTGTCCAAGTTCTGAGCCGAAGTCTCCCAGACTAGTTGAGGGCAGACATGCTTTACTAAAGGGTTCCCAAACGTTTCAGGCCGCGACCCCCCCAAAATAATCATATTTGACTCAGTTCCACAGATAAATATTGTGGAAAATAGCCGATCTACAAGAGCTTGTAGGTCGGCTATTTTCACAATGTTTGCCTCTTTCTTACGTAATATTTGACAATTTGGCCCAATTTGGGTATGAAAAAGTTAATAAAAGTCATTCAATTGTAACTTTATAAATGAATGTGCAGATACCCTGTATACACTTATACTGTATGTTGGTTTGTTTACTGTTGAGTGAGAAAACAATGTTAAAGATAATCATCTGGGGGGACCCCCCCCCCCCAAAAAAAAATGTTTGGGGACCACCCTGGGGGTCCCAACCCACAATTTGGGAACCACTGCTCTATTACATAGACGGAAAAGTGGTGCTTGAAGTTAATTTGGGGGGCATTATTAGTTTATCTCTAAGAGTAATGAGGATACTCTACTTCTGAAGAGAAACTGTAAAAGAAAAGAGGCAACACTAAACGTTGCTCTGGGAATACTTTGGGTTCAAGAAGCCTCAAAGTTATCTCAATAGTTTTGAAACAACTTTGATGTTTGTCTCTCATCAGATGCTTTTTAAATACTTTGCACTTTCTGTGTCATCACGAGTGAGAGCAATAATCCCAGGCTATAAATATTCAAAAGCTCAGCTCGCCTTGTAGTGTGTGTTTGTGTGTGTGTGTGTGTGTGTGTGTGTGTGTGTGTGTGTGTGTGTGTGTGTGTGTGTGTGTGTGTGTGTGTGTGTGTGTGTGTGTGTGTGTGTGTGTGTGTGTGTGTGTGTGTGTGAGTGTGTGCGTGTGCGTGTGTGCATGCGTGAGTACTTTTACTACTGTTACTAAACTTGTTAGGAATGTCACCACAAGAATAGAATTTAAAAAAATAAGAGAGCATGTGAGAATCATTTTCCCTGATCCTCACAAGCTAATGTTGTATGTGGGTGTCAAGTGTTCATTTCGGCGAAAATGTTTTGTCGACTACCTTTTTTCACTGACAAAAACAAAATAAAAACTACAGTAAGCTATGATGACTAAAACTAAGACTAAATATTTCGACAATTTCGTCAACAAATACAAACTAGACTAACATGTTAGGGAGGAACTAGTGGAACAGCGATCCAGTAGAACTAAGACGTCATTTTATGCTTGGTTGCAGGTGGGTGTCGTGCTATGAAAATAGCAGATCTACAAAGCTTGCGCTTGTAGGTCTGCAATATAACTCAGGCATTACGACATTAAGATACATTTTAGTTGACAAAATGACTATGGATGTTTTACAATGTCATCATTTATATCTTCAAAGTAACTAGTAACATAAGTTTACAAATAATTGTAGTGAAGTAAAAAATACAATATTTGCCTCTGAGATGTAGTGGAATAGAAGTAATATATTGGAAATACTCCTAAGAAAAAATACCAAAAATGTTTACTTAAGTAACAGTACTTGAGTAAATGTACTTAGTTACTTTACACCACTGCGCGTGCGTGAGTGTGTATGGTAGCCGAGCCTGGAAGCGTTGCCTCGTTCAGAGAGGTCCGTGTCTCAGAACCACAAATATAGAACCTTTATATGGAGTGTTACGGAGCCCTAATCCTTCTTACTGAAGGCTTATTTTGTTTGTTTGTGTGAGCCGGCCGTAAGGAGAACCACAGGCCAGGGCCCGTTGGATTAGAGTCTGTCTGTCTGCCATGTGGACAAGGAGATGGATGGGGAGAGCAGCAAGCAACCAGCCCGTCTGTCCGTCAAACTGTCAATCGATCGATAGATCTGTCTGTCGTCTCCACAAGACCTGTCTCCCTCCCGTTTAACGTCTGTCTTTGTCTGTCTGTGGAGCTCTCTCCCCACCCCTCCTTTTTTCCTCTCGTACCTGTGTGGGTGTGAGTATCACTGCTATATATATATATAATATGTATAAGTTAATTTGGGCGGCATTATTAGTTTATCTCTAATAGTAATGAGGATACACTACTTCTGAAGAGAAAATGTAAAAGAAAAGAGGCAACACTAAACGTTGCTCTCTATATATATATATCCAGAATTCAAAATTTACTTGAGTAAAAGTACAAAAGTATTGGTATCCAAATGTACTTAAAGTACCAAAAGTAATAAGTACTAAAATGTTTGAAAATAGCAGATCTACAAGCTCACAACGTTGTGATCTTGTAGATCGGCTATTTTCAAATAGCCTAGGTATAAAATAGGGCTAAAGTGGTTAATGTATGTTTTATAATATAATCATTAATGTGTGCGTGCGTGCGTGCGTGCGTGCGTGCGTGCGTGCCACTCACCAGGACCTTGTGCCGTCCAGTCAGGTTGGGCGACTCACAGAGCAGCTGTGTCTCTGACACCGTCAGGGTGCAGGGCTTGTCACCAATCAGAACGGTGTAGTTGAGCTTCCCGTTGCCGCTGTGCATGGTCGGTGGCAGGAAGTTCCGCCCCTGTGAGAGAGAGAGAGGGTCGACGTGATTGGTGGATACAGGATTGAATTGAAAGTGTCAGATTAGCTCATAGTGATTAATAATAGTAAATCCCTTGTATCGTGATCCAAAGCATTTATTTCATGAACGTCCAAGGGCTTTCTGCAATGACCTGCAGAGTTTTATCAATCAATCAATCAATCTAGATTATCTATAGATCTATCTATCTATAGATAATGATATATCAATCAATCAATCAATCAATCAATCAATCAATCAATCAGTGTTGTAAAGTAACTAAGTACATTTACTCAAGTACTGTACTTAATTGCTACTTTTACTTAAGTAACATATCTGAGTACTTCCTCCACCACTGGAATCAATCAATCAATCAATCAATCAATCAATCAATCTACCTACCTATCTATCTATGGACAGCAACATTGGGTTTCTTTTTGATACAGTACTCTCCAACACAGTGGACCTCAAACTTTGGAATTTGAAGGACCCCTTTACGGGTCCATTTGTATGCTCGAGCTCTGAGAGTTATGGACCCTCAAGGGCCCATAAACATACAGGGGTATAGGGCCGGACAAGCTCAATGCTTCTCCCTTTTTTAGGGCACTTGGGACAATGCTGCAGTAGCAGCATGTGAATCAATGGAAACTGACCAAATGTGTTACACTTTTTATGTTTTGCCCCCCCCCGAAAAAAAATGACTGAACTGAACTGAGCATCCGATCAATAGCAAGTAGTATGTGCGTGCATCATCTCTGACTCTCAGCCTATACCTTCAGTAGAGAGGGTCAGTGGCGTGCACAGACATGTTGAAGGGCAGGTGCTCAAGTAAATTATACTTTTTTTTGTTTACTTGGTCTGCTCTTTTTTCGTTGTGGGCTTGTAGATCTGCTATTTTTGGCTAAAGTTCTCCTCAGAAAAGGGATGCTAGGTTTCGAGTGGTTATGGTAAAAAGAAAAATCGTATCACATAAAGATTTGGCGGACCCCCTGTAGTAACTCTGAGGACCCCCTGTTGAAGACCCCTGCTGTAAACTGGAAAAGAAAAAATACATATTTTTTTTTTTCAAAAGGGCACTTCTGGTCAAGAGGGCAAAGGGCAGGTGCTCTAGCACCACCTAGAGTCTATCTGTGCACGTCCCTGGAAAGGGTGATCCTATACCTTCAGTATAATGGGTGATCCTATACCTTCAGTATAATGGGTGATCCTATACCTTCAGTATAATGGGTGATCCTATACCTTCAGTATAATGGGTGATCCTATACCTTCAGTATAATGGGTGATCCTATACCTTCAGTATAATGGGTGATCCGGGCTTGAGCTCCAGCACGCCGGACGGGTGGAGCTGCTCGAACTCGGGGTTGGGGTAGTAGATGAAGCTGGTGTGGTTGAGGGCCGTCAGCACCGCCACGTCGTCCAGCTTGAAGCCAAACTCGTCGGGCCGCTCGGGCGACTGCCGGTCCAGGCTGATGGGCAGCTCTGGAGCCTGGCACAACATGGAGGTGGGGCTCAACACCTGGCACAGCTGGAAGCACAGAGAGAGAGCGAGAGAGAGCGAGAGAGAGAGAGAGATATAGAGACACAGAGAGAGAGATTTGTTTTGTTTCGTTGTATTTGTTTCGAACACCATACAATAAAAAAGTCACAATAATAGTCATAATGATAGTCGCCATAAAAAGCAATTCATTAAATTAATTTAAAAAAGTTACATAGTGAGGCTTTAATTGCTTGCAACATAGAAGGTTAAAAGCCAATCGGGGATAAAAAAAAACACAAAAAGATTTGTACTATTTACAATGTTGCTACAATGTCTGAGGAGCCAAACAAAAATGGTTTTACGCTTATGTGCCTGTACACAAGCCATAACAATAAAGAACACCTTGAACCTTGGTGTTATACTATACAGTAAATGAGCATGGTTGTGATGTGGTAGAAGGTAATTTAAGTGCTCGTATACAGTGTGATATTGCTTTTATAGTTCTACAAGCACCGTTTATTATTCAACCGTAAAACGTGGCAACAGATTATATGATTTGTTTATTCAATCATTTTATGTGTCTCCGCCAACGCAGATAGTTCTACCACTAACGGGCCGGGGAGGACTGGAGAGTTGCCAAGCAACGCATAGACAAATATTTGCCTGCCCACTATAGCTTGCTACTTTGTTGTGCAGATCAACTTGTTGCCACAAAGCCAGCTACTTTGTATCAATCATGCACTGTATCAGTTGTGTTTCGTTTCCCAGTCCCTAGTTTGTCCCATAATTGTCCCAGGAATTGATAACATTTTCCATTCATCCTAAAGAGTGAGGTATGTAATACCTATATACCTAATATAGCCTAATAGCGATACCATGCTGTAAATTGCATATATCCTTTATCAGCCACTTTACCTTCAAAGCGTCCAATTACAACATTCACTTCACTGAAAATATCTCGGCACCTTCTCGTTGGTCGTTCGGACAAATCTGACATACCGTATTACATACATGGGCGGCACGGGGGCCACATGTGGCCCCCACCTTCACTTAATGCGGCCCGCAGGTTAATATCGGAATACTGATATATTATTGATTTCAGCTGTTCCAATTGAAAACATGACGCACTTTAATTACTTCAGTATACTAGTAGCTTAATGACTAGTATTACAATTCTATTGTCTTTTTTATGTCCAACGTATTTGTAGTTGTTTAATTTAAAAAAGTTAACATAAGTATAACTAATTGCATTTGAAATTAAATAAAAATGTTACTTTTCAGGATTCCAATTTAAAAATAGCAAAACAAATATCAGGGCTCCAATAAAAAAATAGCAAAAATAGCAGATCTACAAGCTGAAAACGTGTCGCAGTGCGACGCGTTTTGAGCTTGTAGATCGGCTATTTTTGCTACTTTTGTGTGACATAGTACGGCATTCATTTACTGTACAAAAAAAAGTTACAATATGGAGATAAGCGGTGCATAATGGCTAGTAGAGTGTATATGGTTTCATATTACAAGGCATGCTCAAGATTGGTATCCAATCCGTTTGTAAATGGACAGGCGCCTCCAAAAGTGCAAAGTGGAGGCTGTTTGAAGAATTCCCTCAAAGCAGGCTGCTACCAGACGAGCTGCGGTTATAGGAGGCGTGTGCGGTCTCATCACGCCCACAATGGGTGCTTTGATGTGTGAAGATGTGGGCCATGATAACTAGCTCCCTGAACTCACCTTCATTTCCTCCCAAAAAAAGACCCCTTGCTCCCTCTCTCCTCTCCTCCCTTTGCTTCAATTATTCCGGCCTTTGTTCTCCTCTGATCTTGTCTTCTCTCCATCTCCGTCTCGTCCTCTCATCTCCTCCGTACGCCGCCCGCAGATTACGGTGTTACATTTGTTCTCCAGCCTGTCCCCTCTCCTTCATTCCCGTCTTTTTTTTTGCCCTTTTCCCTGCCTCTCGTGACACATGACACATTCAAGCCGACGCTTTGATTCCTTCTTCATCCTCTCCTTCTTCCCCCCCCATGCCTCCTCGTCGCTGACGCTCTGCCGAGCCTTGTTTTAACCCATTGAGACTGGGAAAGAACCTGTGTCATTTTTAGATTTCTTTGGCTATTAAAAAATAGCAGTGAGCTTGTAGATCTGCTATTTTTGAAAAATCGTGAAAAGCAAATCTTTGAATATTTATTTTATAAAGCGAACATTTGCAAAATATTTTGTTCCAGGGACCCCCAGAAGCAAAGATTTGAGTTAAAAATGTTCCCTTCAAAAATATATATATATTCAACTATTTGCACAAAATGTTTAAGATTTTTCAAAAATAGCAGATCTACAAGTTCATAGCGCGGCACTCGGTGCCGCGCTATGAGCTTGTATATCTGCTATTTTTGAATAGCCAAGGTATAAAATATGGATAAAGTGTTACTCAGATGCGTTCCCGGTTTGAATGGGTTAGAGAACAAGAGACAGGTTGTCTGCTGTGTCACTGTGATATCTCCATTTCCTTCTCAGCAGGAATCGCGTGAAAAAACAAGACAGGGGGGAAACTGACAAAAACAGACTCTCGGCGAGACGTTTTAACATCCGTTCAAACCGTTTTACTCCAACAAGCAGTCTGAAACAGCCTGTCACTCTAATTGGCTTCCGTGGACATCAAACCTGACAACCCTGCAGGTTTGCTCAGGACCCCGGTGACAGCCACTCACAGTTCACTGCTGCAGCAAGGTAATTGCTAAGAAGCAAACCCATGTCGTTTTCAAAACGGGTGTTGAAAAGCTCTTTGGATATTTGTGACTCTTCGTTTCCGTGGCGTACACACCTGGTTAAATACTGTACATCTGGGATTATAGTTAGATAGATAGATAGATAGATACCTTTATTGAAGCCGCGGGGGAACAGCAGTTAAGAGTTACAGAGTTACAGAGTTACAGGTAAAGTGGTAAAAAGTAAGGAAAGAAAGTACACAGCACTACAAGGCAAGACAAATAAAACCAGAAGCACCGCCAATACAGAACAATAGTATACAATAGCTATACAGCTGTCCTGCACTATGCAGGAAAAACAAACACAAGGTTTAGTGTCTCACCGTGTCCCGTCCTAACCACTTGAATCCCTATTCCATGATCCGGTACTACCCAAATTTAGAACAAACACAGGAACATTCTCATTCTACTGCTCTGCCACCAAAATGTGGAATGCCCTGACACCATCCATTACAGGATGTGTAAAGGCAATGGGGAGAGAGATGGGGAGTGACACGCAGCAAAGGTCGTCAGGATCAGGATTCGAACCCGAGACATGCTGTCAGGCTGACATTGCAGCCTAGGGTGCCTGGACCGCCACACTGCGGCCCAGGCCAATTTTGTATGCTATGTTGATGAATTGAATACGTAGGACCACAATGGAAACAAGTCCCCAGAACTTGTTTGTGTTATCCTTTTGGCTTTAATGTCTTACTGTACCACGTGCTGTTTTACATTTCTGATGTACCAATAAAGTATTCAATCAATATTCTGGGTTGCAAATATCTGGCGAAAATAGCCGATCTACAAAATATATGGACCTATAGAGCCCTGGAGGCTCTAGATACCGAGGTATAGATAAAGGCAAGTTTGTAGATCGTCTATTTTCGCGAGCTTTCTTTCTGCCCGACAGCAACAATGTAGCGGTGGTTAAAATCTGTCTGGGATTTAATTTCAGCAAAGATAACGGGCGAGAAATGAGAGACTCGGAGGATACGAGGGGTGAATTCACTCTCCCGTCGGCGGCCGTTGTGAAGCCTACATGCGAGGAGCACAGATGCTGGATGTGTCGCCAAGGCGTGCTGCTCAGATGGACCGGGCAGATAACATTACCGCCTTTTGTTTCCACTGCCGTCGTCTCTCAATCAGATCACAGAGGACTTTTGTATGGGCTTTGTGTGTGTCGTTACGCTCCCATGGGTGGAGGGGTGCTACGCTCCCATGGGTGGAGGGGTGCTAGGCTCCCATGGGTGGGGCAGGAATCTGATATGGGTGATATGGTTTTCTTTCTTTTGTTTACCTCAGTGTCAAAACTTGTTCTGCAGAGTTTTCTCTGTTGATGAATTGAAGCACAATTTGCTGATTCCTTACTTCACTCTCCCTTCTCCTCTCTCCCTCTCTCTCTCTCTCTCTCTCTCTCTCTCTCTCTCTCTCTCTCCCTGTGTGTGTTCTCTCTTTTCATTTCTGGGTCTAATTAGTTTGACCTACCACTGTGACATTAGTCAGAGACTGTGAGACAGTTCATCCGTGTTACTATAAGAGCACCAAAGATCGGATGATGACGTATTAAAACCACTGGCAGTGGCTCTGACTGCTAATTCACTGACTGCTCGTTTATATACGCACAGGCATGCGCACGTGTGTGTGCGTTTTACTCACATTGAGTGTCTCGCGGTCGTTGTACTTGGCTCTGATGAGAGGGGTCTGAATGACGTCCAGGTTGGTGCCTGTCACCGTCACCGGCGTGTATCCACTGGAAGAGACAGACAGGACCAAGATATGGCAAACGTCAATGCGTTGCTGTCGTGCAACAAAACATCTTTCAACTGTTTTTTTGGTCAATCAATGCCCCTCGTCATACAAGAGTGTATCACAAAAGTAGTGAAAAGCTGATCTGAAAGGTTGTAGATCTGCTATTTTCACAATTTTCACAATTGTTTTTTATTATAATAAAAAGTTGGTTTCGGACATAATATGTCCAAAACCGTAACGTTTTATTATAAGGGTAATAATAATAAAAAATGTCCAAAGGTGATGGAACCGATTGCTGGTTCCTCAATGTTTGATCGGATTCCGGATCCCAATCCTATGTGTGTGTGTGTGTGTGTATGACAGACATAAATAAACTAGATATTGTCCTTCGTTATGGACTCTCCACCTATCAACCTCCACACTGGTGTTTGCTGTGGCGATGTGTGCTTCCACTATGTATACCTGAAGATGCTCCACTCGGGTTCTATCTTGGTGATGGTGGGATCCTCCACGTACTCGAAGCGCAGGACCTTCTGGAGGTGGGCTTTATCCACCCGCACCGACACCGACACGTTGCCGTAGCCGTTCAGCGAGGCGTGGGTCCGGCAGGTGATCCACTGGCCGCCCCTCCTGAGGTCACGGAGGTCACGTTAACACACATCACACAAACGTTAGTTACCGATGTCTTAAAGGGATAGTGCACCCCCAAAATGTATTTTTTCCTATCGATTAGTCACCCCATGGAGACTTGAAGTCATGGATTCCTAAGCCAACAATTTGATGACCGGCAGCGGTTCCGGTAGGAGACACAAAGGATACTCTTTGTGTCTCCTACCGGAACCGCTGACTACCGGTCCACTGGTCATCAAATGATTGGTTTAGGAATGCGACAAAAACAAAATAATATCCATGAATTCAAGTCTCCATGGGGTGACTAATCAATATTATTAACAATATTTTTTTTAACTATCCCTTTATGTCTTACTTATTACCCCATAGTACAACGTTGTCTGACTTTTGTGAACATTCGTAACTCAAATCTTTGCTTCTGGGGGTCCCTGCAACAAAATCTTTTACAAATCTTTGCTTGAAATATATATATATATATATATATATATATATATATATCGATGGCCAAAACGCAAAACCTCCTAAGTGCAAATTTCATGATTTTCAGATTTCACTGTGGATGAGGACTATAGGCTATGCTGCACATGCTCAGTCTGTCTGCAAGATAGTCCCGCCCCTCATTTTGTCAGAAAAGTCATTTGACTAAAACCTCCTATCTTGTTCAGTGCCAATTAGTGTTAAAATGTTGAAGCGCAAAACCTCTTATCTGCACCAGAACTAGTTGAGCAGCAGACAGAGCTGAAACTTTAGAATGCTGTGTTATGTAGACCATCTAAATGTCTTTCAGTTTGTACTAATCAATTATTTTCAAAATAAAAAAGTGTCTTCCACCCTTACTATTTAAGTATTTGTTAGTAACTGTCAAGTTAATTGCATTGCCTTGTTGATTGCTAATGATTAGTGTCAGGTGGTGAAACTTTTATCACACCAAGAGTGTGAGTTGATCAAAAATGTGATTGGTAATACTTGTTACAGTACTGTAGAATGTCTTGATCTCAAAATGAGCATAAAAAAACATTATTTATTAATTTATAAGCCTAACTGTTTCTAGGTAAAAACCTCCTATGTGCATCTATGTAGATAGGAGGTCATTTTTAGGTATAGATAGGAGGTTTTGGCGTTGAACATTTTGAACTTGTGGTTACAGGTTGTCATTGCTGCTTAGATGTGAACATCCATGTTGTGATTTTGTATTAAATGCAGATCAAAATCACACGTGAACACCGTGGCAGCCAACAACCCTGTGAGAATATTGTGCTGTGTCGGTTGGGGGGTATGAGGGTATGGGGGTGGGATGGGGTTTGGAGTTATGGGGGGTGGGGTGGCGATTGGGGGGTTATGGGGTGGGGGGTGCATGAGGGCTTGGGTGGGTGGAGTTTGGGGGTTGTGGTGTGTTGGTTGGGGGCATGGGGACCGGGGGTTCTGGGAGTTGGGGTAATGGATTGGATGGGATTTGGGGGTACGAGGGTATGGGGTGGGATGGGGTTTTGAGTTATGGGGGTTGAGAGGTGTGGGATGGCAGTTGGGGGGTATGGGGTTTGTGGGAGTGGGGGAGTATTGCAGGTGGTGGAGTTGGGGGGTAGAAGGTATGGGGGGGATTTTGTTGAGGGGGGCATAGGCAAGTTAGGCCAGATCATATAGGATAGGGTCTTTGCGATGCGAGAGTGTGGTCTAGCCAACACCAACTCGGGACTCCTGAAGTGGAATGGGGTTTTGAGTTATGGAGGTGGAGAGGTGTGGGCTGGCAGTTGGGGGGGTGGGGTTTGTGGGAGTGGGGGAGTATTGCAAGTGGCGGAGTTGGGGGTAGAGGGTACGGAGGGGGATTATGTTGAGGGGGGCATGAGTCAGTTAGGCCGGATCATATAGAATAGGGTCTTTGCGATGCGAGTGTGGTCTAGCCAACACCAACTTGGGACTCCTGAAAAGCTGCCCTCCACACTCTCCTATCTAGCATCAGGGTTTTGAGCTCTACAGTGTTGTTGGCTAAGCTGTTACGCCTAAGTGCATCTACGTAGGTGGTGCACTTCCTGTCTTTCCTGGCTTTGCCCTGGGTTGGCTCCCATAGTGTCAGTTTGCTTGCCATTAGTTACAGTATGGGTGCCTGACGCAGTGCCCTGCCTCATCCGTCTCTCTCTGACTTTGTCTGTGACACATGGTAGGTTCCCGTAGAGGACCACATTTCTGATTTGGTCCGTCCATGTGACTCCTAGTGCCATTCATAGCATTCTTGTGTAGACTCCATCCAAGGCCCTTTCCTGTTGTGTTGTGATGGTCCATGTCTCAGCCCCATACAGCAGTACTGACTCAACTGTAACTATATGAACAGCCGCCTCTTAAGGTCTTCTCCCATGTCTGATTTCCACACTCTCCTCATCCCATGCAAGGCATTCCAGTCAAGTGCCCCCCGGACCTTCAGGTCCTGCTCCATTGAAGCAGTCCAGGCCCAGGTTATTTGAAGGACTGCCTCAAGTCCTGGATTGAGGAACTGCCTGGACTGCCTCAAGTAGCGTGTCTCCATCATCTGAACCATCTTCTCAGGAACTCCGTAGGCCCGGAGAATGTTCATCAGTTTCCCCCGGTGGATGGTGCCAAAAGCCTTTTGGAAGTCATGAAGGTGATCACCACTGAAAGATTCATCTCCTACTCCTTCCAGTATCCTCCTCAGCATCAGTATCTGCCCGTCTGCTGTTCGCTCTGGGCGGAAGCCGTTCTGCGAGTTTCTCAGTACAGGGTCTAAGATGGGTCTAAGACGGTTGAGGATCATCCTGTTAGCCGCCTTGGCGACTTGTGAGCTCAGGTTAATGCCTTGGAGGTGTCCGTCTTGGTGAGGTCGCCTGACTTTGGTACTGGATCGATGATCATTTTGCTCCACAGCTTCGGCAGCTCACTAGACGTGTGTGCTTGATGCAATCCAACACCACCTCGTCTATGGGCACATACATCAGAACCTCTGCTGTCACTCCATCCTCCTCTTGCCTCACTTGATAGTAGCCATGGCCCTCTGGTACTCATCCATGGTAAATGATCCATGATCTGGTATGGGAAGGTCATGGAAGACAAGAGCATCGGATCATCCTCTTCTTCTGCTGGTACCATGTTTCAACTCGTTCCTCTGCGCTTTCTCCCCAGATCTTGGAAGTCTGAGAAGAGCTTCTGCCAGAAATTTCATTGATGAGCTTCCAGCTCTTGCCATGCTTCTGTTTTGCATGCACCTTTTTAATGTGCCTGATCTTTTGGGTCAGCTCCTGTTTTTCGAGTTGCATACACTTGGTATAGCTCCTCCTTCCTCTGCTTATATTCCTCCCTCAGACCCTCTCCTTTTTGGTCAGCGACAAAGCCCCTGTGTGCTGCTCTCATCTCCTCCCTGGCTTTGGTGATTCTAGGGTCAAGGCATCCGTCTTTCCTCCTTGCTTATAGGCTCTTTAAGACATTCAATGATCTTACATACTATTCCACTATCCACACTGGACACAAGGTTGGTGATCCAGTTGTATGAGTTAGGGGAGTTGGACGGCATGAGGGTTTGGGGGGTGTAGTGTGCTGGTTGGGGGGAATGGGGGTTGTGGGAGTGGGGGGGTATTTCAGGTGGTGGAGTTGGGAGTAGAGGGTATAGGGGGGATTATGTCGAGGGGTGCCTGGGCCAGTTGTTTTCTAGTCCACCTAATTGTATTCCTGTTGTCCTTTTTGTACATTTTATTTGTAAGCACTTTCATTTTAGATTCTTGTTGTGAGCATTGCCCTGCAAACTTTGTTTTGTTTTTGAATAAAATAAAAAAGCATTCAATGCAACTCAGTGGTGTGTTCTACCGTGTTACGCTGTATACAGTGCAGATTTTTTTGGAAGAAGGCGTATACAGTCTACTACCCATTCCATCCATTGAAAACGCACTAGCGTATACCCACAACCACGCGCATTTCGTGCAGGGAATGATTATCGTATACCTCAACATAAAAAAAAACTAGACCACACCACTGATGCAACTGTTTTCAGCTGTAAATGTATGTATTTGCAGCTAATACTATTTGTCATTATGTAGTTAAGCAATCACTTTACATTGAATGCAAAAGCTCCTATCTGCAGAATTATCCAGGAAAAGTGGGGAAAAACCTCCTATCTGCATTTGCAATATGAAATCAGTGTAATTAACATATAATAATGTAATATAGTCCAGACATCCAGAAACGGTGTATTATGTGATGGGTTTCATAAAAAAATAGCATTGTGCAAAAAAAATACAACATTTTGTAGTTTTCTTTTTCATTTTCCCAACAATTAACATTTTTCAGATAGGAGGTTTTGCGTTTTGGCCATCGATATATATATATATATATATATATATTTAAAGATTTGCACACATTTTCAAGATTAAAAAAAAAAAAAGTAGATCTACAAGCTCATAGCGCGGCGCAAAAGAAATCTAAAATGACAGAGATGTGTTCCCGGATTGAATGGGTTAAAATACAAAATACAACAAAATCTGTATTAAAAGAACAATAAATTCCAAAGTTACAAGGCACAAAGTCCACTGAAATTGTAGTTGGTCATAGTGTACTGAAAAACATATGCACTTTTAACCTGTTAAAAATCTCTGGAACTGATCTTGGTAATGAGGTAAATGGAGCATGGTGAGAGAAGGTACTACCGCCGGCTATGTTTGAAGAAAAGACGGCAAGGACAAATGTGAAAAGTTGCTTGACAGTTAAGGGGGTCAAGAAGTGGAATAACTGGGATAACCAACTAAAGAGAATGTGGAAACATGGGGACGTTTAAGAAATTGTTCACAAGCGAAACAATATAAAGATACAAGAGGTGCATTTTCACTTAAGTGAAAATATCAATACTGCAATGTAGAAATACTTACAAGTAAAAGTCAGAAATTCAGAATTTACTGGAGTAAAAGTACAAACGTATTGGTATCAAAATGTACTTAAAGTACCAAAGTAGAACGTGCTCATTAGGTAGAATTAGGTCCCATTTCACAAGTTTTCAAATGTGTAAAATGTATATCGTTTGAAATAGCAGATCTACAAGCTCACAATGCGTCGCATTTTGAGGTATGCGTCGCATACCTCAAAATTGTACTTAAGTGCAGTACTTGAGTAAATGTACTTAGTTTTACACCACTGATAACGAGTCACTTCATAAACACAAAGAGCTGCCATCATGACGTGCGTCGTAGCAACAAGCATTCATCTTCCATCTCCACGGTCGTCTGTCATTGGCCGAGAGACGCCAGACGAGACGGATGGATCACTGACGTGACCGCTATGGTTTATTGATTAGGGATCAGGGGAAGTGGTTCAGGTCTTATTGTGCGTATGGATTTTCTATGGGTTTCCATCTTTGACCTGACTTGTGGCTGCGACAAGGTCAAACCCCCGAACATCAAATGAAAAAAACGCCACATCGGGGGACATATTATTCAGATGACTCGAGATGGTCGCTTTAAACTGACATGAATCAGAAAGATCTTTCATCGACTAAACTCGAAAATTGTGCCATCGATCGTTTTCCGACGCGCTCGGCCAGGTGTGCGTCGAGTTTGACGTGTGCCCGCCCGCTAACCTCAGCAGCGGTGGGAAGTACATTTACTCAAGTAGCCTACAGTACTTAAGTCTATTTTTGGGATACTTTCACTTTACTGGTTTATTTCACATTTTAAATACTTTCACTTCTACTCCACTACATCTCAGAGGCACAGTCCACTCCACTACGATTATTTGAAAATGTAGTTACTAGTTACTTTGTAGATTTTGTTTATGATTTTGTTTATGACAACGCGTTATAGCGACGCGTTGTTAGCTTATAGATCAGCTATTTTCAAACAATTTTCATACATCTTGAAAATAAGTGAAATGGGACATTCTGCGTACCGGTAAATGAGTACTTTTACTTCTGGTACTTTAAGTATATTTTGATACCAATACTTTTTGTACTTTTACGCAAGTACATTTTTTAATACCGGACTTGTACTTCTAACAGAGTATTCCTACATTGTGGTATTGATACTTTTACTTAAGTAAAAAAATAATGCGAGTACTTCTTCCGCCGCTAACCTCAGATACGTGCAGGGCTGGTCCTTGAACATGATGGACACGTTGCTGCCGGCGTCCAGGTTGCTCCCGGTGATGTTGACCACGGTTCCCCCGGAAACGGGCCCCCTGCTGGGCTTGAGGTGGAGCAGCCTCGGGAGCTGTAGCAGAGAGAGAGGGCACAGCAGTCAGTATCAATCATTCATAATCATTCAATTATGCATTATAGAGCATAGTGTTCGGCGAACAACACGAGGACCATGAGGTAATAACTATACCGTTGAGTTCAGAGGTCATACTACTAGGTCAACTATCACGATGTCATCAGACACACTGTAATACGTCAAAATGTTCATGTAAAAGTATTGCATGACATCAGACAGCTTCAGTGTGACATATATCGCTGTCTACTTTCATCTGCTCTTCTATTGCTCTTCTTCGCCTTGCCTACTTGTTGTTAACTAGTTGTACCAACTCTTGTTTTATTGTTTTATTGGATCTTGTTTATTTTCTATTCACCTGTTTCCTAGGCTGTGTGTTTTCCACTTCCTGTCTATTTCATTGGATATCATTGGTCATCTGACTAGTTTCATTGGATTTCATTGGATCAAATCGACAGGAAGTGGAAAACATAAAGCCTAGGAAACAGGTGAAAACACTTATTTGTTTTAGCTCTTGCTCATTTGATTGTCCTATTTGTCTCATCTGTTTAAGAAAGTAGGTAGCTGATATATAGCGCTTTTACCTTAGCGCTAGGTATACTCTTAGTTGCTTGTTTTAGAAGAGAATGCACTTAAGACTTCTGGTGATTAGTAGTTTCGTTCCCTACCTGTGTTGAATGCACTTATTGTAAGTCACTTTGGATAAAAGCGTCTGCTAAATGACTGTAATCTAATGTAATGTAATGTATTGAGACATTTAGATCGTGTCAAAGGTCACGTCTCACCTAGACACACGATCTGACATGAATTTTTACCTGATGGTACAGATTAAAGTTATCCCCTGAGCAAGCAGGCAGTCTCTATTAGCCATGGTAAAAAAAAAACAGGAAACTGGGTTCAAATCCAGGGTAGAAGGGAAAAGTTACATTTTCTTTTTTTTACCACAGAATTTGGGTGGATGGCTTTGTTTTTTTTTTGTTTTTCCTGGGATCAGCTCCAGAAGGACATTAAACTGGAGCACTCGTCCCTTTGGGTGATTTTAACCACTTGAACCCAAACCCTCTCTATTCTAGGACAAACATTGTAACATCTCCAGTGCTTGGAGGTGGGTCTCCCCAAGCACTCTTCCATTGAGAAATGTAAACTCTGGCGTAAAGGTGTCAAGTAGGACAACACTAGAGGGAGCGACCATGATCTGGTACCAACCCCAATATAGAGCAAACATGGGAAAGTTCTCATTCTACTACCCTGCCACCAGAATGTGGAGAATGCCCTGACACCATCCATTATTAAAGGATGATTCAATACTGGCCTGAAAAATACATCTATCAGGAGACCACAAGCAGTGGTGTAAAGTACATTTACTCAAGTACTGTACTTCAGTACAATTTTGAGGTATTTTTTTTTACTTTACTGGAGTGTTTCCAATTTTCAGTACTTTTACTTTTACTTCTCAGAGGCAAATGTTGTACTTTTACTCCACCACAATTATAAGAAAACTTTAGTTCCTTTGTAGATTTTGATTACTAATAGAAAACATACTTTACCCACTTCAGCCCTATATACATTTCGGCCATTAGAAAATAGGCGATCTAAAAGCTCACAATGCATCGCGACACTTTGTGAACTTGTTGATCTGCTATTTTCAAAAGATTTATTATACATTTTGGAAACTTGTGAAATGGGACATTGTGCATAATGAGTAGTTTCTACTTTTGGTACTTTTAAGTACATTTTGATACCAATACTTTTGTACTTTTACTCAATTTTGAATTCCGGACTTTTACTTGTAACAGAGTATTTCTACATTGCAGTATTGATAATTTTACTTAAGTAACATTAACATTTGAGTACGTTTTCCACCACTGCAGTGAAGTCATGATTCAGGGAGTGGAGTGCAGTGCAGTGTGAGGTTTGTCTTCCAGTTCATTTGCTTCGGCTCATAATCGGCTCATCAGCCGTCTTGTGTGTCGTGACATCTGACCTGACATGATGTAATTCTGTTCACACACGGTCCCGCCGAGACGTTAAACCCACCGCCCCATTAATAGAGTGTGAGAGGGGGAAATTGATAACTCCGCATTAAAAAATGAGTACATAAGGGCAAGAACTGCACTGCATTTCAGTGGGCGTGTGTGTCTGTCTGCATGCGTGTGCGTGGATGGGTGTGGGTGTGCGTGTGCATGTGTGTGCATGTGTATTTGTGCGTGTGTGTGGGTGTGCGTGTGCGCATGTGTGCGTGTGCATGTGTGTGCGTGTGCGTGTGCATTTGTGTGTGTGTGTGCGTGTGCATTTGTGTGTGTGTGTGTGTGTGTGTGTGTGTGTGTGTGTGTGTGTGTGTGTGTGTGTGTGTGTGTGTGTGTGTGTGTGTGTGTGTGTGTGTGTGTGTCCTTGTGCGAGAGTGCCTGTGTGTGTGTGTGTGTGTGTGTGTGTGTGTGTGTGTGTGTGTGTGTGTGTGTGTGTGTGTGTGTGTGTGTGCCTGTGCGTGTGCGTGTGCGTGTGTGTGTGTGTGGGTGTGTGTGTGTGAGGTTGGTGTGCTTGCGATGAAGTGTGTGTAAGAGGGTGATGTGTTTATGATTAAGTGGCTACAGTACTTAAGGGAGAATGCTGAGGGAGCAGCGTACGGAAAAAGCCTCCACGCGTGCATGTATGTGTGCGCATGTGTGTGTGTGTGTGTGTGTGTGTGTGTGTGTGTGTGTGTGTGTGTGTGTGTGTGTGTGTGTGTGTGTGTGTGTGTGTGTGTGTGTGTGTGTGTGTGTGTGTGTGTGTACCGCGGCATGTGTGCGTCGCGCTACCTGCAGGAAATATGTCACAAAAGCTCCTTTTATAGCCACTGTTCCATTTCCGACCCCGGGCTCATTAGTGCGTGCCAGTCATCGAGCAGCACACACTTTTTTTTTGCCGGTACAGAAACATGGAGCGGAAGTGCTGAGCGCAGAGACTCTGGGCGAGAGAGAACGCCATGCGCCGTGTCAGAGCGACCCTTCATCCGCCCGGCGACAGCACTCCGAGCACGGCATTAAACACGCCCAGGTGAGGGCACAGTGGGGTGTTAACACACAGCCTAGTGATTAGAGCAGGGGGTGTGGGTTGGTGCCTTAAGGCCCCCTAACACACACCAAACGGACTTGTCCTGACTACTACTACTACTACTACTACTACAGCCTGACGTTGGGAGATCAGTCAAGTCATGACGTCAAAGGTGTAAAGGTGTGAAAAGTTGCCGTGTGCGCGGTGTACGGTACACGCCGCGCAGACAGCCAGTCAGCTGATGGGTTGCTGTTCTGCGCCGCCCGCGTGAGAGGAAATAACTCCATGCCAGCTCAGTCAAGGAAAGGTTTTGAAAGGAAAAGACGTGCAGTCCGTTCTCTAGATATAATCTAACTCATGGGTGGCAAACCTCGCACCGGAAGTTTGATGAAATACATTGCAGTGGATGGAGCCGGCTGGACCATGCAGCTCACGAACAAACATCATTTATGAACGATTGCGACCTTTTTTTCATATAATCGGTTCAGGAATATAAAAGAAGACATTTCACACACTGTTTTCTGCCGTGTTGCTTTTCGATTTGTACACTGTATAATTTTATAGAGGTGTCTAAAGGGCAAAAAGTATGTTTCTGAACGGCCAAAGTATTGCGAGATTGTCCACCATTTCCTATCTGGCAGCCAAATCTTGCGATACCTCCGAAAGAGAAAGGATACCTGCCGCTGTTTAGATACAATCAATAAAATTATGTGATGTGCTTTGCACATCAAAAAGCAAGTGATTAGAAAACAACCTGTGATATGTCTTCTTTTATATTCCCAAACCGATTAAATGACAAAGGTCGCAATTGGCTCTATGCACAGCAGCCATATTATCACTTCCTTCACAGGTGTTACCAATGATACTAATGAAGGCTCTGTTCCATTTAGTGTAGCACAGTGGTTTCCACGACCCCAATAACTCTGAGAGTGTACAAATGGAATTTGGCATTTGGTTCCATTTGTACACTCTCAGAATTACACACCTGTAAGGGGCCATTTGGAAGCCCATGAGGGTCCCTGGACCCCAACAGTAGACCCACTGGTGTAACAGAGTGTTTCCAGTGAGCCAACATGCACAACATCAGCACCCTGACTCCAATAATGGAACAGAGACTTCATTAGTATCATTGGTAACACCTGTGAATGTCTTCATAATATGGCTGCTGTGAATAGAGCCTATCGTTCAGAAATAATGTTTGTTCATGAGCTGGTCCAGCCGGCTCCATCCACTGCAATGTATTTCATCAAACTTTCATTGTGATGTTTGCCACCCATGAGTAATTATGATATATCTGGAGAACGGACTGCTCGTCTTTTCCTTTCAAAACCTTCCCTGCAGCTCAGTGGCCTCGTGAGCGGATAATTGAGCGGAAGCATTCACTCAGAGAAAGACTCACCACAAAGTAGTACAACTTGGAGGACTGGGCCATGAACTCCGGTTTACACTCTCCCACGCCCACGCACACCTGGACGTTACCGGTGAACTGGCTCATTTCAGCTTTACCCATCTCACACACGATCCTGAAAACGCACACACACAAACACACACACACACACACACACACACACACACACACACACACACACACACACACACACACACACACACACAAACACACACACAGTATTATTATACTTGTAAAAATTGAAAATAGCATTGAAAATAGCTTGTAGGATAAAAACGTAAGACATTTTTTATTTACTCCAGTGCGCCACCTACAGATCTTGTCAACAGAAAATTTCCATTGACCAGAACTGTACTGTAGGTGGCGCACTGGAGTGAATAAAACATTTCCGGTGGGATTCATTGTCTGAGAGTCCTCCCACCCGAGGACAGTAGGCTTTCAACACCTTAAAACCACTTTTGTTTCTGTGAGTAGCGAACAAATTGTTTATTTTGACTGAAGTGTGGAGTAGACATCCTGCACCCGTTTGAATGAGGAAACTGCAAGTGCAGTCACCAGTGTTGCCATGTCTGCTTATTATAAGCAACTTTGGGCTCGTTTCTCTGTAAAGTTGCTTGTACATATTGGTGGTTTGGTTTTTTGGGCTCGTTTCCTAAAGGTGTTTAAACAAGTGGTTCTCAAACATTTTCTAAGCTAGGATTTGTGTTAAAATGTTTCAAGTTCTTTTTTAGATTTTTTTTTTTTGTTGCATATCTACAAACTCACAAGTTTATAGTTCGGCTATTTTCAAATATCCTATGGCCTATGGTCATTTCTTTTGGGCCTGATTTCATAGAGCTGGTTGCTTATTCTTCTCGCAAAATCTGGCAACACTGGCAGTCGCATAGTGATAAGGAGAACTCCTGACGCTACATGGACCAGAGCTATGGACTATGCACCTACCTTAAGAATGGCTCTAATCCCAGGTTAAAGCCTGGATACAATGACGTGGGGCTTTTTTTGGCAGCGGGTTCTCCGCCCACACGCTGCCAACTCGTAGGACGACAGCAAGAACACCGCCATCCTTTTTCATATAGCTATGACCTCAAAACACACACGCTTCCCTTTTTCCACAGAGCTCAGCACTTTGCTTCATGGAAGAAGAAAAAAAAAACTGCTGGCATCTAACTTAGTTTCTTATAGCAAGAAGGATGAACGAACGCTGGGCTTGTTGATAAGCCACTTTTTAAACTAGTTTGAGATCATCTTAATGGGAGGCGCGCCTGTCACTTTTACCAAAGCACTGGATTAAGCCTTAATAAAAAGTTAAACGCAGCTTCCCCCGGGGCAATTATGGGATTTTTGCATGTTTGTGTGCGTGTGTGTGCGTGCGTGCGTGCGTGTGCATGCGTGCGAGGCATTGTAGATCGGCTATTTTCACAATGTGTGCCTCTTTCTTACGTAATATTTGATAATTTGGCCAATTTGGTACTAAAAAGGTCTTAGAAGGTCATTAAATTGTAATTTTAGAAATGTGCAGACACCCTGTATACACTTATACTGAATGTTGGTTTGTTGTTGATTGAGAAAACAATGTTGCACATTAGGCTTATCATCTGGGGACCCCCAAAATAATTTGGGGACCCCCAGTTTTGGAACCATTGGTGTAAACCATTGGTTCTCAAAGTGGGGTCCGGGGACCCCCAGGGGTACTTGAGGGGGTTCCAGGGGGTCCCCAGCTACATGATGGATAGGAACCAAATGGACCCTTATGGGTCTGTAACTCTGAGAGTGTCCAAATGTGTGTACACTCTCAGAGTTAAATTAACATTGATTTTACAATATGAATTGGGGTCCCAGAGACATACATGCCATTAAATGGGGGTCCGTAGCCTAATGCATGTCCAACTGGGGGTCCTTGAAATTAAAATGGTTGAAATCACTGCTAGAGAGCCGTAAAAAATCTTCTATTACGGGGGTCCCTGGCTTATCTTTTCAAATGGGGGTCCACGGTCTAATAAGTGTCTATTTGGGGGTCCTTGGCACGAAAAAGTTTGGAACCATTGGTGTAAACTGATGTTAACAGATGAGACAACATAGTGCCCATGAGCAAGGGACTGGGGTGGTATAGAACGTAGACGTACTGCTCGGCGGGGATGTATCCTTCCTGGACCGGGGTGCAGTTGACCTTGGCCACCTTCACGTTGCCCTGGATCTCTCTGAACTCCAGGCCCAGGTTCTCCCCACGGATGGTCACCAGGGTGCCCCCCTCTCTCGGACCCCTCAGTGGAGTGACCTGGGGTGAAGGACACATTCAAGTCAATTAACACAGGAGATAAGATTCTCTTTGAAGAAAAAAAGAAAAAAACAGTTTGACAAGTTTATTATTGAGCAGTGGTTCTCACACATTTTTATGTCAAGGACCCCAAATATATACGTATGTATTTGGCCGCGGACCCCCATCTGTAAAGAGCTTGTGCCATAAGAGATTAAGGATTTGAATAATTAAGTAAAAAAATAAAGGAAAAAAAATTATATATATCTTTTTTGAATCGAACATTTGTAACTCAAATCTTTGCTTCTGGGGGTCCCTGGCACAAAACCTTTTCAGATGGGTGTCCTCGGCCAAATACATATAATTGTGGGGGTCCTTGGCATGAAAAAGTTTGACAGTTACTGCACTGTGTGTTCGTGCGTGTGTGACCAAATTGGGCTCCAATATAGGTCCCATAGGAGCGTGAGTGAGCTGTGTCATTGCCACATAGGGATCCCCAGTCCGTCTAGTGGGATTGTGTGTTTATTTGTTATCACTGCTGACAGCATGGCCACCCTAAGGGGGGGAACAGGATACACAGACCCCCGACTGTCTGTGTATCCTGATCGTGTGTGTTACTGTATCAAAAAGATCAAAGAGTCCTTTTGTCTTGAACGTTACATTTTTTTTACAGACTGGCAGGAATCGTAATGATCCAATCAGCAGACACCGGCGGCAAGGTCATGGCAGGTCATCGCACTGCCGTGGCGTTCCCGACCCATGCTGGAAGCGTATGGGTAAAATGACTAGCGTGCACACGCACACTCACACACACACACACAAACACGCGCACACGCACACACACACACACACACACACACACACACACACACACACACACACACACACACACGCCCGCGCACGTTCGTATTACTATATTTGAGAGGACATCGACATTTTACGACGGCGATTTTATGAACGCCATAGAATACGGTTTTGTGCCATGTTTAACCTTGCCTAAAGCTGAAAATATCTGATCTACAAGCTCACAACACGTATCGCGTTGTGAGCTTGTAGATCAGCTATTTTTGGTGCATGGCACCGGCCCACAACTAAGTATAAATCAGGCATAAGTTAACTCCAACACTAACCCCTAAACCTATAACCTCTAAATATATAATCCTAATCACAACCCTAAAAATCTTTTTTATAACCATAAAACAACCACATTTCTTGTGAGGCCCGGGACAAAAGTCCTTACTATGCCTATTTCTCAAATTCTACTATGCTTGTGGGCACATTTGCTTGTGACGCACATGCGCGCACACACGCACACGCACGCACACACACGTACGAACAGAGGGTGCAATTGTGGGTCTCCATCATTAGAGCAGAGAAAAGAGGAAATAGGAGCAGGGAAAATAGTGAGCGAGGAATGAGACAGAGAGAAAGAGGGATTGGAAAACGAGAGAGAGAGAGATATAGAGGAGTCTCCTTTCATTAGCTCAACGAGCCGCTGATTAGATTTGTGACTTTGACAAGCTAATTGACGGTTGGTAAGAGGAAAACACTTAATCACTGGGGTCTCTCTCTCTCTCTCTCTCTCTCTCTCTCTCTCTCTCTCTCTCTCTCTCTCTCTCATGGCAGTCTCTCGCTCTCCATCTGTTGATGGGCGATGTCATTATAATGAAGTGCATTAGAATGCATTAGGGCTGGGCAGCCATCTTGCAGACCCCTCACTCCTCACTCAGCACGGTGACAGCTTTTATGGAGGAACGTGAGAAGGATACAATATGTTGTTACTACAGGATGACAGGGCGTCTGTCTGTCTGTCTGTCTGTCTGTCTGTCTGTCTGTCTGCCTGCCTGCCTGCCTGCCTGCCTGCCTGCCTGCCTGTCTGTCTGTCTGTCTGTCTGTCTGTCTGTCTGTCTGTCTGTCTGTCTGTCTGTCTGCCTGCCTGCCTGCCTGCCTGTCTGTCTGCCTGCCTGCCTGCCTGCCTGTCTGCTGGGGAGGAAGGGAGAGCGGGAGGGAGAGAGGGAGAAGGAGAGACAGGGAGAGAGGGGGAGAGAGAGAGAGAGAGAGAGAGAGAGAGAGAGAGAGAGACAGACGGACAGAGATAGACAGAGAGAGAGCGAGAGAGAGAGAGAGAGAGAGAGAGAGAGAGAGAGAGAGAGAGAGAGAGAGAGAGAGAGACGTGCTAAAATGCTAAAATTATCCTGACGCTGGCCTTGTTGATTATCTTTTATATGGTCAGACAGACACATAGACAGAACAATAGAGAGAACCATACAGAGACAGACAGACAGACAGATGGTGGGTGCATGTGGTGGTAGTTTGTGTGCTACAGGTTACCCCTCCGTTTCATCATCCTATCTTTCTCCTCATCCGCTCATCCGCTCATCCCATCATTTATCAGGATAACTGCAGGGTCTCCCTCCCTCCTCCCAGCAGCACTCCTTTCCATTTCCATGTGTTAGGGTACTATACTTTTACTCCACTACATCTCAGAGGCAAATGTTGTACTTTTTACTCCACTGCAATTATTTGAAAACTTTAGTTACTTTGTAGATTTAGATAATTATTACAAATCACACATTAACCAATTAAGACCTGCTTTATACTTAAGCTATTCAAAAATAGCAGATCTACAAGCTCATCGGCTTTTGCGTTTCCATCCATCCCTCCCTCCCTCCCTCCCTCCATCCATCCATCCATCCACTGGTCTCATGTAGGTCAGCCCTATTTGCCTCATGCAGAGACACTCATACAGCATCCCCGACCACATGCAGTGTATGTGTGTGTGTGTGTGTGTGTGTGTACGCACATCTGTCCAGGGATGAAGGATAACTGGAGAGAATGCTAGAGCTCTGTCTCTAACGGACACCTGGGGTCCAGCATATGGACAGAACTTGTCCGTGTCCGTGTGTGTGTGTGTGTGTGTGTGTGTGTGTGTGTGTGTGTGTGTGTGTGTGTGTGTGTGTGTGTGTGTGTGTGTGTGTGTGTGTGTGTGTGTGTGTGTGTGTGTGTTTGCGTGCACGCACACACTGATCAACTGTACTGCAGTACATAGAACGTAACATGCTAGATAGTGATATATTTAGCATTCTGTGAGCGGAAACACCTTGAAGTCACACTGTAAACATGTCACTCTAAGGGGCTAAAAATGGACCGACGAGGGTGCAGCTCAGCCAACATAATATCGTTGCTGTCGGGCAGAAACCTCGAGCTTGTAGATCTGCTACTTTTGATGTTTTTGAGTTAGAATCCTGAAAAGTAACAGTTTTGGACATATGAGGTTTACACCCGACAGAGACGATAACTAACACGGTAAACGTACTCAACCGACAGAATGCTTACCGCCACGTTAATTACAACTGTAACGTCGATTCATAATTCTCATTCATGGAGGGACTGACTTCTAATAGAGTGAAAGATGTGAAACTACTACTCTATCACTTATTATCCTATCCGATCCCTAACTAAATAAGATGATTGACGAGTGAGAAGTGACACTATGTCATTATGTCAGAGCTGTCAGTCAATCATTCAGCGACAGATGGAAGTGTGTTCTCGTTCATTGTAATTAATCACAACCTAGCATCCCTATTCTGCAGGGTGAACCAATTGGTGAAAATAACGGATGAACAAGCTTACAATGTGTGTTGCGTTGTTGCGGCGAGCTGTGAGCTTGTAAATCTTTTGGGTGAAGATATTAAGGTGAAGAGACTCGGCTCACTCGGAACCTCAACGGAGGGGGGGGGGGGGGGGGGCAACGGTTTAGCTCAAGATCCAAAACAAGCTTGTAGATCTGAGCAACCGGAAATGAACGCTATTAGTTGGGACCAGAGCGGAGGTGGGGAATGAATGCGATTGGTTGTGTAGCTTGTCAATCAAAGCATCACAAGGTCCACGCCCCTCCTAGAGCATACCCTACTTTATAATCAATTCTAAAATAAATGGGACCATAATTTGCCAAAATGCATATCATGGTGATTGAAAGAAGACTTTAAACTAGCTACTGGAAGCATAATAGTATTTATGACAATGTTTATAAAGGTAATAAAATCAAGTCTAAAGTTCGGCAAAAACCCACCCACTTGCATTGAGAGTTATTTCTTCTGACACCAGCAGGGGTAAAACAGCTAAACTACAGGCCATTCATATGAACTGACACTTCCTATATAGACTCAATTTCAAAGGCGGATGCTGGGCCCTTGGTGTGGGGGCATCATCATCATCTCACCTGCGTGATGAGGGGGTTGGTGCACTT
>NC_139960.1:8558996-8561609 GCF_963454915.1 Gymnoscopelus microlampas
GTAGTTCCCGGCAATCAGAAAGAGCAACTTCCAGTTTGTTTACTTGCTTACATTCATGTTTCAATTTCCTGTGTAAAAATGAAAAAGCAAATAAAAAGTTATTACGAAAAAAAGAAAGAGCAACTTCCTCCTGACATGTCAGAGACTATAGTACCTGTTTACTCAGCCAGTGTGTTACATTTAGCAACTACTGTCTGTGAACTTTCCGCGTAAACCACATCCGACAATCCAGCGCAGATGGTTTGCGAGGGATGGGGAGCGCTTGTTTGCCTTACGAGCCCCGCCCGAAAGCTCCTCGGCCTCTCGCCGTCCTATGCGTGGGCGCTGCTTAGAAGCCCCGCACGGCCGGGGCTTTGTAAGGAAAACAAGCGCTCCCCAATTCCCTAGTCCCAGTTAACAGATACACTGGATCACTGTATATAAATAAATAATATCAATAACTCGCCTGTGATTGATTGATATATAAGCTGATCTAAGGAGTAGATTATAGTCTGTTTTATCACGTCTATTAAACGGACACCATCCACTCTGAATCAAGAAATGGGACTAGCCGTTTCAGAATATGCATTAGGCCACATACCCCCATTTATTAACATACTTTATTATCCATAGGACCCCATTGTAAAATCCTCAGTGCTAATTCAATTCGGAGAGTGTACAAATGGAACCAAAAGGATCCATGCCGTACGAGTCCATTTGGTTCCATTTGTACACTCTCAGAGTTACAGACCTTCAAAGGTCCATTTCGGAACCCCTGGTGGTACCCAGGGAGTGGTGCAACCCAATGAGAAAACCCCCTCAGAGAGTGTGTGTGTGTGTGTGTGTGTGTGTGTGTGTGTGTGTGTGTGTGTGTGTGTGTGTGTGTGTGTGTGTGTGTGTGTGTGTGTGTGTGTGTGTGATAGAGAGAGAGAGAGAGAGAGGCAGTGAGTGAAAGGTTTATGGGTATGTTTTATGTTTTATAGATATATGGGGAGTATTTATAGAGGAAGTGTTGGTTTAGGGGGGTGTGGCCATCATTGACGGACCAGTTAAAACACTCTTACACCCACGCACAAACACACACACACACACACACACACACGCACTTTCTCACGCGCACACACACACACACACACACACACAGCTCACCGAGGTGTTCTGACACTGCACAGAGGAGCTGTTGAAGCGCAGGGCGGGCACTCGTTGCTCCGCCCCCTGGATGTTGAGCAGACACTCGTAGCCCCGTTGGCCAGACTGCGGCTGGGGGAGGTTCTTCGCCCGCAGCGTGATGGGCTTGACCACGCCCACCGGCACCAGGATCCTCTCCGCCGGCAGCAGCTGGGGACACTCCTGTGGATGGTTGAAGGAGAGAGGAGGAGAGACAGAGACAAAACGATAGTTACCCACTGCCTGGGACCATGACAATGTGTATCCTGGGACCAGTGGTGTAAAGTAACTAAGTACGTGTACTAAAGTAATGTATTTAAGTAAAGTTTTTCTTGAGTATTTCCAATTTTCAGTACTTTTACTTCTATTCCACTACATCTCAGAGGCAAATATTTTACTTTTACTCTGAAAACTTTAGTTACAAGTTACTTTGCCGATATAAATTATTATATTATAAAACATACATTAACCACTTCAGCCCTATTTTATACATTGTACAAAGTCACAACGTGTCGCATCGCGACGTGTTGTGAGCTTGTAGATCGGTTATTTTCAAACATTTTAATACTTTTACTTTTGGTACTTTAAGTATATTCTGATGCCAATACTTTTTACTCTTTTACTCAAGTAACATTTTGAACACAGGCCTTTTACTTGTAACAGAGTATTTTTATATTGTGGTATTGCTACTTTTAAGTAAAAAATGTGCGTACTTTTTCCACCTTTTTCCCTTTCTGGGACCATGACCATCGTACTTTTATACCAGTGTTTCTCAACCTTTTCAGGCCGCGACCCCCCAAAATAATCTTATTTGAACTGGCACTTGGAATTGGAGGAGTTGAGGCATTTAGTTTGCGTTGCGAGGCGATGTGAGCTTGTAGATCTGCTATTTTCATCGTTGTGTTGTGCAACACAACGATGAAGTGATGAAGGAAGAGAAATACAGAGAGAGAGAGAGAGAGAGAGAGAGAGAGAGAGAGAGAGAGAGAGAGAGAGAGAGAGGGACTGCCACTTGGCAATTGGAAGTCTAAAATTAACAACCAATCAAATCACATGTGGATAGTGGGCTATATTTAGAACACCTACACTATGACTCACCTGGACAGTGAAAAGGAGGAGGCAAGGAATTAGGAGAGGAGAAGAGAAGAGAAGAGAAGAGAAGAGAAGAGAAGAGAAGAGAAGAGAAGAGAAGAGAAGAGAAGAGAAGAGAAGAGAAGAGAAGAGAAGAGAAGAGAAGAGAAGAGAAGAGAAGAGCTGCTGTACTCAGCACAGTTTTTATATCATTACTGAAAAGTGGATGATAGAAAAAAAGCGGAACAAAACAAAGAGAGAGAGAGAGAGAGAGAGAGAGAGAGAGAGAGAGAGAGAGAGAGAGAGAGAGAGAGAGAGAGAGAGAGAGAGAGAGAGAGAGAGAGAGAGAGAGAGTATAGGCTTTAGCCAGTGAAAGGCAGAGCTACGGTGCAGATA
>NC_139960.1:8561809-8633842 GCF_963454915.1 Gymnoscopelus microlampas
AAGGCCTGGATGGAGCCGAGGGAGCGTGGAGGGAGCGCACGTTAAGAGTGTACGTTAGAGCGCATGTTAGAGTGCACACTGGAGTGCACGTTGGTCCGGGTTGATGATAACACTTGTCTGAAGTTCATTAAAAGCCACTTGATTGGGTTACACACTGAGTGACTGACACACACTGTGACACCATTCACAAAGTCATTATAGATAAAATGACACGCGGCGGGGTGGTGTGTGTGTGTGTGTGTGTGTGTGTGTGTGTGTGTGTGTGTGTGTGTGTGTGTGTGTGTGTGTGTGTGTGTGTGTGTGTGTGTGTGGGGGGGGGGGGGGGGGGGGGGGTGGAAGAGGTGGTGCACAAATGTTTGCTTTCATGGGTTTCATTTTGCTAAGAACGTGGAGTCGTATTTGAAGAGTCAAAATGAAAAAGAGAGAGAGAGAGAGAGAGAGAGAGAGAGAGAGAGAGAGAGAGAGAGAGAGAGACTGGAGAGATGGGATCCAATTGTCTTCCACTTCATAGCGTTGAACTCGAGGGATCATACACGTTCCATTTCCCATTCGGCAATAGCGGTACGGCGCAACGGGCGCAGGATTATGACCTCATCAGCAGCAGCCTCAGAAGAGACTCACAGCACAGAGGACAGACCATAAGAGTTATAAGAGCTAGACAACAGACCCCACCCACCCCCCCACCCACCCACCACCGACTCATGTCAATGAAGCTGCTCACCCAGCGCACGAAGCCACGGAAGTATACTATACACGCTACTTCCACATTTTTTGTGCCCAATTTGTGGGTTCCAGGTGCTGCCCGGCTAGATGATGCAGAGTTGGGAACCAAATGAACCCTTATAGATCTTTAACTCCTGAGAGTGTAAAATGAAACTTTTGGGTGCGTTTGGTAGAGTTAAATTATTGTAAAACATCTGCATTACTTAATTTACAAGAAGTCTACACAATTAGAGAATGTAGAAGGATTGCTATTTTGATCAACGTTTGCCTGTCATCTCTCCTATGGTACCAACATCAATACAGCATGGAATTGTGGACAAAATCTTATCCAACGACAAGAAAATATTCGTAGTTTTGGGTCTGAGAAGCTAAATCTCATCAAACGGTGGTCCCGTGGCTCAAATTGATATGAAAAGGGTTGAAAACCACTGCTTTACAACATCGTCTTTAACCAGACCTCAGTCATCTCCGGGCTCGACTATTGCAGCTATGGCCTCGCTGGTCTGATGGCATACAACCCCCCAGCCCCCCACCCCCCCCCCCCCATGTGTCTCTCTCTCTCGTCTTCTTTTCTATCCCTACTTAGACCTACTTAGATCTGATAATAATGTGGGAGCAGCAGGGGGACGTGTGAAGGGTGGAGGAGAGGACAGTGACGAAGGAGACAAGAGCATGAACTAGGAATGCAAAAGCCCTTGGCATAGTTTGAAGGAATGGAGAGAACGAGAGAGAACAAGAGAGAGAGAAAGAGAGAGAGCATTATTAAACCACAGAGAGACGGAGAAGAGACCATAATTGGAGCAGTGGAAGGAGAGCATCTTAAGTTTTTCCACACAGACATCCCCTCCACCCCCCCACACCCCCCCACACCCCCCCCCACACACACACCCCCCCCCCACACACACACACACACACACACACACACACACCCCCCCCCACACACACACACACACACACACACACACACACACACACACACACACACACGACACACGCCACGTTGTGCACGATTACCAAGTCCTCCTTTATGACGGCCTCTGTTTTTTATCGTCTCCTACAAAGCCTCGGGCAAAGGCACACTCATCCTCGTTCTCTCCATTTACCCTCTCTCCTTCCAGCTCTCTCTCTCTCTCCCCCTCGGTCTCTCTCTCTCTCTCTCACACCACTGATTCTATTCCATCATTCATGCCTCTCTTCAGTATCTTCCAAAATCCCTCCATCCACGCTCTTCCCTCCATCTCTCGCCATCACTGGCTTATTCTCTTCTCCAACATAACCTTGATCTCTTTTCAAACCACTTTGTTACAACTTTTTTGTTTAGGCAAATGAACAAACAATTGGCTCAACACCTTACAGAATGGTAGTAGGTCTGTAATCTGTAATTTGCCCAAACAAAAAGGTGTAAAATGGCTGATTGAAGGTATTAACAACATTAACATTTGTTTTGCTTAAGACAGATGTCTCCCTCCTCTATTGTTTGTAACATAGAACTGTAATCAGGTACTTTAATCTATTAAGACCGGGAAAGCATCGGTGTAATTTTAGATTTCTTTGGCAATTCAAAAACAGCAGATATACAAGCTCATAGCACGGCATTGTAGATCTGCTAAAAGAAATGTCCAAATGTGCGCAAATCTTTGAATATATGTAGAAGATATATACATTTTTAACTCAAATATTTGCTTCTGGGGGTCCCTGGAAGAAAATATTTGAGATGGGGGGAGCGGACCGCAGAAAAATACATATCATTTTGGGGGTCCTTGACGTGAAAAAAGTTTGAGAACAACTGACATTATAAGCCACATATTTTTTCTTTTAAAAAAAAAACTGTTAGGATTTAGAAGACATTTGTAGAATCCCCAGAGACAAAGATATTTTTGAATCGCCAAAGTATAAAATATGGATAAAGTGGTTACGCAGATGCGTTAACGGGTTTAATAGGTTAACACCACACCGTAAACACAGGTCCTATACAGCTGTCAAAAAAAAAAAAGTTGGTGGTTGTGAACAGCTTGTTACCATATTATATCGGGCGTAACGACGCAGAGTCGTTAATCGTTTAGACATGCGAGTCCATCAGCGATGAGGGCTCACGATGATCACGTGACCTTGAACGTGCCGCGGTCTGATCCAGGGTGACGGCGAGACCCCCGGCGAGACCCCCGTCCCCACCGTGCATACTAACCACGGGCTCAACCCAGTCGGAGGAGGGGATTTGCTCCGGCATCTATCTGCTCATTAGCATCTCATTAGCATTATGCGCTGCGGGATTATTCAGATCACTTCCCAGAAAATCCTTTAATTGGAATAAGAACACCCAACGTGCATCTGCTGGAGGTCACGGGGAGGTCACATCCTATTTCCCTGAGCAAAGTTGACTTGTCATCGTCTCTGTGTGGAACCTGGGAGATGGAGTGTGTGTGTGTACGTGCGCACGTGCGTACGTGCATTTGTGTGTGTGTGTGTGTGTGTGTGTGTGTGTGTGTGTGTGTGTGTGTGTGTGTGTGTGTGTGTGTGTGTGTGTGTGTGTGTGTGTGTGTGTGTGTGTGTGTGTGAACCTGCATATCGTTGTTGTCGGGCAGAAACCTCCTATGTCCTCATTTCAATTTCTACGTCATCATAAAAGAGTGTCATGCACATGTAGTGAAAGTAGACGATCTGCAAGCTCGATGTGACGCGCTGTGAAGCTTGTGCTATTTTCACTATTTCAGCTGAGAGAGAGGTGAGGGACAGGGACAGGGACAGGGAGGCAGGGACCCCCTCTATATTGTATAAAATTGTGTTACAGATTAAACATTTTTTGTTTTACTTGGTCTGCTCTTTTTCCCCTCTACACCTATACCTCTTTGCCAAAAATAGCCGATCTACAAGCTCACAACGCCTCGCAGCGCGAGGCGTTGTGAGCTTGTAGATCGGCTATTTATGGCTAAAGTTCTCCTTAAAAAAAAAAAAAGAGGACATACAAGATTTCCACCCGACATTCGTGTTCATACGTGCATGTTTGGAGCGCGTGTTTAGAGTCCATGCCTAAATCATTAATTCACTGCAGCGCGTGCCGCAAAACCGCCAGCCAATCCCCCCGACCTTGGATCCGAAGGGTTAATTAAAAGCAAATTAGAACCCATTAAGCCTGTGAAACACCTGCTTTTTTTTTTCGCTCAAGTTCAAAGACAAACGTTAGCAGGTCGCTAACTAACGTGCTCATAACCAAATCCCCCGTCACTCTATTTACGCTTTGTCGTCACGCGTTAGGACATCATTATCCTGGGTCAATATTAACGTCGGAGTGAGTTAATTGGAAACGTAAACACACACAGACAGCAGGCCGGGTCTCCGCCTACTACGCGTGACCAGTGGTGGAAAGTAACTAAGTACATTTACTCGAATACTGTTCTTAAGAATAATTGTAGGGTATTTTCTTACTATTTTCCAATTTTCAATACTTTATACTTCTACTCCACTACATCTCAGAGGCAAATATTGCGATTTTACTCATATGGATAACGGTGAACAAGTACTACTTTATTCAAAGAGTCACATAGCTGACAAAATCGTCGGGTGGTTAGTTTATTTTTGGAACACATACAGTATGAATAAGATTTGCCTATATGGGACTTCCAATATCATAAATCAGTGGTTCTCAAACCTTTTCATGTCACCCCCAAATTGATGTATGTATTTAGCCACGTGCCCTCATCTCAAATATTTTCTTCCAGGGACCCCCTGAAGCAAAGATATGAGTTACACATGTTCGCTTAAAAAATCTATATATTCAAAAGGTTTGCACAAATTCTCACAATGTTTCAAAAATAGCAGATCTACAAGCTCATAGCGCGGCACTCGGTGCCGCGCTATGAGCTTGTAGATCTGCTATTTTTGAATAGCCAAAGTATAAAAGGTTAAATTTATTGTAATGCTATATTAACACATTTTGGTGGGGACCCCCTGGAACCCCCCCAGACCCCACTTTGAGAACCAATGCCATAAATAACGGCGTGACCCCAGGGGTAGTGGTGGGAGTGACGTCAGGACTTCAGTACTCTATGTCATCCAAAAAGACAAATAATGACTGACATCACCCCCGCCCCCAGACCAATATATCCGTCAGGTTCTACGAAGGACGGTTTGAAAAACATTGTTGTGTGTGTGTGTGTGTGTGTGTGTGTGTGTGTGTGTGTGTGTGTGTGTGTGTGTGTGTGTGTGTGTGTGTGTGTGTGTGTGTGTGTGTGTGTGTGTGTGTGTGCGTGCGTGCGTGCGTGCGTGCGTGCGTGCGTGCGTGCGTGCGTGCGTGCGTGCGTGCGTGCGTGTGTGTGGGCAGGCTGAAGGGCTGGGGGGTGTGAACATAGTGATATGACTGAGAGAAGGCTGCTCATCAAAGTAAGGGGTTTCCCCTACGGTATGATGTCCCTGTCCCCCCCGTCACACAGCCCGTCTGATGATGAGGACTAGTCATCTTCATTACGGCACACCTCAGGCTCTTCATAACCCCCCCCTCCCCCTGATATCTACTGTCAGTCAGTTGAGAAGTAGAGAATAGGAAGGGAAGGGAAGGGAAGAGAAGAGAAGAGAAGAGAAGAGAAGAGAAGAGAAGAGAAGAGAAGAGAAGAGAAGAGAAGAGAAGAGAAGAGAAGAGAAGAGAAGAGAAGAGAAGAGAAGAGAAGAGAAGAGAAGAGAAGAGAAGAGAAGAGAAGAGAAGAGAAGAGAACAGACATGCACCCCAACCAGAGAGTAGCTTGTCCTTTGCAGCAGAGAAGCCTAATTACATGCGGGCTCTGCTTTGAGGGGAATAGGACCCGCTTGCCAATACTGATTGATAATTCACACAGCCTAAGCTGTCGCTGGGAATAGGGATAGGGAGAGATGAAATGCCTTCATTTTGCTGCCTGCCACCGCCCTCTTTGATGTGCAGTCAAGAGCCGGAACACGCCAAGAAGTGCGCGTTGCCAGATGGAAGCGCCGCGGCTGTGAAAGGTACCTCTCAACTCGTTTAATGCGCGATACGTATACCAGGTACAAGAGTCTCATACAGCTACAACAGAGCTGTACATGAAACCCCCCGTTCCCCCGCCCCCGTTGATGGATGTTTGTCTTCTCTCTGGTCAAACATTTCTCCACCATGTTTCCAGGACAGGAGAAAGATTAGTCTCTCTCTGAGGATCAAGGCTATAGGCAGCGGCTGTGCTGACAGCTTAGGAAATTCAACGTCTTAAGACTACCGTTCACACTGGCAGATACAAAAGATACGAAGCTACACAACTTGGGAAAATCCTCATTCTACTACTCTGCCATGCACCGAAATGTGTAATGCCCTGACACCGTCCCTTAAACCAGTGGTTTTCAACCCTTTTCATATCAAGGTCCATAATTTGTTCGGCATTTGAGGCACGGACCACCACTTGATGAGACTTAGCCTCTCCTTTTGTCCACAATTCCATGCTGTATTGATGTTGGTACCATAGGAGAGACAACAGGCAAACGTTGATCAACACAACAATTCTTCTACATTCTCTAATTGTGTAGACTTCTTGTAGATTAAGTAATGCAGGTGTTTAACAATACTTTAACTCTTGAGAGCGTAAAATGGAACCAAATGGACCCTTATGGGTCCATTTGGTTTCATTTTACGCTCTCAAGAGTTAAAGATCTAATAAGGGTCTATTTGGCAACCAACTCTCCATCATTTAGCTGGGGACCACCTGGAACCCCCTCAAGGACCACTGGTGGTCTCCGGATCACTGGTTGAGAACCACAAACAATTTGGATCACTGGCTACCTTCAAAACAGGCCTAAAAATCCATCTTTCAGGAGACGAAAAGTGGAGGTTTTCACTGCTGACATTTTTTTGTACATATTAGCGTTTTATATTTGTTTATGAGCCACCTAGAAAAGAACCACAGAGCAGAGATGAAGGCGCAAGGGGCTGTCATGGCAACAACTGGAGCGGAGGGCACAAGACCGTGAGAGGATGGAGGAGTTTCATCAATGTTCCTCAGGGAATGTAAAGGCCTAAGCTAAGATAACAGAAGCTCGCAAAGTCCTTCTACTCTGCTACTGTACCACACAGACCATTCTGACCGGTGCTATCCATAGAGTTAAAACATAATAGAGAGGAAACAAAAATCCCCTTCCCTTCCCTTGTATTGAGTTGCTCACCCAGTGCATACTCCCTTTTCACCCCTTTTTTCGAGTTGGGAAATGTGCCGGGGCGGGTCTATTTGGGGCCTATGTGACGCGTTTTGCGCCACTCTGCACGTCGTCTCGCATGCGCAGTAGTGTCACCTCCGTGCGCAACCCTGTGCGCAAGCTTATGAGTCGAGCCCATTGGTCGAAACCGCTTTCGCTCATTCATGAGTCTGTCCCCAGCCGTAATAAGCTGCAGTACCAATGATTGGCCACCCTGTCCAATGCGCTTCACTGCTAGCCTCGCGTAGCCAGACTATATCACTGCGTGGATATGAGTCTGGTGCTTCCATGAGGACGTTTTTTTTCCCAAGGGGCGGGATCAAAACAATGGCCCTCGACGCAATTGGTTAGACCTACAACCAACTACCAATTACAGTCTCCCATATTCGAATACTGGGCCCTGATTGGTCACCCACGTCTTCTAGAGCAGGAAATGGATTGTCTATGGAGCGGTGCCAGACCCAAATCGCAGAGTGCAAATTGTTTTTGTACTCGCAGTTTCGTCTGGTCCCAGGCTACTTGGATCTTTGGGGCTTGGGGCTATCACCGTTTTGGTATAACTCCTCCCGGGACCAGCCAGCCCGGCAGAGGGCGGGGCACTCGGACAAGCATCACCCCCCCCATGGGGGCTACACTCCCCTCCATGCAGATCTCGTGCTCCACTCTGGATTATGAAGCAACCACATCACATCACCACAGCAACGGGCTGTTTGTGCCCCTGTGGTCACGCAAACCCCTGTGCCGTCACAAAGCCACCATAGAGACACTCACCCCCCCCCCCCGCCCCTAAACTACAGTATCAGACTGTAGGGCTGTTCACATGGGAGGCAAATGACACCAAGTAATTCCTTTTTCAATGAGAGGCGAGCGTTCCTTTTGGAACGCGGCGCGGTCACTGTGCACAAGCGGGTCACAAGCGGGTGCATGGGCATTGTGTCGCTGCCGGTGTAATAAAGCACTTTAACCCATTAAGACCTGAGGCGATTCTTTAAAACAAATCAAAATCATTTTTTGGACAACAATAAAAAATAGCAGTTCTACAAGCTCATCTGCTATTTTTGAATAGCCAAAGAAATCTAACACTGATGCGTTCCAGGTCTTAATGGGTGTTATGACCCTATAGGTCATATTATGTATTTTCCTGTGTGTTTTCCCCCTCATTGGTGTGTTTATGAATGAGTGGTGAGGAGTGAGTGATTTGAATACCAGCTGGTGTGAATGGTGAATGAGTGAGTGGTGGCGGCTGAGTGTCTGGCTGGTTACAGTAGGTGGAGCCTGCTGATGATTGGCTCCTGTGACCAGGCTGGGGACTATAAAGATGGCTATAAAGATGGCTGTCCCCAGTCACTCAGATGTCTTCCTTCTAACCAGCCTTCAACCACAACAGTCATTTGTGTTTGATAGTGATTTTAGCTCTGTTAGTGTTTTAGAGTTGCTAGTTTTAACATGGGATAGTTTACAGCTTTTAGGTATTGTAGGGGTGGGTGGCCTTTCTTTTCTTTATGTTTATGTGTGAAGTTAGGTAAGAACTATGTATTTCTGTTTGGTACAGGTAAGCGTAGGCTTTTGTTTTGAGTTTGATTTGATGTACAAGGGCCCACCCTGAGGTAATATACCCATGTTTTAATCGTTGTTTAATAAATCACTGTCCTTTGGACATTTAAACTTGTGTTGACTGGTTGTGTTTGGAGACTTGGAAGGAGGGAGTCCATTATGTGTTGCGACCATAGGCTCCCCTAGGCCGGGTCGTAACAATGGGTTAAAATGGACCTGTAAGGGTCCCTGCATGGGACTAAATAAATTAATAAGTTAATAAAAATGGACCTGTAAGGGTCCCTGCGTGGGGCAGGAAAAGTAAATACATAAACAAGTTAATTCATAAAATGGACCCGTAATGGTCCCTTTATGGGACTAAATAGATAAATAAAATACATAAGTAAGTTAATAAAATGGACCCGTATGGGTCCCTGCGTGGGACAGAACTTACCTCAGGCGTTTTAACTCGTCCCTCCTGGAAGGAGCAGGTTCGAGGGTCGTGGGTGCAGTCATGTCTGTATTTACACCAGTGACACTGGTACGGACTGCTGACGCACGACAGGCACCTGGAGGATAACCAAATACACATACCCTTATTATTCAGAAACAATGTTTTAATATTTAATGATATACATATTTAATAAAAAAAATAAGAAAAATCTGATATTTTAATATAAATAGCTTTATGGTCATGATTCACCAGAAGCCTGGATGGCTTGGTTCCAGGCGTAAAATAATTAATATAAATATTTTCGGAAATCTATATGGGAAACAATAATGGGCTTTCTATCTGTGGAACCACAAAATGGCCACCACTGCTATGACCTATGGGCGTATCAGTCGAATCGGCGGTTCTGGACAACCGCCTATCCGACCGACTGAAACGATCAGTGACGTGCATATAGTTTCATGTGCTCATCAGTGACATGCACAGAGATTAATCCTATGTTTATGTAATAAAAAAAACAACATTAAGGAATGATGGGAGGACGTACGACTTGTGGACGCTGCAGTTGTAGAAAACAAAGCTGGTGTTGGCGAACGCCAGACCCGTCTCCTTGGACTTGAGGTAGAGCTGCACAATCTGATGGTCACCTGGTGGACAGAGTCAGCATTGCATCAGTTAGACAAACAAAAACACTATCTGATGGTCACCTGGTGGACAGAGTCAGCATTGCATCAGTTAGACAAACAAAAACACTATCTGATGGTCCCCTGGTGGACAGAGTAAGCATTACATCAGTTAGACAGACACATGGTGGACAGGTAAACAAACATTACACCTGAATGTGGTAACGTTAAAAGTTTTATGTCTGTTGTCTCTCTCTCCCGAACACAGAGAGGAAATTGCACTGATGCCCGAACTACAATAACGATAAAAATATACTGTTATAATTCACGAGTTATAACGTCGTAAAATTAGCTACCATATAGAATGGCTAGAATAACTTGAATTCATTCAAATAAGGATTGCAGCAGTTAGGAGTATAATTAACAGAATGAAGCTACAGGTTCTTAACCTGTCGTACAGGAGAAGACAGCTTCTAAAGGACAGATGTTCTTCCTCTTCTAAAAGGTAGTGTGTGAGCACATGAGTGCAGACGCACGCACCCGCGCACCAATGATCAATCCCCATGGGTTAAAAATCTTAAAAGAGTGTCTGGCAGCATAAAGGAACAAGGTGATTGAAAATAACATGTGTGCTGTGTGTGTGTGTGTGTGTGTGTGTGTGTGTGTGTGTGTGTGTGTGTGTGTGTGTGTGTGTGTGTGTGTCTGTGCACGTGTGCCTGTGTGCGTGCTGAAGTGCACCTGAGTGTCTGCGGTACTGTACATGGCTTGTCCTTTTGTCTGCTCTAATGAAGGAATTCATGTTTAATTCAACAGCACATTCACATACTATCTAACTACTAACCACTCCTTTCTCTACTTACAGCTCCATCTCTCTCTCTCTCTCTCTCTCTCTCTCTCTCTCTCTCTCTCTCTCTCTCTCTCTCTCTCTCTCTCTCTCTCTCTCTCTCTCTCTCTCTCTCTCTCTCTCTCTCTCTCTCTCTCTCTCTCTCTCTCTCTCTCTCTCTCTCTCTCGTTCATCAATCATTGTAAAGCTCTGCTGACAATGGCTCTGTCCTAATTACCTGAATGTTACCTTGAAGCTGCCTTATACCTCTTGTCTTCTTTCCTCGACTAATGAGTGTGTGTGTGTGTGTGTGTGTGTGTGTGTGTGTGTGTGTGTGTGTGTGTGTGTGTGTGTGTGTGTGTGTGTGTGTGTGTGTGTGTGTGTGTGTGTGTGTGTGTGTGTGTGTGCGCGTTTGTGCGTGCGTGCGCGCACGCGTGTGCGCGTGTGTGTGTGTCTTACTATGCGTGTGGGGATTTTTGGTCCCCACACGCGTAGTATTAACCTGTCAAAATTGACCTTGCGGGATCATTAATTCATGGCTAAGAAGTTATTAACAGATTCGGGTTGGGATCAGGTATTTCGGGGTTAGGTTTAAAGGCCTGATTATTCTGTTTGCATATATCGTGCGGGTCACTGGACGTGATGCGTTTCTGCACAGTAGAGTTTGGTAATAATTGGTAATTTCAAAAATAGCTGCGCTACATATTTGGAGCTTGGCAGATCAGCTATTTGTGTTTGACACCTTTGTACGACTACATAATTAAAAAGTAGGGCTTAAAAGGTTAATCAGAGTAATGAATCTAGTCAGTTATGAAACAATTAGAATGCTTTCCCATTGATTTTGATGAGATAATACAAAATAAAACTGCTTCAAGATAATTCAATTAATTGAAAACATTATCAATAGAATAATCGCTAAGCAAATAGTAATAATCACTAGTTGCAGCAACACGGGCTGCATTCAATACAAGACAGTCTAATGACCTTCTTCCAGACAACTTGAGGACTTGTGACATTGTGAGAAGAGATATACTGTCCTAGATCAACTATCTTGTGTCAATTATTTTGGTCCATTCCTGTTATTCTCAGAAGACCTCAGATGCTAATAAATTCTCTCAGTCTCTCATTCAGGTTTTTTTTATTCTGTTGCGTTTTATTCCTACTCACAAATATCACTTCAATTTCAAGTCCTTTATCAGTGGTGAACAGTAACTAAGTACATTGTTTTTGCATCTGTACTTTCCTTGAGCAAGGCTACTCCAGAACTTTAACTCAAGTAGAAGTTAGACTGACAAACATTCAACTGTAATATTTAACCGGGAGTATCTATCCTTTGACTCAAGTACTGGGGTTCAGTACTTTGTCCAGCACTGAACATAATAATACAACGATTAGGGACGGATCTCCTCTCAACCTCTCCTCCAACAGAACATTGATTTTTATTTTCTAGAGCATGTGCAGTTAGTCTGCGCATGCAGTGCGCACGGTCACAATATCTAGAAGGCTCGCGGATCATGAACTGGTGACGCAATGCACATCATGCAGACACTCACAGCCACGCGGGCGCTGTGTGTGTGTGTGTGTGTGTGTGTGTGTGTGTGTGTGTGTGTGTGTGTGTGTGTGTGTGTGTGTGTGTGTGTGTGCGTGCGTGTGCGTGTGCGTGCGTGTGTGTGCACGTGTGTGTGTGTGCGTGTGTGTCCGTGTGTGTGCCCGGCAGGTCTTCTCTGTACTGTAATTTCATGGTGGCCTGCATCCCTCCACCTCTCTATTACAGTCTATAAAGTTATCATTATTCATGCCGCGCTGCCTGCACGCTAGCGGCCGCATGCAGTCTGCAGCCACGGCCTCATCTAATCACTCACTTTATGTTATCGCTGCTGTCGGAGGAAGAAACCTCGCATGTCCATATTTCAACTTTTTGATGGTTGTTTTTAGTTTTTTTTCTGTAAATGAATGCCCTACTGTGTCATCTACATGTACAGTGTCACATAAACTTAGCAAAAATAGCCCACCAACAACCTATGGCTATTTTTATTTGCTATTGTGAAAGTGGTTAAAACTGCACTAGTATGTAACTTTCCTCTTCTAGCCCGGATTTGAACCTGGTTTCGTACACATGAACATCAGGTCAGAATTCGTGTCAGATCCTGTGTCTAGGTGAGGCATGACCTTTGACACGATCTAAATGTCTCAATAGAAGAGCAGGGAGACAAAATACAACCACCCCAATAGTGCAAGTTATATTAAAATACTCTACCATACAGACTGTATAAGTTCTATTGTATTAACATACTCTACCATACAAATTGTATACGTTCTATTATATTAACATACTCTACCATACAAATTGTATAAGTTATATTGCATTAACATACTCTACCATACAGATTGTATACGTTATATTGTGTTAACACTAGAGGTCCGCCCCCTAACCACGCACGGGGCTCTAGTAGCCAAACGAATTGTGTGTGCGCATTGCTTGTTAGTCGCGCGATACCTGGAAACCTGTGGCTGCTCCGTTGCAGACAGGCAGAGGCACAGGCAGCGTTTTAACTCGACAGTACAGCGTGTACACGTTCATTACAACAGCGGTGTGTGTTTCGACACGCAAACCGAAAGCAAAAGCAAAAGCAACAGCGGGGGTTAAAGGGCTCGCCTCTTTGTTTACTCTACCACACATTTTGGACAAATCAAAATGGCATTTTATTCATACAAAATAAGTTTCATAGTGCAGCTTTAATTCTGTCTGTGACTTTTATAAATATTGAACCAATGAAAGGAATTAAGAAGAGTTTGTGACTAAAAAACCTTGTATGGACAGAAAAACAGAACCTTTTGTTCCAATGGATCCATTGTAGTTATTATTTAATAATAACTACAATGGATCCATTGGAACAAAAGGTTCTGTTTTTTTGTCCATACAAGGTTTTTCCACCGACGGCAGCGATTATGCTACAATTTCCACCGTGAGATATTAGGAACAGCAGCTGTCTAGTAAACAAAACAATCTGTGAGGCTCTATAAGCACAGAAGCTTAACAAGCAAACAAAAAGGTGAATATCGTCGCCGTCGGGCATGACACCTCTTATCTCCATATTCTACATGTTTGTCTTTGAGCTCCTGATGCTTTTGCATTTGAATCCTTTTTGGACATTATGAGGTTTCCATCCAAGACACTATATATATATATATATATATATATATATATATATATATATATATATATATATATATATATATATATATACAGTGGCGTGCACAGACATTTTGAGGGGCAGGTGCTCAAGTAAATTATACTTTTTTTTTGTTTACTTGGTCTGCTCTTTTTTCCCTCTACACCTAAACCTCTTTGTCAAAAATAGCCGATCTACAAGCCCACAACGCCTCACAGCGCAAGGCGTTGTGGGCTTGTAGATCTGCTATTTTTTGGCTAAATTTCTCCTCAGAAAAGGGATGCTAGGTTTCGAGAGGTTATGGTAAAAAGAAAAATCATATCACATAAAGATTTGGCGGTCCCGCTGTAGTAACTCTGAGGACCCTCTAGGGGTCCCGGACCCCCTGTTGAAGACCCCTGCTGTAAACTGAAAAAAAAACTTTTTTTCTTATTTTTTTCAAAAGGGCACTTCTGGTCAAGAGGGCAAAGGGCAGGTGCTCTAGCACCACCTGAGTCTATCTGTGCACGTCCCTGTATGTATATATATATATATATATATTCTCTATTTTCCCTGCAGTCATTGAGGTGTTTTTTTCGGGATGGTGTCTTCATTATATGGACATGAGAAGCCATCAGAAGCAGGGTCGTACAGATGGGGAGGGGCGGGGAGGTTGTTCAATTATACTGCAGCTTAACCAAGCGCAGAGAAGAGGAGAGATGAATGAGGGGATGAAATGGCTCTCTCTCTCTTATCAAAGCCAATGAATATTGTCACAAATACTCCCATCTTCTTTTGTCCCATGAAAGGTTGTGAAACTGGTGACAATCGTGTTGAAGGGGACATTTCTATAGAACATTGATTCCCAAATATAGGATCTACAACCCAAAATGGGTGTTTTTTTCTTCGGGAAAGTGAATCTGAAATGGATTTACCTGTATGGACCCATGATGAGGACCCAATCAGTTTTATGTCCACATTAAACTCTTCAATCTTCGGTTTTAAAGACATATGCGCTGTAATAATAACGTTCTACAATCCATATTATCTGCTCTTGCATATTGAATGAGCCACAATGAAACCTCCCCCTTCGCTCCACTGTAGCTTGGAGGGCGGGCATGACAGTCATATAGACAGCAATTATCAGCGGTGACATAAGCAGTGCTTTACAAAGGCCTTGCTGAAAATATAATGATATCATGTAGCCTGTGTGGGTCCGCAGTAAGGGGTCCTAGACCCATCAAGGTCCACTTCCGACCTGGTCTAATAATCTCGAATTATCCTCTGCCCCATTTTGGACCTGCTCTAATTATCCGCAGGCCTGGACCGGGTCTAATTATTCACGGGTCCATTTTGGAATGTGGGTCTAATCATCATCGGGTGCGTTTCAATTTACAATTTAACCATTTAGCTGAAGCTCTTAAGCCAGAGCGATTTACAGTAAGCAAGGTAAACACGAGGTAATCTAGGATCATAGGTAAACCAAGAACCTATCATCAGTCTAGACAGTGTAATATCAAAACATTTATAATCTGTACATTGAAACTATACACACTATAGGATGCCATGTCAACAAATGAACCTGGCATCCGTCTACATAACATGCTATCTAAATGACATTTTAACCGTTGCGACCTTTGTTTCGGTCCGGGTCTAATAACATCGAATTATCCTGTGGTCCGTTTTCCAGAACGTGTCCGATTATCCTAGGGTGCTTTTCAGAAACGGTCAAAATTATTTTTGGGGGGTGGGACCTGTGTTACCCTTTAGTCCCATGGATGCCTCCTCCATCTGCTGCTAGATCCACTTTAACTGATTGGAGTAAATAAAACCCAGTGCAACCTAATGAGTCGCTACTAAACACATCCTCGGGCAACGCTCCAAAGGGCCCGCAGAGTTACCGATGGCGACGGGGAAACACAAACACTCACATCACCCCCCACCCACCCCAGGTCAGTAAATAACACCACTCTGACTGCATGGGGAAGGAGAACGTGTTTAATCTCCTGATGGACCTGCATGCTTCTATGTCTCATGAAGACCATGCCTGAATCTACACTGTGGAGATCCTGAGCGGTTGGTATAAGCGGGTCCATTTGGTTACATTAGACAATCTAAGAGTTTCAAATTGAGTACATCACCCATATTCAGTCTTATCTTCGTAAAATTGGTCCTCGCTAATGCTTCTGTCTATTTACACTGTATCGTCGGTGGGCTGTGGAGAGTTCAGAGACCTACCTACCAGTGACATCATCGATGGGGATTCCAAGCTAATAGAAACTAGAGCCTTTCTCTTCCTGGAGAGTTAGAGAGTAAAAAATGACCGAACCTGTCTGCCAATGATGTCACTGGTAAGCAGTTTTCTGAACTGTCCATAGCCCACCAACGAGACACAGAGTGAGTAGACAGAAATGGTGCCACCTTATGAGCATTAATGAGGACCAATTATACGAAGATACGGTTGAAAAAGGTGATGTGCTCCTTTAACTCTGCGGCAGACACGTCATAAGACACAACGAATGAACGGATGGTAACTGATCGGGTCACAGAAATACAAAAAGTACATAAACTTTCTTCTCTTTGCAATTAGAAACGTACTCTGTATAGACTTTAAACAGACGGATCAGGAGTGTGACCTATAATATAATATGTGGTCCATCCTTACCTTTGTCCACGATGATGCGTGGAACCTCCTTCTCGGCAGGAGAGAAGCACTTGATGCGGTTCCCCTCCACCAGGCCGTCCATCTCCGCCAGGTCTTCAAACGTACAGTTTACACCGGCGGAGAGTTCTGGAACGTTGTGGGCCTCCAGAACCAGCTAGAGAGAGAGAGAGATCACCTTTATTTTCTAATAAATCATGACACTTTTTTCAGTTAAAACCTATAGTAACACACTTTTAAAAAACAACTGTCCCTCCACAACAGAACACATGAGTCTCATTGAAGCGCCACTGAAAAATAAAAACCTCAACATTATTCATGAGTGGATAAAACCCCCAAATCCACTCTGATTCTGGCCTTTACCAATGCCTTAAACATGGGCAAAAGATCCTCCCCTGAAACATTCAGCACTTGATTTGTTCCTGCTTTTGTAAATGGCCAGTTAGGCCCGACGTCCCACAACAAAGTTAAACAACAAAATACTTTTGTAAATAAGTGTAAATGTTGTAAGTAAATGTTGAATACCGGACTTTTTCTTGTAACAGACCATTGTATTTCAACATTGTGGTATTGATACTTTTACTTACGTAAGTAAAAAAAAGAGTACTTCTTCCACCACTGATAGACACAAATGTGACCTGATCTAACATCTTAAACGGTTTGTTCTGTTATGACAGAGTTTCTCGTTGCATCTGTGTGACTGAGACACTAATACTGAGACACTAACACACTATTATTATGTGTCTCTGAACTAAACCTCCACATCCACGGTCAGCTCTGTCTACTGACCTGGAGTCAGTATGTGAAACAGCCATCAGATGTGTGTTATACAGACAGACATTCAAAACATGTCCACTGGCTCTGACCCCTAGTGCTGACACAAACAACCTTGTGTGGGGAGACACGGAGCGAGGCAGAGGAAGAGAGAGGAAGAGGAAGGGGAAGAGAGAGGAAGAGGAAGGGGAACGGAGGGAGGACGTGAGTGAGTGAGTGAGCAAAAGAGAGACAGACAGAGAGAGATAGCATTTGAGAGAGCGCTATTTACTGCCAACCTGACCTTCCATCCACACAATGCCTTGCAAGTGAGGTGGGCTGGAAAGGAAGTATAACTGGGGACAAGGAGAGGAGTTAGAGAATTGGTCAAATTGGCCAATTTGTCCAATATTATGTAAGAAAGAGGCAAACATTGTGAAAATTGCCAATCTACAAGCTCACAACGCCTCACTTGTATTTATTATATAGTAGTAGCTATTTTCTCAATATTTATCTGTGGAACCGAATCAAACTAAATGTAATGCCTACAATTCCAAGTGCTTGTCAGGGTGGGGGTCCCCAGTTCAAATATGATTATTTTGGGGGGTCGCGGGCTGAAAAGTTTGGTAACCCTTGGACTAGGAGAGGAAGTACACATGTACTACAGGGGCTAAGGTCTCTGGAAAGAGTGTAGAAAGTGAATTATATGGCCCTCGACGATGAGGTGCAAAGGGAAAGGTGACTAGGAGAGGAGGTAAGGAAGCAGCGAGAGTCAAAGGTGCTACAATGTGACAGTGAAGAATGAAGATGAGAGGAGAGCAAGGGAGAGCAAGGGATATAAAAGAAGAAAGAAGAATGCAGATTCTCTCTCCTGGTTTGAAAATGTGCAGTGTAAGCTGCTCTTCCCCGAACTCGCCGCCGCGGTGTGACTTTAGAAGGAGAAAAAAAACAGAACCTTCTCCTTGAACAAGGAGAAAATAAAACACCGTGCTGGAAGAAGGGGGAGAGGGGGGGGGTGTTATTGATGGAAAAAAGCACATCTGCAGCGGCGGGGTCTTGGTGTCGGCATCCATTCATTCCAACGCCGCACGTGTGACGCGCTGCTTCAGAGAGAGGAGAGGAGAGGAGGAGCAGGAGGAGGAGGAGGAGGAGAACGGCTGACCTGAGCTGTTTTTATATTGGCTGTTTAATGAAAAGGAGGAAAGCCACGACTCCCGACATCACATACAGAGCCTCCCATTAAAGATGGACAATACATGGGCAGAGTCTCTCCTCGCTCTCACACTCTCTTAACCCGCCCCCCCCCGCCCCCTCCTCACGGCCTTAGACACTCTCATCCTCCCGTCTCGCTTTAATTTATTTTTTCGTTTTAAGGACGGAACGAACGAACGAACGCCGCCGCAGCCAGCCTAGAGTTTTCCTCAATTACGTTCGGAGCCATGCAGTCACCGCCGCCTGGCTTTCACTGCAGCAGGGCCACATGAATATGAAGATAAGAGCGAGCATGCGTGCACACGCACACACACACACACGCACACGCACACACACACACACACACACACACACACACACACACATACACACGCCCTCCTCCCCGCGTTCATAATGCAGCGTACCTAATGCTAGAGGATATGTGATGATGATGGGGTTGCTGTGTGTTTTGCGTTGCCATGGTGAAATGAAAAAAAAAAGAAGAAAAAAAGATGACAATTGTAGCGCTGGAGGAATATTATTCAAATGTGGCGAAGCCCGCATCTCATCTCATCCCCTCAATCACAGAACAGGGGGCCAGATAAGTCGGCTAGACTGATATGTACTGATATGATGAATGGGCGCACGTATTGGGAGGCGTGCGTCTGGTCCTGTTAGAGAATGTAAATTATGGTAAAGTGGTGTGAATGCCGTGGCTGCCGCACGAACGCTCGCTGTTTCGACCAGATGCTATGAGGATGTGACTCACATGTTCCTCTCGTTGCCATGTCGTCACACTGGGAGACATTTGCATGAGATAAACGGCCTCTCTACTCAGTGGTGTAAAGTAACTAAGTACATTTGCATATGCCAGCATATGTGTCGATGAAATGAAATTTGTCCCTGAGCAAGACTATTAACCCCTAATTGCTCACAGGTTCTCATTGGAAACAAGACCGCATGGACTTTCATGAACGACCTGTTAAAAGGAATTATCCTTATCCTTATCCTAACCAAGCCAAAGCTGGAGTGGAGGATGACATCATCATCATCTATGATGCAGAGGGCTCACTCACACATGGAGGAGAAGGGGAGCACGGCGAGGATCATGTTATTCGACTTCTCTAGTGCGTTCAATACCATCCAGCCCCTCGAGAAGCTTACATCTATGCAGGTGGACCTCAACATGGTGGCCTATACGAACTATCTCACCCGTAGGCCACAATATGTCATTCTACAAGGCTGCCAGTCCGATGTGTTAATGGGAAGAACTGGAGTACCCCAGGGAACCGTACTGTCGCCTTTCTAATTTAGCATCTTCCAGATGTATGCTGGTTAGTGATTGCTGTGGATAAGAACTTTCTTCTAAATGTCTACATTGGGAATTATCTTCCAAGGCTTAATTCCATGCTAATATGACCTCCGAGCAAGGCTGTTACGTTATGTTAGGCTGAAAGTAGTCAAAACTGCAACCGTTTGTGTGAAATAACAACAACTATTTCATATTTAAACTGAAATTACACCATTACCTCCACCCCCCCTCCATTTCACATAAAGTTTGACATAACATACTGTATGCTTCTATTTGATGGAACAGTGTGAACTTATAATTACTGAGCTTGTTAAGTTAAAATAGATAGAAACACAGGAATAGCAAGCGACTTAATTGAACCAGATTATCTATAAATCAAGCTTATAAAACAAACAACCCCCTGGTGTTTGTTTGAAGCCAAAAGATCTAAATTAATGTTGCTGTCTTTTTTTTCTACAAAAAGAGGGTGGTTTCAAAAGCTAAATGTGACTCTAGGGGAAGACCATCAGACTCATCCTTTCAAACAAATGTTTAATAACACAAAGGTCAAGGGTGGGGTATTTGACTGTCTGCCAGTGGCATGGATAGGGAGATGTGTGCCCCCTGTACCCCCCTCTAGGTAATGCCCGCTTACAGGGAAAAGGTTAAACACTCTCCAAAGGCACAGAACACACACGCACGCACGCACGCACACACACACACACACACACACACACACACACACACACACACACACACACACACACACACACACACACACACACACACACACACACACACACACACACACACACACACACACACACACACACACACACACACACACACACACACACACACACACGGGGGGGGAAGAAGTACTCACATTTTTTACTTAAGTAAAAAATATCAATACCACACTTTAGAAATACTCTGTTACAAGTAAAAGTCCTGTATTCAAAAGTTACTTGAGTAAAAGTACAAAAGTATTGCCATCAACATATACTTAAAGTACCAAAAGTAAGAGTACTCATTATACAGAATGTCCAATTTCACACGTTTTTAAAACTTATAAAAATCTTTTAAAAATAGCAGATCTACAAGTGAGCTTTGTAGATCGGCTATTTTCAAATGGCCAAAATATTTATAGGGCTGAAGGGGTTAATGTATGTTTTGGCGCGCGCACGCACGCACACACACACACACACACACACACACACACACACACACACACACACACACACACACACACACACACACACACACACACACACACACACACACACACACACACACACACACACACACACACACACACACACACACACTCTCCATGAATATCATTAGAGGAACCATATCTCTGGGTAAACCAAACATGCTCTGCTGTGACACGCAGTCATCCAGGCTTGACCTTAGAAAAGCAGACTGTTTATTTATGACATTCAGAATCATTTCTAAACCTTCTATTTCAGTGGCTCTCAACCTTTTCAGGCCGCGACCCCCCACAATAATCATATTTGAACTGGAGGACACCCCACAATAATCATATTTGAACTGGAGGACACCCCACAATAATCATATTTGAACTGTGGGACACAGAATGATGCGGGCTGACTAGCAATGTGACAAATAGTTTATCAAAAGCATCAGACTTTAATTTTTATAGAAACTTTGTTATTCAGTTTGGAATTCCAACTGGCAGTAGGATCACGCACACACACACACACACACACACACACACACACACACACACACACACACACACACACACACACACGCACGCAAGGATGCACGCACACGCGCACACACACACACACACACACACACACACACACACACACACACACACACACACACACACACACACACACACACACACACACACACACACACACACACACACACACACACACACACACACACACACTCAGGTATTTATTACTGTACATGTGAGGACATCAACATTTTAGCACAGCACTGAAAGTAGCTGGGAAATGGCCGAAAAAGATCAGAACAATGCTGATCTACAAGCTCACAACGTGCTGTGACGCGTTGTGAGGTTGTAGATCAGCTATTTTGAGTGTGACATCACCACACAACTACGTATAAAATAAGGGAAACTCTAACCCCAAAACCCTATAATAATAATCCTAATCCTATAATCCCAACCCGAATCTGTTCCTAATTGTAATCCTAACTCCCCCAAACCCTTTTAAAGCCCTAAAACAACCATTTCTCTTATGGGGAACCAGGAAAATGATCCTCACAATGTCTATTTCTCAAATTCTACTATATAGGCTACTTGTGGGGACATTTGACCCTCACATAGCATCGTGAGCCAGACTGTTTCCTCCCACAACGTTCAAATGCTTCCATCATACAGTCTGGAGCAAAGGAAGCTCTGAAAATGATCAGAGGATAAAGTGAACGCCTCCTCCCTGCTTCCGTTTTGTCTTTACAGTCACGTAAATTTGTCCTAATATAAATGAAATAAATCGACGCATATACTGTATACTTGCTGCTTAATAGAAGGCATGTTACGATTCACTCAACTCACGATACGATTCGAATCCCGATACTAGGTACTGTACAGTGTACATGATACGATTTTTCAAAATGTTTTTCAAGTTATTTTCCAGACAAATGCATTTTATTATATTATTTCTCTTTCTCTCTTTCAAATCCAGTATTTTCTTCTCTCTCTCATACTGTGTTTTCTCTTATCCTCTTTTCAATACAGTAGCAAATGACTGAAAACTCATTTTTGTATCAATTCTCTTACAAAGATCCTGTATTTTCTTCTCTTTTTTTTACGCGCCCTCTGCTGTTTGCATCGGAATAAATTTTTTATTAAATCGATTTAAATTGTCACCAGTTTGAATCGATTTTAATCGATTCACGATAAATCAAAAATAAAATGTAGAGTGTTTTTTAATCGGGAGGTGAAGTTTCAGGGATAGCATTCAGGAGAATGTGGAATAGTGGTTTGGGTACACGAGTATAGCCCTCACAAGTATAGTAATACAAGTACACACGCACGCACGCGAGCGTGCGCACACGCACGCGCGTGTGTGTGGATAGTGTGATCCTCTGCCACAGCATGGCATTACTCAAGGCGGGTTAAATGCCTGTCACATCCTACACGTTTCCAAGTGTGTATTTATATATGCAAATGAAGAATCTGTATCCTTTACTCTGAGTCATCACACTGTCTGTGTAGGACGAGCTCGGATGTGCTTGCGGGCAACGCTCCAAATATAATAACTAAGCAGACGTATAATGCAAATTGTATGATTTCTCAACGACCCCCCCTGGGCAGCGTGGAATTCATTTCACACCAATCAATACAGTCTTAACAAGCAATACAACGATGACTTCCAAATGTGGCACATTTGGCAGCCGAGTTCGGAAACGGCTAGAAAATAAATACGGGATGGAGATGAAGTGGTGTGAACGTCTGCCAACAATCAGGAGACACTCACACTGACCTCCAACTGTTGGCTGTAAACGTTAAGCGTTACACATACTGTATGTTAGTATAGTAATGGTAGGCTATAGTAAATGTGGTACTTAGTTCGACCACAGTCCCCCACGGCTCTATACTAGGACAGTGGCAGAAAGTAACTAAGTACATTTACTCAATTATTGTACTTAAGTGCAATGTTTTAGGCACTTTTACTTTACTGGAGTATTTCCAATTTTCAATACTTTTACTTCACCGCCGCTATATCTCATAGACAAATATTTGTGCTTTTTACTCCACTGCAATTATTTGAGAAACTTACTACGGTGATTTTGATTATTATTACGAAACATGCATTAGCCACTTCAGCCCTCTTTAAACTTTGGCTATTTTCAAAATATGTTTTTATAAATTGACACATTATGATATCTTGTGAAACGGGCCATTCTGCATAATGAGTACTTTTACTTGTGGTATGCCAAAATGTTGTTTACCAGATCTTTCCTTGTAGCACAGTGTTTCTACATTGCATTATTGATACTTTTACTTATTGTCTCCACCAGGCCGAAGGCATGGCGAGGGAGTATGTTTTACCCTCCGTCCGTCCGTCCGTGTGTCCGTCCGTCCTGTCTGTGTGTTAGCAGCTAATCTCCAGCACCGTTGGCCCGGTCGCTGCGAAACTGTGCACACACACTCCCTGGATGCCAATTCAAAACCTCTGCCCCAATTCTTTTTACATGGGCCTGTTATAGAGCCACCAGGCGGCCGATTTGTACCCATTTTTTTTACATTACTCCTACAGATTTTATCTAAACGTCATGCAAATCGGTACACAGTATCTCTATAGTCATGTGATCAACACGGATCTGTCCGATTTCCCATATTCCATCCTCATTGCCTATGGTTGGCTTCCAAAGTTTGCAGTATTGGTCCGTTTGGAACAAAAAGCCTCAAACTATGCATGCAGCTTGCGATTTCCGTGAAATTTCACACGCACATTCCCACTAGGCAGAGGAAGAAATGCCACCCTTTTCACATTGGCCTGTTATAGCGCCACCAGCAAGGCTAATTTAGCAAAACACATTTTTGGAACAAAATGCCTCAAATCATGAATGCAGTGTCTGATTGCCGTGAAAGACCTAAGAATAAATGGCATCCTTTTCACATTGGCCTATTATAGCGTCACCAGGAGGCCAGAATAACGTACCTGACCTGGCGGAGACCTGTGCTCCGAGGAGCACTTTTTCTAGTTTTACAGTGTTTTTTTCGTTCTTTTTTTGCGGAGCACTTGACTCACCGTGACGCTGAACTGGGACACGGAGATGTTGTTGGGATGGACGCTGAGACGGACGCACTGCTTGATGTCCGAGGCGAAGCGGCGAGGCTCCGTGGAACGCTCACATTTCTCCTTCCTGGTGCACCTGAACAACACAGTGGAGAGAAGGACGGAGTGTCATTCATAGGCTTTACACGCACACACGCATGTTGGTATTGGGGGGGGGGGGGTATAAACATTTTACGTCGTCCCCCACATTTCCGCCAGTGATGACCAGGAAAATGCTCTTCAACAATGTCTATTGCTTGATTGATTGATTGATTGATTGAATACTTTATTAGCAGTTTGCAAAAAAAAAAAGATTTTAAACCCAAGAAAGCCTATGGCTTTTTTCTTTTCATTGGGGTCCTTTGTACTCAATTCATCGGAACATTAATTGACAGAAAAATATACGCTACTATGCAAAACATCATATAAACAGTTTAGAAGACAAAAAGAAAAATATGTACAGTAGAGATAAATATATACAGTAAAGAAAAGTATGTACAGTAAGAAAACAATTTACAGCTTAAATTGTATAATATTTGTGTATAGTAGTACACACACGCACGCACATGCACACACACACACACACACACACACACACACACACACACACGCACACGCACACCGCCTCTCAGTACCCGGTAGGTAACCTGAGTGTTGGCTACTCGTTCCCACCTGTTGGCAGCACCATGGGAGAAAGAAAATGTCCCCCCCCCCTCCCTGCCTGACAGAGGGGAGGTATAAAGTGCATTTATCATATTTCTTCTTCCCTTGGCGGCGGAGCTACGACTGAACAGACACCTGGTCTCTGGGGGGCCGCAGGCAGGCAGCGGTCGCATGCATGCATGTAAAACAATGGCTGCTCTATATACTGTGTGGAAGTGGAACCTGGTCCGCGGGGAAACCGCAAAGGAAGGAGGGCAGGCCGGCAGGCTTTTGTAACGACGGCCTTAATGACTGGCATTCACGGCCACTGCCAAGTACAGTACCCCCCCCCCCTCCCCTCAATACCAGACCAGGTGGTCTAATCAAGTGGTTCTCAATTTAGTTTTTTTTTTCCATGTTGAGGGCCCCCAAATTGATAAACTGTATATTTGGCCGCGGACGCGCATCTGAAAATATGTTGTGCCAGGGACCGCCCATACAAGATTTATTTCTAAGAAATATTCAAAATGTAATGTTTCGTCAAGATTTTTTTCTTAATAGATGACCTACAGATCTGATTTCTTTCAAAGATCTTGGAAAAAACTAAAAACAATTTTAGAATATTGGAATATAAAAAAATAAATAATAAAAACCCAAATGGGGGCCACAAAGTATTTTCTGATAGGGGTCCGTGGCCAAATACATATTAATTTAAACTTTAAAAAGTTTGCGAAGCACTGTACTAGAGTGTACTGTAGAGCCCTGAGGTACTCCGGTCAGCTACAAATTATAGGGTTTAGGCGGTTACATGTCTTTGCCATTGAGTCTATGAGTCTCTGCTATGAGAGATGCAGGTTGGGGGGTGGGGGGGGATTCCCCCGGGACCCTCGCAGGACTCGAGGACCTTGTGACTGAGCCGTACATTCCAACCAAAATACTATACCCCGGGAACACAAATCTGCTATTGTTGATTGGAGAACATTCTGTGAGAAAGAACCCGACTTGAGCCGTTATACGACCTCCTCAGCCCCATTACTATTCCAATCCCGTTTCCACTCTACTTCCACCGCACGCACACACACACACACACACACACACACACACACACACACACACACACACACACACACACACACACACACACACAGACACAGACACAGACACAGACACAGACACAGACACACACACACACACACACACGCACACGCACGCACGCACACACGCACGCATGCATGGATGGCACACACACCCAGACAAAATGCACTTTCTCATCTAATCCCCTCATAAACTTCTTCAAGTTTAATCCCCTATTGATTTAGACCGAAAAAAACTTCCAGCGCAATTAACAAGAAGCCAGCAAATCCACAGAGCGTCTTCAAAATCCTCTGAAGAAAGGAATGAATAAAAAACACCTAAAAATGATCAACATTCACGGCACGCACACGCACACGCGCACACGCACGCACGCACACTCAGTGGTGGAAGAAGTTCTCATATTTTTACTTAAGTAAAAGTATCAATACTGCAAAGTAGAAACTCTGTTACTAGTAAAAGTCCTGTATTCAAAATGTACTTGAGTAAAAGTGCAAATGTATTGGCATCAAAATGTACTTAAAGAACCAAAAGTAAAAGTACTTATTTCAGAATGTCCCATTTCACAAGTTTTCAAATGTATACAAAAACTAGAGGGTCGGGGCGCTGCGCGCCCCTCCCCCCTAGCCGCTGCGCGGTGCTTTGTGTTTGTTGGTCTCTATAATATATAAAGCCATAATAGGAGATGTTCCCAATGGAGCTATGCCCAAATATGGAGTGTGTTGTCTGACCTCACTTGGGTCTCGTTGGGCGGTTATATAAAGCCATAATAGGAGATGTTCCCAATGGAGCTATGCCCAAATATGGAGTGTGTTGTCTGACCTCACTTGGGTCTCGTTGGGCGGTGGTCGGCGATGACGCTAAGGAACAACATGGCCGACTGTAATGTTGTGAGTTTGTGTTGGCCGCAATTAATTATGCTGCGAGGGGGCAGATGTGTGCTGAGCAGTATGAAGTGGCCTACAGACTGCGCGTAGTAATTCTGCACGTTGTGGCGTGTCTTGTTAGTGACATTGATATGTTGTTTTTGTGTTTAGTCCCACACAGTGGCAGGTTTTTTTGGGGGGTTTTGGGTTTAGAAATGTATATATATAGAAGATAGATAGATAGATAGATAGATGGTTAATGAATTTGTAACAATAATCTAAATCTACAAAGTCACTAGTAACTAAAGTTTTCAAATAATTGTAATGGAGTAAAAAGTACAATGTTTGCCTCTGAGATGTAGTAAAAGTATTGAAAATTGGAAATACTACAGTGAAGTAAAAAATACCTCAACATTTTACTCAAGTACAGTACTTGAGTACATTTATACTGTTGTAGGAGTGCAGGCAGAGAAACGACGGAGATTTATTCCTCTTTGAAGAGCCAAGTAGCACTCCGTTTATTTCAAACAAAAAACAATAACAACAGACCTGTCGCGCAGGTAATTACGTCATCACCTCGGAGGTGTGCATTTTCTCTTAAAGGTAACAGCACAGGTTATGCATTTAAAGGAAATACTGCCTCTGGTAAAGTGGAACAAAACTAATGTAAACATTGTGAATTATAACTGTACTTAATGATTGTCCTGTGTGTGTATATCCACCACACACGTCCCCCCAGAATTCACAAGAACTGGCCCAGTGAAACGACCAGGGACCCGAATGACCCGCCCAAAGCTATTCCGAAGCTCCTGGGCAGGCAGAGGGGGGTGAAGCGGGAGGGTGACAGAAGGTCGCTGACGGTGAGCAGGCGGCGGGTGGCCGTGCGGGGGGTTCAAAGGGGGCCGGATCTGTTCCATGGCAGCCCTACCCGGGGGCCGGCCGCGGCGTGGTGCCTGAGCCACCTCAACAGAGCGGCCCAAGTCCAGGTGGGCCGGCTTCAGCCGGTCCACTGAGACGCGATCCAGCCTGCCCCCGATATCGATGACAAATGTCTTGTCGCCAGCCTCCACAACCCGATAAGGGCCATCGTACGGTGGTTGCAGGGGTCCCCGATGGGCATCGTGGCGGATGAACACATACCCTGCTGCTCGCAGGTCGGGAGGCATGTGCACCTGGGGCAGGCAGTGGTGCGAGGTTGGGATTGGTAGGAAGGTACGGGCAGTGTCCAGGAGACTACTCCGTTGGTCAGCAGCAGACCAGGGGACTGTAGTGCGGGGAATAAAATCACCCGGGACTCTGAGGGTTTGGCCATAAACTAACTCTGCAGAGGAAGAAAGGAGGTCCTCCTTAGGCGCTGTCCTAATCCCCAGCATCACCCATGGGAGTTTGTCGACCCAACCGTCGTCCGTGAGAGAAGCCTTAAGGGCGGCCTTCATGTCTCTGTGAAATCGTTCACACATGCCGTTGGCCTGAGGGTGGTATGCTGTAGTGCGGTGGAGTGAGACACCTAACTGACGGGCAACATAATTCCAGAGTTCGGAAGTGAACTGGGGCCCACGATCAGAAGAAAGGTCAGAGGGGGCCCCGAACCGGGCGACCCAGGTACCGATGAAGGCCCGGGCCACGTCAGCTGAAGTCGTTGCTGACAGCGGGACAACCTCCGGCCAACGGGTGGTCCGGTCCACCATAGTCAGGAGGTGAGTAAATCCCCTGGAGGGAGGAAGGGGTCCCACCAGGTCAACATTGACATGATCAAAACGCCTTTCAGGAACTGTGAACTGCTCCAATGGGGCCTTAACATGGCGATGGATCTTTGAGCGTTGGCATGCCACGCAGGTTCTGACCCAGCCGCGAATGTCCTTCTTCAGGCCATGCCAGACAAACTTTGCCGCCACAAGACGTTGTGACGGCTTGCAGCCCGGGTGCGAGAGGCCATGTATGGTGTCGAAAACTTGCCGTCTCCAGACCTGCGGCACCACAGGACGGGGCAGGGCCAGAGACACGTCGCAGAGCAGCATGGTGCCGTCATCGCCGAACGGGACGTCCGCCAACTGGAGGCCAGTGACCGCCGTTCTGTACGCCTGAATGTCGGGGTCCGAGGCCTGGTCCACAGCCATTCGGGCATAATCTATTCCGAGGTGGACAGCGCCAATGACCACACGGGAGAGGCAGTCAGCCACGGGATTGTCTTTTCCCGCCACGTGTTGGATGTCCGTGGTGAATTCAGAGATGAAAGCCAGGTGGCGCTGCTGCCTGGCAGACCATGGTTCCGACACCTTGGCCATGGCGAAGGTCAAAGGCTTGTGGTCTACAAAGGCAGTGAAGGGACGAGCTTCCAGCAGGAAACGGAAGTGTCGGACGGCTAAGTACAGGGCGAGGAGTTCACGGTCAAAAGTGCTATATTTCTGCTCGCTGGACCGAAGTTGGCGGCTAAAAAAAGCGAGCGGCTGCCAAACACTATTGACCAACTGCTGGAGAACAGCGCCAACAGCATAGTCAGAGGCGTCCGTGGTCAAGGCAACCGGGGCCTCAGGCACAGGGTGAGCCAGCATAGTTGCGTCTGCAAGGGCATCTTTTGTGGCAGAGAAAGCCGCCAACATGTCCGTGGACCAAGAAATGGCGTGCTTAGGAGTCTTTTTACCCTTGAGAGCACTGTATAGGGGCCGCATGAGGTTGGCAGCGCGAGGCACAAAACGGTGGTAAAAATTTACCATGCCGCAGAACTCTTGTAGAGCCTTGACAGTGAGAGGTTGCGGGAGCTTCAGCACTGCCTCCACCTTCGATGGCAGTGGAACCGCCCCGGCCGTAGTGATGTGGTGGCCCAGGAAATCCATGGAAGACAGTCCAAACTGGCATTTCGCTGGGTTGATGATCAAGCCGTGCTGCTGGAGACGACTGAAGAGGATACGCAGGTGTGACAGGTGCTCTGTCTTAGATGTGCTGGCCACCAGGATGTCGTCCAGGTAGACAAAAATGAACGACAAGTCACGCAGCACAGTGTCCATCAAACGCTGAAAGGTCTGGGCAGCACTTTTCAGGCCGAATGGCATCCTGAGAAACTCAAAAAGCCCAAATGGGGTGATCACCGCTGTTTTGGGAATGTCCTGAGGCTGAACGGGTACCTGGTGATAGCCCCGGACGAGGTCCACTTTCGAAAAAATAGACGCACCCGCCAGGTGGGCTGAAAAGTCGTGAATGTGCGGAATAGGGTAACGGTCCGGTGTAGTGACAGCATTAAGGCGCCGGTAGTCGCCGCACGGGCGCCAACCACCATTGGGCTTGGGCACCAGGTGAAGGGGGGAGGCCCACGGACTGTTCGACCGACGAACAATGCCAAGGCGTTCCATGGCGTCGAACTCAGCCCTTGCAATAGCGAGCTTGTGTGGGTCAAGACGGCGGGCCTTGGCGTACACAGGTGGGCCATCGGTGGAGATGTAGTGCAACACGCCATGTTTGGCGGAGGCGGATGAGAAGGTAGGTGCGGTGATGTCTGAGAACTCCTCGAGGAGGTGAGAAAAGTCATCAGTGGGCGAGAGGGCACTGGACAGCTTTGTCGGGGCATTGTCACTGTGTTCACAGGGAAATGAGCCGAATGTCTCGGCGTGGACAAGGCGGCGGTTCCTCACATCCACTAGAAGCTTGTTGGCAAAAAAGAAATCAGCACCCAAGAGGGGGATGGACACTTTTGCTGACACAAAATCCCAGGTGAAACGCTGACCAGCAAAACACACCGTCACAGTGCGTGTGCCAAAGGTGTGGATTGTGCTGCCATTGGCAGCCACAAGGGGGGGGCCGCGTGGCCCTGCTCGAATGTCTGTGGCTGATGCAGGCAGCGCACTCATGTGGGCGCCTGTGTCACAAAGAAAGCGACGACCGGAGAGGGAGTCAGTAATAAACAGTAAGCCGCCGGAACGGCCGACACCCACGGCTGCTAATAGGTGGCGGCCGGTGCGTTTCCCGACGCACTGAATGTACAGGGGGGCAGGCATTTCTTGGCTTTGTTGCCAAACTTGGCGTGGTAGAAACACAATCCTCCTGACTGCTTTGCACGTCGGGGCACAGTGGTGGTGGCAGAGATGGAGTATGGCTGGTGCATATAGTCATCACTGGTAGCACTGGAGGTGGAAGGGGGCGTGGCTGCAAAACACTTTTTTCCAGCGGAGAAAAATTTGTCTGCCTCCCTGGCCAGTTGACGAAAATCAGCAATAGGTGAATTTGCAAGTGCCAAACGAACCTGTTCTGGAAGCTGCTGCAGGAACAACTCCTTAAAAAGAAAACACGGCTGATGGTCTCCCAGCAGAGCCAGCATGTGATCCATCAGCTCAGAAGGCTTACTGTCGCCGAGACCGGGAAGGGAGAGTAGTTGGCGCGCACGTTCGGATTCATTAAGTCCAAACGTCTCCAGTAGATGCGTCTTCAGAGTGGTGTATTTGTTCCGTATTGGAGGACGTTCTAGTAGGCTCACCACTCTTCCCGCAGTTGAGCTGGTAAGGGACGTCACGACATGATAAAACTTTGTTTCGTCCACCGTTATGTCCTTGATGGCGAATTGAGCCTCCGCCTGTGCGAACCAAGCACTTGCGTTCCGTTCCCAAAAGTCGGGCAACTTTAGTGTAGCAGACATGTTCAGTAAACTCTGGAAACGTCCAAGAGTAAAAGGGGTCACCAATGTAGGAGTGCAGGCAGAGAAACGACGGAGATTTATTCCTCTTTGAAGAGCCAAGTAGCACTCCGTTTATTTCAAACAAAAAACAATAACAACAGACCTGTCGCGCAGGTAATTACGTCATCACCTCGGAGGTGTGCATTTTCTCTTAAAGGTAACAGCACAGGTTATGCATTTAAAGGAAATACTGCCTCTGGTAAAGTGGAACAAAACTAATGTAAACATTGTGAATTATAACTGTACTTAATGATTGTCCTGTGTGTGTATATCCACCACACTGTGTTACTTTACGCCACTGCGTAGTACATGTAGGCCTATAGGCCTACATGTACTAAGTTACTTTACACAAGTACACACACACACACACACACACACACACACACACACACACACACACACACACACACACACACACACACACACACACACACACACACACACACACACACACACACACACACACACACACACGGTTCACTACTAACACCTCTCTCAGTGATAAGTTATTCTTATTGGAGTTTCTCCTCCTACATGTGACTCTGCATTATGGTGTGACTCACTCACTCATTATGAGTCATGACTCAGAGCTGTGTGAACAGAAATAGTTCCGAATCACTCATCCCTCTCTCTCTATCTGTTTCATCCCATCTCACTTATTATATCTCCCTCTCTCTCTTTCTCTCTCTCTCTCTCTCTCTCTCTCACGCGCACAAACTCACGCACGCATGCTTGCGTGCACACACACGTGTGTGTGGCTGTTTGTGTGTTTTTGTTTTACCAAGTATGTGCATCAAACAACATTTCATCCCCTATAAGTGGCTCAACAGTGCCTCTGCTGGTAGAAATCTCCAGTCATGCTGCACATCAGTCTTGTCAGACAGTGCTGCAGGTGATGATTCTCTCTCTCTCTCTCATGAATGGGAGTCAAGTACGGAGTTGAGGAAAGGAGATGACAGACTAGGAGATGAAGAAAGGAGATGACTAGGTCCATAGGAGAAGAGGAAAGTGTGTGTGTGTGTGTGTGTGTGTGTGTGTGTGTGTGTGTGTGTGTGTGTGTGTGTGTGTGTGTGTGTGTGTGTGTGTGTGTGTGTGTGTGTGCGCGCGTGCGTGTCAGAGATAGTAAAAGCACGTCTATAATCTAAACAGCACTCGCAGCATAATTGAGTGACTTCGATCATTGACATACATTTACATAGTGAGTTCAACCAATTACAAGCCAAGCAGACACGAGATGAGAGTATGTACGGTCCAATAGGATTACCTGACATTATTCGACTGGGTTCTGTTAACACATTATCATTAGCGGGCTAAATCACTCCACTCCTTATAAAAAGCGGGAAGGGCTAATTTGTTTTCCTCGTTATGTAAATGAGCCAGTGAGCGTGGAGGAATATGTTGGTTTTGATGAACAACGGGGTAACAGCCCTTCCTCTGATCGCACAGCATAATGTCAGTTCTCTTTCTAGCCGTGTGTGTATGTGTGTGTGTGTGTGTGTGTGTGTGTGTGTGTGTGTGTGTGTGTGTGTGTGTGTGTGTGTGTGTGTGTGTGTAGGTGTGTGTGTGTGTGTGTGTGTGTGAGTGCGTGAGTGCGTGCGTGCGTGCACGTGCATGAGTGCGTGTGTGTGTGTCACATACTCTGAATGGCTACTATGTATATAAGGGAATGTACATTGCTAGCCTGCTTATCAGCCTGAAGCTGCGTGGAGCTTCAGTCTGAAATTGGCTGCAGTGCCGGCGATTACAAGGGGGAGGGGATTCGAATTTCCCTAAACCAATCACAAGGGATCCACGGATCCGCCTACAGCTGATGTCATCGCACAGCTTGTTTTAGCAGATATTCGCTGATTGGCTTGTAGTTAGACCCACCCCCACCTCCGACTCTCATTGGACGGTACTTTTTGTATCGAAGATATCCTATTCACCTGTTTCCTAGGTTGTGTGTTTTCCACTTCCTGTCGATTTGATCCAATGAAATCCAATGAAACTGGTCAGATGACCAATGATATCCAATGAAATCGACAGGAGGTGGAAAACACACAGCCTAGGAAACAGGTGAATAGCTCACATTTCAACACCAGACCAAGAGGCAGTCCACTCAGAGAGTGGGCGGGGTCTATAGTTTGGAACCAGGTGAAGGCACGACAGGATTGTCGATCTATTAGTTAAGGACACAAGTTCATGTGTTTCATCATCTGCCAAAATGTATAAGCACTCTTGTGTTTAAACTGCCATGTTCAATAATGAAAATGATGCCTTTTCAGATGTTACAGCGAATACACCAGATGTTGTTGTTGTTGATGAGGACAGTAGAGAAATGACCATTTTAGAAGTGGGTTGTAAGTTGGACAACAGTCTGGAAGAGGCGTTCATTACCAAGGCGCTAAAGTACCAACGTCTTAAGGATGCAATTATACAGCTCGGTTAGAAATGTAAACGGCTTGTGTTCATATTTGGAAGCCTCGGTAATGTCCATAAATGAGTTGTGAGAGGCCTGCAGATTGCAGGAATACCCAATAAGCCAAGAGCTGATAAGACATTGACTAAATTCTGTTCAGTGTCTATGATAATTGGCAGTCGCCACCTTATGGAGGAGACGATGCTTCCTGTATCCGTGAAACACTTGTTGTTGAGTTTCTCAAGTTTGTGCATCTAGCCTACTATTGTTTGTGTTCAAGACTTTCTTGTTAAATGTGAACACAACTAAATATGTCAAATGTGTGTGTGATTGTGATACTAGCCCACATTCTGATTCTACAGGAAGAATTACACATGTGAATTATAAAATAAATATTCGATAGAAGTCATTTTTTTGTGAATCTTATAATCCTCCCACAGTCCATCATTGATGACATCACATTGCGTCAGCCAATGGCTGAAGTAAGAGGGTGGAGTTCAAAGGTTATCGGTGGAGAGAAAGAACAAAAAGCAGGTGCGCTTATCCACCTTTTTGTTTAGGCAGTGGGTGCTCAGCTATAATGACTAGATTCAGATACCACCGAAGTGGAAAAAGTGGCACTCCAAAAATAAAGGATGCAAGACTGGCTCAGATAATCATTGTTGTTTATCGGAACGCTTGGCGCGTTTCGGAAAACAGAAGTATTTGGATGGGAACCGCTGTGTTAGCGTGATCCAACAGTCCATACACATCCACACATGTTTTCACCGGCTTGTAAAAATGAGCAGCATTCATCTACAGCAGCAAGGCGCACACACACACACACACACACACACACACACACACACACACACACACACACACACACACACACACACACACACACACACACACACACACACACACACACACACTGACCTCTCGCCACCAGAGAATACGTCCTTGAACTGTCTGTCTTCATCTGTGGAGATGACAGTCAACAGCGTTTAAGTTTCACGTCCTTGTTTAAGAGGCACAAGGTCACGCGGCCCCTGGGTTATAGGATGAAACATCTGACAGCTCTGACGCTGTCACACTAGCTCTGTACGCAGCCTGGATTTATTTGGGCGGGGAGGAGGCCTTTCTGCCCGTCTCTCTCTTTATAATTTTTTTTTTTTAATTTAGAGTAGCCAATTATTTTTTAACCCTTTTTCTTCCTAGTTTAGTCGTTATGCCAATTAATTCCTCCCCACACACATTTCTGTGTTGTCACTGCTGTTGTATCCTACTGACTCACCTGCCAGTGAGGACCGCCCACCGGGAGGACGCGGAGCCTTCGTCCTACTCTTCCCGCCCAACACTCCCCGCTGACAGGTGCCACCCCGGCCCTTAGTAGCGCGTGCACTTACCAATATCACCCACCCCGTCCGGCTTCCCTCCCCCGAACACAGCCCAATTGTGTTCGTGTAGTAGACGCTCGACAAAGCCACGTGCACCACGGTGGATTCGAACCCACGACCTCCGTGGTGGTGGGCAGTGACTTTACCACTGCGCCACCCGAGCGCCTCTCTCTGTCTAACTTTTCAAGTCTGTCTGGCCATACCCTTCACCTCACTTTGTTGTATCTCCTATATGTCTCCTTTCCCAAAACATGCTAGAAATCAAAGTCCTCAAGTGAGGTTCATACAGTGGTGGAAAAAGTACTCAATGTTTTTACTTAAGTAAAAGTATCAATACTGCAATGTAGAAGTAAAAGTCTGGAATTCAAAATGTGCTTGAGTAAAAGTACAAAAGTATTGGCATCAAAATGTACTTAAAGTACCAAAAGTAAAGGTACTCATTATGCAGAATGTCCCATTTCACAAGTTTTCACATGTATGAAAATCTTTTGAAAATAGTAGATCTACAAGCTCACAATGCGTCGCGACGCATTGTGAGCTTGTAGATCGACTATTTTCAAATGGTCGAAATGTATATAGGGCTGAAGTGGTTAGTGTATGTTTTGTAATAACGATCAAAATCTACAAAGTAACTAGTACTGAAGTTTTCAAATAATTGTAGTGGAGTAAAAGTACAATATTTGCCTCTGAGATGTAGTGGAGTAGAATTAAAAGTACTGGAAATTTGAAATAAGTAAAGTACATATAACTTTATATACCTCAAAATTGGACTTAAGTACAGTACTTAGTGTACTTAGTTACTTTCCACCACTGGGTTCATAAACATGTTGACCCGGGGCTGTTCCTCACGAGTACGAGGCGAACCAGACCAGACTCAAAAACATGCGTTCAGGTGGTTTGTAAACAGCGCTGTAGTGCTGAGCTGTGCGACTGACGCAGCGGGGCGATCCCAGGCGAGAGAGAGAGAGAGAGAGAGAGAAAGAGAGAGAGAGCTGAAAGGATTAGATTGGCCCTGAATGGGGAGGTAATCTGCTCTCTTGTTTCTCTCCGCCTTTGATACGGTAGACAATTAGAGCGAGATTGGGAAAGGCAAAGGGGGGGGATTTCAGCCCCTGTAATCTTTGCCGACTCGGCTGTTCGTCGGTTGCCGTTCCGTGACTAGATTGTGTCGATGTCTTGTGGATTCCACATTTCAGGAGGCATTTTTTTTCCTAACCCGTTTATTTCATCGACTTGGCTACATGCAGAGAAGTATGATCTCGTTATACTGTGTGATAAGTCAATCAGCTGGATCAGGGTGACTTTATTAATCCCGCGAGGGAAATTGTGTTTCAGCTATTGCATGGAAAGTCTGATGAGTATAAGCATCAGTAATCTGTTTTCTGTTCCGTTTGTTTGTACTTTAAAGAAGATACAGTGACCCAACAATCAGAAAATAATTTAAAAAAATCTTGGGGCCAGTGATGGAATTAGTGTGTGCGTGTGCGCGCACGCGTGTGCGTGTGCATGTGTGTGTGTGTGTGTGTGTGTGTGTGTGTGTGTGTGTGTGTGTGTGTGTGTGTGTGTGTGTGTGTGTGTGTGTGTGGCGTGCGCGTGCGTAGGGGGGACCCCTTAACTGAGAGAAAGATGAAGCAGGGATCCCCACTACCACTACAAATTGTATAAAATGTGTGTTGCAGATGCAACATTCTCATACAATTTCATACTCTACAAAGCACTTAAAAGAGAAAGCACAATACCATTCCCACAAAGAAACAATCAAGATTTACAGCCAAAAGACTCAACACCTAAAGTTTAAACGCAGACTTGATCCCTGGTGACAGGTATTGGTGCATAGAAAGAAAAGAGAGAGAAAAAAAAACCCTGAGTTTTAATTTAACTCTGAGAGTGTAAAAAACAGACCCCGGGGCCAGTAACAGTTGAATGGCCATCGAGGGTTCTGCAGTGTGGAGTGTGGAGGCTCAGGGGAGAGCGGAGAGGAATGGGCAGCAGACAGACAGATAGCATGGTGGATGGTGGTGGGAGACTTTAGGTGTAATGCATATCTAATGTGAGCCTGGGAGAAGGTCAAGCAGGCTGGGGAATGAAAGCTATTAACTTTTCACAAAGACCTGGAACCAGGAATCCACAGCTCTATCAGCCTATGCCATGACACTGGGGAGAGGCTTGCACGCAGGCACGCATGCATGCGCGCACGCACACATGGACGCACACTTGCACGCCTAGACAGGCTTGCACGCACGCGTCGCGCACACACACACACACACGCACGCGGGCATAAGCAGACGCACACACTCCTCAAGCACATGCGGGCACATAAAACGCACATTCAACTAACTTTTATGGACCTGTCACCTCCCCTTCTCTCTCTCTCTCTCTCTCTCTCTCTCTCTCTCTCTCTCTCTCTCTCTCTCTCTCTCTCTCTCTCTCTCTCTCTCTCTCTCTCTCTCTCTCTCTCTCTCTCTCTCTCTCTCTCTCTCTCTCTCTCTCTCTCTCTCTCTCTCTCTCTCTCTCTCTCTCTCTCTCTCTCTCAGACCAAGTCCTTAATTTGGTCCTTAATTGGCCTGAAAAACCTTAAAGACCCCTGCTGTGCTGTAGTATAAAAAGTAAACTGTGGCATTCCAATACTTGCAATAGACACTTACAGTAGTAAATGAGAATTCATAGATAAGACATACAGTAGAGAATACTCTGAATCCCCGTAATGCTAATATGACTCACAGCAAGGAGCAATGGCAGATCACACCAAGTCCCACACACACACAAACACACACTCAGTATATCGTAAGCCCTCCGTAACATTAATAGTGACGGTCCATGAAGCACAAATCAGCATGAAGGGCCAGGTGGAAGTGTCATTACTTGGCCCAGTGGCCATGACCCCATTACCCCCTGTGGTCTGTGGCACACGCACACGCGCACACACACACACACACACACACACACACACACACACACACACACACACACACACACACACACACACACACACACACACACACACACACACAAATTCTAGAAAAGCCATAGGACGCACACTGGTACATGTACACACTCTCACAACTAGACACAAAGGCAGAGCCACAAAACCTCAGTCTGTAGAAAAGCCCCTCGATTTTCAACAGTTTAGGGTCAATAACGGTCCAGCATATAAGTCTTCAATAATTAATGCATGCTTGATTCATTATGATTCTATTCTCACAAACAGAGTCCAGATTGTAAAACGTGAGCCACGTGTAATCATGACCAATGTACTTGCTGTCAGGCAGAAAACTCTTATCTCCGAAATATATGTTTTGTGTGTTTTTTCATATATTAACACCCTACTTGATCATACTACAGTGTCACACCGCGTTTCAAGCTTGTAGATCTGCTACCTTTGCCATTTTTTTATTTGTATCCTGAAAAGTTTGGACGTATGAGGTTTCCACCCGACAGAGACGTAATGTAACCTACTCAGGGTTGTGTGAGTTCAGCTTTGCTCTTCACTCTGTATGCGACAGATAAACCCAATCAATACATTCTGAAATATGCTGATACAGATCTGATATCAGACCCATTCCACACATGCCCTGGTGTGGTTTAAATCCTCAGAAAAATCCTCTCGTGCATGTCAATTATTTTTTTATCCCCCCCAAATATGCCCCTTAAGGAGCTTTTACAGTAGCCTTGTCTATGCTCTATTTTCCCCCTCATTTAGTAATCAAATTAAACCCTATGAATTATGCATCCATGTGATCCTCCAGAGTTAAGTTAACCAATGAGTATCCCCAAGGAATATCCAAACATAAACAGAATGCACTGCATAACCGTGACCAAAATAACAAGAAAGTCTTAGGTTAGGTTAGGTTAGGGCGGAGCGCTTGTTTGGTATCACTGGACGTCCCTGCATACTCGCTCATTGACTAACGCATGCATTTAGTGAAGCTCTTATTGGGTTTTGGTGTGTGACATCACACCCAATATGAGTTGCATGCGTGGTGCCCTGCGTCAAACCAGTTTTCAGTGATTGATGATCTGAAAATGCGATTTTGTAGAGTTGTAAAACTCTGTATTAATGCTTTAGAGAGAGGCAGAGCGCGCCAACACAGTGTAAACAAAGCGGTCGGGTAATAATGCTCTGAAGAAGTTGTATTTGGTTCAACTTCTTCTCTTACAAAGCTCCTATCGTTATCCACAATAACATTAGAAAAACAAAAACAAGCAGGTTGGTAAATACAAATACGTGGGTGTAATAATAAACCACCTGTTAATTATGTACTGATACTAAGTTTGTCTGCCAAAGGACAAAACAAATCGAATATCTTCTCCACCTCCTTAGGTCTTTCGGGCGAGTAGATAATTATTCTTTTTCTTTTTTGTGTGTGTATATTATCATATTAATATGCTTGTCCTCTACTTTCAAGTAAAAACTGTTCCAAATGAAAATGTGACATATTGTTGGCTTAGTCCCATAATTACAAAATAGCAATACTGGCCAGCAACATGATCTCTAACCACTATCAACAGTGAATATGAATTATTATCATTACATAATGATCAGTGGCCAGCAACATTGTCTCTAACCACTATCAACAGTGAATATGAGTTATTATCATTACATAATGAGATACACAGTTCCACGACTTAAGAGTTACACTGAAGCTAATGTGTACCAAGCAATCATAAACATTTAATATGGACCTTAATCCCAAACCCGTTGAAGGGTTGTCAATTACGCTATCTTTTTTTTTTTTTTTTTTTTTTCGTTGTTCTGTGATGTTGCAAATGGCGTTGCAATGCAAGAAATATTTTCAGACAACATCATCAAAGTCATCATCATTAATCATATTCAACATCCTCACTCACACACTCTCTCCCTCTCGCTCTCACACACACACACACACACACACACACACACACACACACACACACACATGTGCACATCAGTGATCTGGTCCATCCTGCTTGTTGCGCCTAACACTTCGACACGCAATTTCAGCAGCTGTCAAAAGCATCTCCACTCACTTCCTTCATCTGGAACGCACGCACACACACACACACACACACACACACACACACACACACACACACACACACACACACACACACACACACACACACACACACACACACACACACACACACACACACACACACACACACACAGCAACACAACACAACACAACACACATAGCGGATGTGGAATTGCACATCAGGTGACATGTGATGTCACCACAGACACTTCAGATCAGTGGTTCTCGAGGACCCCCAGGGGTATATATATATATATATATATATATATATATATATATATATATATATATATATATATATATATATATAAGCAAACATTTGTAACTGTGTCTCAACAAATGACTTCATTTTTCTGAAAAAAAGCTATTGTTGCTATATCAGTGGTGCTCAAACTTCTTCTTGTCAACGACCCCCAAAATGTGTGCCATGTGTTGGCCGCCGATCCCCATCAAAATATGTTGTTCCAGGGACCCCCCCCCCAGGGGCAAAGATGTATATGAAAAATAAATATATATTCAAAGATTTGCACAAATGTTCAAGATTTTTCAAAAATAGCAGATCTACAAGCTCGTCCTATGAGCTTGTAGATCTGTTATTTTTGAAAAATCTTTTTTTCATAAATAAAAATCTATTTTTGAATAGCCAAAGTATACAAAAATGTTTATAGCTAAAATCTATGCGTTCCCGGATTGAATGGATTAAGGGTCCATTTGGTTCCCAACTCTCAGTTGTTTAGCTAGGGACGAAAAAAAGCAAAAAAGTTTCAAAGCTTCACAGAGTTGAGCAGCATCTGCTTTGATGTGGAGATGTTTTCCTGCCAACTAGGCCACACACTCTGGATGTGTGCCCAGTGGAGAGGGGCTCTCCCCTGGGTGTATGTCCCCTCTACTCCTCCTCCTCCTCCTCTTCCTCACTGGGTGTGTGAGGGAAAGGTACAAGGCACACAAGTGACAGGGAGCGTCGGCACGGAACGGAATGCTACACCTCCTAGGTTCTCTCTCAACTGTCACCACACACATGCACACACACATACACACATACACAGAACGGAGGACCATTGCTCACTGTCACCCGGTGTTGTGTCACACACACACACACACACACACACACACGCACGCACGCACACACACACACACACACACACACACACACACACACACACACACACACACACACACACACACACACACACACACACACACACACACACACACACACACACACACACACACACAAAGACACATCACCGAGACAGAGAGGTGTCAGAGTGTCAGAGGATGAATGCAGAAGGAGTGAAAATATGATGATGTATTCTGTACGGAGAGGAGGAGGAGGAGGAGGAGGAGGAGGGATGATGATGCTGTGAGAGAGGAAGGAGCTGAAGGGTTGTGGAAGAGAGAGAGAGAGAGAGAGAGAGAGAGAGAGAGAGGTAGAATTAGTAGAATTGTTCTTGTGTTTGACGTACATGGGCCAGACATGTCGATCAAACAGACCAGGTGGGTCTGGGACCGTGTAGTTTCTTGAGCACCTCCTCTTTTTGCATTCTTCGTATGGAATGGAGATGAAATAACGCTGGTAGAGTGCAACCTGTCCAGTCCACCCGGTGGACAGTGAGGATATTGCAAGTGGACCCCCAAATAATTGCCAAAAAATCCTAGACTTTAATGATAATATAATAAAGACCTGAGGCCGTTTCTAAAAACGCCTTCTGAATAGGGTCATAGGTTCATATGAACGCCCCCAGTCCGAAGGAAGAGAAAAGAAGACTACTAGGACAACACAAACTCAGGCCACGTTTAGACGACAACGGTCTCTAGAGAAAACGCCAAACTCCCGGAGTCAAGGACCACCCAAAATGATATGTATTTGGCAACGACTCCATCTCAAAATATTTACTTCAAGGGACCCCCCAAGAAGCAAAGATTTGAGTTAGAAATGTTCGCTTTAAAAAAGTACATATCCAAAGATTTGCACACATTTTCAGGATTTAAAAAAAGCAATAGCAGATCTACAAGCTCATAGCGCGGCACTCGGCGCCGCGCTATGAGCTTGTAGATCTGAGTGGTCGCCCAGCGGTGACCTCAGTGCTGCAGTCCCTCTGCCATGTAACCGTTTCTATGGCAACAGGCATGTAACAAGCATGCCATATAATCTCCACAATAACCAGCATGTAATCCCCTCTGATCTGAGCTCCTCTGTTAATCTTACCCCATGTTGTCGTTGAGGTTTAGGCAGCTCGTCTCATTCGTGGCATTATGAATCCTTAACGTGATGCCGACTAGAGCGGATGCACTTTATAGGAGCCTCTCAGACCTGTGTCAAAGTGTCTATCTATCTATCTATCCATCCATCCATCCATGTATCTATATATCTATCTATCTATCTATCTATCTATCCATCCATCCATCCATCCATCCATCCATCTATCTATCCATCTATCCATCTATCCGTCTATCTTTGATACATTTCGGCTATTATGACATGCCCAAAATAGGGAGGCCAGGTTGAAAGTGGCTGAGTGTGTCTGTGGATCTTATAAATGCTTATTACACGGCTCGGTTGAAAGCTTGATTCTTATTGGTCAATCACTGTGTGTTATTTCTGAATAATTACTGATGAGCTCTACAGTATAACAGACCACTGTCTAATCAATCAAAGACTTGATTGTATGCTGTATCCAACATGACAGCCATGTAAACAAACACACAATGTCATTCACAACTAAACATTGCCCTCAAGAATGTTTTTTGAAAACATTTGAAGCGAGATACTGTAGACCGGAAATTGATTCCATTTTTATCAACACTTCCTTGTTTTCCGAGGCAACAGTGTTGCGCTGGACGGACGGCAAGGGCAACACTTATGGAATACTTTCATTACTGTAATGTTGTTACTTTTGGGTCAATTTATTCATTAATTTATTAAGTAGCCATGTAAAGTGGGATAATTAATGGCGCACCAGTCGTTGAGAAATAACCACCTTCAGGATGATTAAACTACTCAGCTTCGCCTCTGGGTTTAATAATCCTGTCGGGGGTTATTTCTCAACAACAACCGACGCGCCGTCAATTATCCCTTGCTCAACCAATGAAATGTATTAATAAGAGCTTGAGACTAAATAATAACTACATGGGATCCATTGGAACACAGATTATTTCCCAGTTCCTGAAGAGTAACGGTTTTGGACATCCACCGTTCATACCCGACAACGACAATATACATACAAATTCAATGTAAAGTTCAGTCCCTCCCTCCTCAGCTATAGAAATTATAAAACCTAAAAGCATATATAGCTTCGAGTCTCTCTCTTCCATACAGACAAAGCCGACTTCAGCAGCAGTGAATAAACGGCTCCAAAGGCAAGATATTGATCGGCTGCGATCAATATCATCACATTCCGCCGCCCCCGTCTATGCCCATGATAGAATTCTCGGGTGTGAATGTATGAATGTACAGGAGGGTACAGTAACAGCGTATTATTGGAGATAACAGCCCATAAGCGTGCCATTGAGACGGCCACTGAAGAGAGCCGCTCTCTCTTGTGACCTAATCTATACAACCCTTTGGGACGGCGGCCATGGAAATATAATCAAATAGGGAAGTTAACTTCATATACCCATGGGGGCCACGGGACGCAAGTCAATGATACCGCATTGTTTTCCCTTTTGTGGGCGGCTTGCATTATTGCTTTTTTATGAACACGAGGTCAGATAGTGTTTCGGTGTGGTTAATAGATGCCAGCCTGATATCTGAGCCGCCGCTGGAATCAGTCCAGTTTTTACTGTGATGCGTTTCTATGGGCTGTGTCCCCAGCTAGCTTATATAGCTGCCTGCTGCCGTCTGGGAATATCAATGGTGGAAGAAGTACTGAAAATTTCAGAAGCACTCTGTTACAAGTAACAGCGGCACTATGTAACTTTCCTCTTCTACCCCGGATTTGAACCTAGTTTCCTGCTTAAGTGCTGACATTATTATTTTTTTACAATTGAGCTGATAGAGCCGGCCTGCTTACTCTTGGGGATACATTCGTGTCAGATCCTATGTCTAGGTGAGACATGACCTTTGACACGATCTGAATGTCTCAATAGAAGAGCACGGAGACCGAATACAACCACCCCAATTGAGTTATATTGTATTAACACACGTCCATAGAGATAAGGACAATTTTAATTTGATTCATAAAAAACTAAGTAACATATTCTAGCATAAATATTGGTTAAAATAATGTTTTATTTATTAGAAAACGTTCTGGATAGCAGCTTTAAGATGACATAAACTGAATCAAGGAGACGTGAGTCATGTGTTCAGCAGCTAAGGTCATCTGTTGTTGTACAGCACACAGATGATGCTTTTGTCTTTACTGTCTATTGTGTAGTGTTCTCTCTCTCTTTCCCTCCCTCTCTCTCTCTCTCTCTCTCTCTCCCCCCGTAGGGAGAAAAGCTTCCTGACGGTGTAAACAATGTCTTTCACGGCCAACAATGTGCTTTGCAGCGCTCTGGCTCGCGCCGTTGGCTAACTCCAGCGGGAGGCCAGCCTAGCGGATGCTGCAAGCCAGACACAGCGGAGACCCGGTAGCATGCTAATCCTAGCAAGCAACAGCTTCATTAGCATTAGTGCGGCGCTCCGCGAGTAAATGAGACGCATGCAACGCGTAACGGATGGCTGTGAACACAGATACCGTTATACCAGCGGTGTACAATTAATGAGACAGAGAGAGAGAGAGAGAAAACCATCAACATGGATCTGCCAATTAGCTCTCCTCTTTGAAAAGGTTACACGTTTGCCAAGGATATGCGTTGGGAATACATTTAGGAGACGTTTACAACAGCTTGACAGAATGACTTGCAAATAAGAGCGAGACGTTTTGTTTGTTTACTATGTGATATGCTTGTTACCCCTGCGAGATAAAGATCAAAACCTTCTCCTGGAGGCGAAAATAAAACGACTTAAATCGTTTTGAAGTTCACTTTAGAGGAAAAGCGAAGGATGGAAATAAGAAAGAAGAGAAAGTGGGAAAAGGGAGCCGTTTTTAATGTTGACAAAATACAATTATATTATATCGTCTCGATAAACCTCATATGTCCAAAACTGTTACTTTTCAAGATTCAAATGTAGCAGATCTACAAGCTCAAAATGCATCTTTCGCGCCATGTTTCGAGCTTGGAGATCCGCTACTTTTGATGCTGTCAAGTAGGGCGTTAATTTACAACAACAAAAAAGGTTGAATATGGAGACAGCAACGGTTTATGCCCAACAGCAACGATATATAACCGTATACAAAATACTATTATAATAGAATTTTGTCAACATAAAAAAAATCTTCTGCTTGCTTTTTCCATGCACTCCTTGCTCCTTCTTAATACATGATATTGCGAGGATCTCAGTGCAGAAGCAGAGAATTGAGATACTGTATGTCATCGCAATTATTGAAATGAAGATAAGTTACAGCAACATTAGCACAGCTGACACGCTATCATACGCTAATAGACAGATATATTCTCTCCACCAAAGGAGGAGGAGATAACATTCACTTTGACAATGTTATTTCTAAATATGGCTTCCAATCTGTCTGGCTGTCACGCATTGGCGGCCATGTTGACAGCCTAGTTAGACGCTAAATTGACAGCTGACAGACATGCATTGTGGGAAGACAAACATCGGCGGGACGCGACTGGCTGGCAGAGTGGCGGGCGGACTGCTGCGTTTGTCAGTGTGTGCGTGTGTGCGTGCATGTCGATCCAATATAGGCTTATAGGAGGTGGTAGGAGACCAATGCAAAACTATATACAAGAATCATATAAACTCCAAAACAACTCTCACAGTGTAATCACTGATGGAGTGAGTGATAGAAAATGTATTATATTTTATTTTTAGGGTGAAGTGTTCCTTTAAGGCAGGGGTCTTCAACAGGGGGGCCGGGACCCCTAGGGGGTCCTCAGAGTTGCTACAGGGGGGACCGCCAAATCTTCGTGAGATAGGACATACATTGTTTCACGTTAACCACTTGAAACCTAGCATCCCTATTCTGAGGAGAACTTTAGCCAAAAATAGCAGATCTACAAGCTCTGTAGCTCAGCTATGCTCGGCAAAGAGGTTTGCTGTAGAGGAAAAAAAGAGCTGACCAAGTACAGAGCCAAAGGTCAAGTTTACTACATTAAGTATTGACGATTTAAGACAAGTGGTCATCATATCATATGTCTGAAAAGGTAACAGTCTTCCACGCCGACATCTCGCCACTCCGACTAGTGGCTTCCGCGTGCGGTTAGGGTTAGGGTGAGGGTTAGGTATAGGGTTCGTTAACGTCGGAAAGGCGACATGTCGGAAAGCCGCCATGTAACCGTCTGAAAATACACATTAGCATGAATCCAACACATACACTATGTATGTGAAAATCTATGAAAAGGTTTAATCTGCAACACAATGTTATACAATATGCAGTGGGGGGGGGGGGTCCCTGCTTCATCTCTCTCTCTCAGCTATAAGGGGTCCTTGGGCTGAAAAACATTGAAGACCCCTGCTTTAAGGCAAAGCGATAGCCTCATGCGATAGAGAGTAAATGAAGGTTAACCGAACGCTGCAGTTCCCTTAAGGGAGCTTTCAAACTTCCGTAAAATCCTCTTCTGAGAGACAGGAGCGACGGATGTCAATGTCGACGTTGGAAAATAGTGAAACGGGAGTGCTTGAAAGAGCGAGCGAAAAGAAAACAAAAAAAAACTGCCTTTCACCTGCCACCAGAGACATTAGCATAACGCTGTTGTCCCGCGGAAACCTTGTACGTCCAAAACCTGTTCCTTTTTTATTATTGTTTTATTAAGTGACGTTTTTTGGCGGCAAAAGCCATTGTTCAGTCAATAGTGGAGCGGCTAAATGCTTTTTATTGGCAAAATCTTTCAGTTGATGATACAAGCGTGAAAATTGGCATGAGCAGTCTCCATGGGTCACTTGACAAGAAAATTGTCCGAGGCAGTTGTAATTTCAAGATGGCGGCCATTTTTCAAGATGGCCGACACCTTAGTGGGCAGTTAAGTGATATGATGGTTTATTTGGTGATACAAGCATGAAAATTGGCATGAATAGTCTCTGTGGGTCACTTGACAATAGGCCACCCACAGCTACTTGACATTTCAACATGGCGGCCATTTTTCAAGATGGCCAACACTTTAGTGGAGCAATTAAGTTATATAATGGTTCATTTGGTGATACAAGAATGGAAATTGGCATGAGCAGTCTCGGTGGGTCACTTGACAATATGCCACCCACAGCTACTTGAAATTTCAAGATGGCAGCCATTTTTCAAGATGGCCACCACCTTAGTGGAGCGGTTAAGCTTAAGAAATCATTTAGTTGGTGATACAAGCATGACAATTGCCATGAGCCGTCTCAAAATGTCATTTGACAAGAAACCCCACAACCACCACTTGAAATTTCAAGATGACTGCCGCCCGGCACGTGGATCTTTAAATGATACCTTTTTCTCATAGAAATGTATTGGGTTGGGGACACGGTGGTGCAGTCGGTAGCGCTGTCGCCTCACAGCTAGAAGGTCCTGGGTTCGATTCCCACAGGGGACGCTGTGGGCACTGGGGTCGTGTTCTCTCCTCATACCCTAGCCTAGGCGGGGTTGGCGAAAGGGCCTTTCTGTGTGGAGTTTGCATGTTCTCCCCGTGTCTCCTAGGGTAGGTACCCTCACAAAAACATGCAGTAATCCTGGTCACTATACTGCCTCCCCCTGGCCAGCCGGGGCGCCTGATGGAGGGGAAGGGAACTGGTTGGAATAACGTGTTCCTTCCACGCGCTACGTCCTACCAGGGAAACTCCCCCCTGTCAGGTGACAAGAAGGTCAGTTGGCTCTCATGCATTGAAGGAGGCATGAGCTCGGCCCTGGCTTCCCTAGGTTGGCAGAGGGAAGGTAGTGCCCAGGATTACATAGACAATTGGCACTGGGTTAGGGTTACAAAATCGTGGGATAAAAATGTAAGTTTAAAAAAAAAAAGAAATGTATTGGGTTCCTCAAAAAGCTCTGTCAAGAGAGGTTGTTTGACTGTGTTTTGTCTGACTCCTCGCCCACAACCTGTCCAGTTTGGTAAAACCTGTAGGAGTTTTCTCCCACTGGCATAGCTCTCAGGGTTCACTGAGGTACACAAGCTCCCTTACCACGACAAGGTAACAGTCACAAGGGAGGATTTATTTTTTAACTAACAGCCATTACATGTGTCAAATAAATACTAAGAAATGGGGAAACAAAAAATATGACTAATAAATGAGCACAGTTGTGGTGCTGATTAGCACAGTTGTGGTGCTGAATGGACAGTGCTCCAACATTATAATTGAGCAATGGCTAATGCTGAATGGCAGTAGCCACAGAACCATGACAAACCTATAGGAACTAAACTGAAAATGTGCTTCACTGTTACGTATGGCAGTGGAAGGCAGTGGAAGCAATGTTACAAAGTAACAACTGAAAATTACACACTAATAGGCCTACACTTGAAAACACAGAGGACAACGGGGAACAACTCTGGCAAAATAAACATGCAAATAGGTTCTAGCAGGGGCAACTACATAGGCATGTGCAACTGAGTCCATAGGCCTATCTGAAGCACTTACACCTTCCAGTACATGCCTTGGTGCACCCACATTTGGTCAACTCCCAACAACTCTCCGCAATAGGTGGAAGTGGAGTCCAGAAGACTTTCCACTTCTCGTCCTGTTCCACCCATCCCCAGTCAGATGGGCTCGGCATTTGTGGATGTCGCTTCAATGCCTGTCCCCACACGTATCCAGCCTCATAAGAAGCACGTTTGGCATGCTCTTTGAGTGCTGCTTGAATTGTGGGATCAAGTCATAATGTCTTTGTTTTCTGGCAAAGAGATCAAGATGTAGATGCTCTCTTTTGGGCCCTTTCCAGCTCTGTGTTGTTGAACCTAAGTTTACAGCTTAAATTATATTTTGCTCTGTTTCTTGTCAATGTGCTTTCTATGCCATCACCTTCATCTAGTCGGGTTAGACTAAGTAAGATAGGCAGAGCATTGATCTTATGAAATAATGGAACATTTCTTGCAATGGTATCATAACCAGTACGATCTTGCTCTCTGTTGAATAAACTCGGCTGAATGAGTTTTTCCTTGGTGACCTGCTGACAAATGAAACATCTGTCCCAGTTAGTTTTCTCAACTGTTATGATGGCTTCTGCCATGTCTGCAGCATAGGCAGAGGCCGAGGGTTTATCCTTTTACCACCTTTTACCAAGCACTTTGATGTATGGGATACAACGAAGTTCGTGCCTTAACCCTACACTTAGTCCGATCGTTCATCCAATGCCATTTAAATCCTGTGCGATCTGTACACCATCCGGTTAACTAAAACCCCATTAACCTTGGCTCGGCTCTCCCGCGCTGGCACAACCTGTCAATTCAGGTGCGGCTATCTAATTGTTTTGGGGTAAATTAGACAGCATTTGGGGTACTAACTTTCAATTAGCTGACATTGAACCCCACTCTGAGTTTAACAGCAGTGATATATCACCAGTGTGCCCTGGTAGTGCGGATATTCACTCTTATCTAATCTATCTATGATCAACAAATCAACACAACTGTATTGTGATGTGTTAAAAGTTGTTCTTTAGCATAATAACAATAATTGTATAATTGCCCTTAATGAAAAAAAAACATACATTTCTATGAGAAAATGTATCTTTTGAGGATCCAGGGGGCGGCCATCTTGAAAATAGAAATTTCAAGTGGATGTGAGTGTTTTCTTGTCAAGCAACCCTTAGAGACTGCTCATGCCAATTTTAATGCCTGTATCACCAATTAAACCATTATATAAGTTACTTACTCCACTAAAGTGTTGGCCATCTTGACAAATGGCCGCCATCTTGGAATTTCAAGTAGCTGTGGGTGGCCTATTGTCAAGTGACCCACAGAGACTGCTCATGCCAATTTTCATGCTTGTATCACCAAATAAACCATTATATAACTTAATTGCTCCACTAAAGTGTTGGCCATCTTGAAAAATGGCCGCCATCTTGGAATTTCAAGTAGCTGTGGGTGGCCTATTGTCAAGTGACCCACAGAGACTGCTCATGCCAATTTTCATGCTTGTATCACCAAATAAACCATCATATCACTTAACTGCCCACTAAGGTGTCGGCCATCTTGAAAAATGGCCGCCATCTTGAAATTACAACTGCCTCGGACAATTTTCTTGTCAAGTGACCCATGGAGACTGCTCACGCCAATTTTCACGCTTGTATCATAAATTGAAAGATCGTAGCACTTAGCTGCTCCGCTACAAGCAGAAAAAGTCACAAAAATATGTTTTGTATCTAAAATGAGTTATTAGCACATTAAGACTCTGCACATGCATACTAGATATGTCAGACATACATGTTAGAGCTAAATTTGAAATAGATGCTGAAACATGTAAGATATATGAGTAGAGCTAGCCATCGCTAGCATATTTTTAGCACTTTAAAACAATGAGAATAGCAGATCTAACCGCTCAAAACGCGTTGAGCTCGTAGATCTGCTATTCTCACATAGCAGATAGGGCATTAATTCACTATATATATATATACAGTATGTGTATAAAAGTTGAAATATGGAGATACAAGGTTTCCGCCCGAAAAAGACAATGGAACCACGGCCTCTGATAGGCTGAGACAGGGAATGATTGACAGGCGAGGTTCAGGGCGGAGGGGTCTCCATAGGGGATCGGTGAGGGACACACTCAGACAGACACACACACACACACACACACACACACACACACACACACACACACACACACACACACACACACACACACACACACACACACACACACACACACACACACAAATGCATACACAGATAAGTCAAACAGCCATCTGTGGTGAGTGTTGACACACACCTACGCATTTCCAAATGAGCCGATTGATTGGTCAAAGTTTGGCAAGGTTAATGAGCAAGATCGCATGCACACACACACACGCACACACACACACACACGCGTGCACGACCGCACGCACACACGCACGCATGCACGCACACAGGCCTCACGGATCCTTTCACCAATCTATAGAATAAATAAACAGCAGAGAGAGAGAGAGAGAGAGAGAGAGAGAGAGAGAGAGACTCTGAGCAGTGAGGTGATTTCAAGGTTGATTGGTAACAACAAACTACTAACAGCAGACTCCCCCCCAACGACCTCTCTCTTCAGTGTACAGAACGTGTGTGTGTGTGTGTGTGTGTGTGTGTGTGTGTGTGTGTGTGTGTGTGTGTGTGTGTGTGTGTGTGTGTGTGTGTGTGTGTGTGTGTGTGTGTGTGTGCATGCATGCAGTGATGGAAGAAGTACTCAATTTTTTTTTTACCCAAGTAAAAGTAGCAATACCACAATGTAAAAATACTCTCTAGTATAGTACAATTTCAGTATTCAAAATGTACTTGAGTAAGAAAAGTACAAAGGTATTGGCATCATGATGTACTTAAAGTACCAAATGTTAAAGAACTCATAATGCAGAAATGTCCCATTTCAAGTTTTCAAAATGCAACAAATTAACACATCTTTTTTAACACAGCAGATCTACAAGCGTTGTGAGCTTGTAGATCGGCTATAGTTTACTCTGTAACAAAGCTGTGTCACTAGGGACAGTAGTCTTAATGCATTGTTAATTCAATGTATGTCACTCTATCTCCCTATAGTGGGACTTCCGCTTCTCTCCTTTCTACAACAGCTTCTTCTTCTTCATTCTGTGCTCGTGCCTGTGTGAGCACACACAACTACTTAATCAATACAGCAATTGATCATGCACTCTCTAGCGCGCACAACAGGTAGTAATACCAATATACACCACAGCCTCTCCTATTGTATGAATCCATCAATATCAGCCTGACTGTCCTCCCCACCCACACACACACACTCTCACGCAGGCATACACAGGCACACGCGCGCACACATTCACACACACACACACACACACACACACACACACACACACACACACACACACACACACACACACACACACACACACACACACACACACACACACACACACACACACACACACACACACACACACACACACACACACACACAGTGGTGTAAAGTAACTAAGTACATTTACTCTAGTAGACTTCAGTTCAATTTTGAGGTTTTATTATTTTTACTTTACTGGAGTATTTACAATTTTAAAATGTTTTACTTCCACTCCACTACATTTCAGTTGCAAATATTGTACTTTTTACTCCACTGCAATTATTTGAACACTTGAGTTACTACTTACATTGAAAACATTCTGCATAATGAGTACTTTCTACTTTTGGTACTTAAAGTACATTTTGATGCCAAAACTTTTGTACTTTTACTCAAGCACATTTTGAATGCCCGACCTTTACTTGTAACGGAGTAATTCTACAGTGCAGTACTGATACTTTTACTTAAGTAAAACATTGAGTACTTTTTCCACCACTGCTCTCACACACACACACACACACACACACACACACACACACACACACACACACACACACACACACACACACACCAACACAAACACACACACACACACACACACCACACACACACACACACCAACACACACGCACGCACGCACGCACGCACGCGCCTCAATATCCTGACAGTACTTGGGGATATTGAACACTATCAAATGCACCGCTCCGGTTTCAAACAGTTAAAAGAATCAATACTGTTTGTTTCACGGTTGATCTTGGTGTTATTGATCAGGGGGGGGGGCATCAAATATCCACGTTGAAAATCAATAATCGCTGTGATGCTTAAACCACCATGGACTTAAACTGGCAAAATAGATGAAGCATCACGTTATATAATGACCAATAAAAAATAAATAAATAGTCCATACCCTATACCGCCTGTCTGTCCAGGCTATGGGACAGAGACGGACTACAGATCTCATAATACCACGGTATTGCCGTTTGTCCAGGCTATGGGATAGCGAGTACAGATCCCGCGGCGAAAATGCTAAAAGACACGTGGATTAAAGCAAAATAATGCCCCAAATGTTTCACATTCAGTCTGTTATACTGTAGCACCACCAGGAGGCCAATTCTTTGCAAAACACATTTTTTGATTTTACTCCAACAGATTGTGTCCCAACATCACGCACATCGATACAGTAGCTCCATAATCATGTGATCAAGATGGATCCGATCAGATTTTTCATATTCCATCTTGATTGGCTGATATTTACATCTAAGGTTTGCAGGAGTGGTCAACATATTGTGCAATAACTTCATCAATATGAATCCTTCAACTTCTACAGACTCCACTCACATCTACAATGAATGAATTCCGAACTTTGCTGGCCCACAATAACCTACCTGACCTGGCGGAGACCTGTGCTCCGATGAGCACTCTTTCTAGTTTACTCTGTAACAAACAACGGACGTGTGCCGAAACTGGAAGACAAAAACTATAGTCAAACATGCTGGTTGTGCCATGCACACAGTCAGTGGTCAAATTTACTTGTGTAAAGTAAATTTACTCAAGTACTGTACTTAAGTACAATTTTGAGGAAAAAAGTACAGCAAATTGGAACTACTCAAGTAAAGTAAAAAATACCTGTACTTCTACTCCACTACATCTCAGAGGCAAATATTATACTTTTAGTCCACTACAATTATTTGAAAACATAGTTACTTTATAGATTTTTTATATTATTACAAAACATACATTAACCACTTCAGCCCTATGTACATTTTGGCCATTTGAAAACAGCCGATCTAAAGCTCACAATGCGTCGCATCCTGAGCTTGCAGATCTGCTATTCTCAAAAGATCTGTATACATTTGAAAACTTGAAATGGGACATTCTGCATAATGAGTTGTCCTTTTGGTACTTTAAGTACATTTTGATGCCAATACTTTTTTTTTTTTTTACTCATGTACATTTTTGAATTCCGGATACTTGTAACAAGAGTATTTCTACAATGCAGTATTGATACTTTTTTACTTAAGTAAAACCAATACCACCACTGCCCACGGGCCTAGCTAGTGCTCCCTGCCATCCAACTGATTCCCATCATAAAACACCAAACACCAGCCGTTCCTCCACATGGATAACACAGTGAGTCATTATAGTAGTTGGTGTATTTCAATATGTTTCCTGGTCATGCACCAGTGGTCTGAACAGAACAGACAAACATGAAGAAGAGGGACTTTGAGCCTGAGACCACGGCCTCACAGGGGCTCTCACTTACACCCTGACCCGCCAGGAGAGGGGAGGGAGGTCGATCAAATGGATTGCTCTGTGTGTGTGTGTGTGTGTGTGTGTGTGTGTGTGTGTGTGTGTGTGTGTGTGTGTGTGTGTGTGTGTGTGTGTGTGTGTGTGTGTGTGTGTGTGTGTGTGTGTGGAGGCAGGGTGGCAACTGAGCCCAACTGTGATGGAAGTTGGTCACTTGATATTTTTGGCAGTGGTGGGAAAAAGTACTCGAATGTTTTACTTAAGTAAAAAAGTATCAATACTGCAATGTAGGAGTACTCTGTTACAAGTAAAAGTCCGGGATTTAAAATGTACTTGAGTTGAAGTACAAAAGTATTGGTATCAAAATGGACTTAAAGTACCAAAAGAATAAGTACTAAAATGCTTGAAAATAGCAGATCTACAAGCTCAACAACGTGTTACGATGTGACGCGTTGTGAGCTTGTAGATAGGCTATTTTCAAATAGCCTATGTATAAAATAGGGCTAAATTGGTTAATGTATGTTCTACAATGTAATAATTTATTACTGCAAAGTACCTAGTAACTAAAGTGTTTTAGTGGAGTAAAAGTATAATACTTTCCTCTGAGATGTAATGCAGTAGAAATAAAGGTATAGCAAATTGGAAATACTCCAGTAAAGTAAAAGTGCCTCAAAATTGTAGTTAAGTACAGTACTTTAGTATGTTAGTTACTTTACACCACTGGGGTGTGTGTGTGCGTGTGCGTGTGTGTGCGAGCGTGTGTGGGCAGGGTGGCAACTGAGTCCAACTCTGATGGAAGTTGGTCACTTGATATTTTTGGACACACAAGAGTGGGCATGTTGGCAGAGATGAGACAGATGGTCTCATCATTTCCCTCAAACCGACCCTTTCATCCATTTTTAAGGGGAGTGGTTCCACTATACGATCTATCAAGAAGACCGTTTGAAGGTGTGCAATGAAGAAAACTGCTGACACACGCACACAAACACACCTGTGTGAATTAACTGCACATACACACACAGAAACACACATAGATCATCACGCAAGCACACACATACAGACAAATGCATAACACACACACACACACACACACACACACACACACACACACACACACACACACACACACACACACACACACACACACACACACACACACACACACACACACACATTATATCCAGCACTCCAGGGCACAAGAAAGCAATTTTCAATTTAACGTGGAAAGGGAAATCTACTGGGCCCCTATGGTCCGTAAGAACCATCTCCACTGGGATCTGCCACGTGTGTGTGTGAGAGAGAGAGAGAGAGAGAGAGAGAGAGAGAGAGAGAGAGAGAGAGAGAGAGAGAGAGAGAGAGAGAGAGAGAGAGAGAGAGAGAGAGAGAGAGAGAGAGAGAGAGAGAGAGAGAGAGAGAGAGAGAGAGAGAACAATAAGGTAAACAGGAGAAATGGAGAGTGAGATGAATGGATACATGTTTGAGATGTCAATTTATTCATTCATGTTAAGCGATATTCATTAATTCATTTGAATGTTAAGGGATATTCATTAATTCATTCACTCATTCATTCATTTGAATGTTGAGATATTCATTCATTCGTTTGAATGTTGAGATATTCATTCATTTGAATGTTGAGATGTTCATTCATTCATTTGAATGTTGATATATTCATTCATTTGAATGTTGAGAGATATTCACTCATTCATTCATTTGAATGTTGATATATTCATTCATTTGAATGTTGAGAGATATTCACTCATTCATTCATTTGAATGTTGAGAGATATTCACTCATTCATTCATGTGAATGTTGAGAGATATTCACTCATTCATTCATGTGAATGTTGAGAGATATTCACTCATTCATTCATGTGAATGTTGAGAGATATTCACTCATTCATTCATTTGAATGTTGAGAGATATTCATTCATTTGAATGTTGAGAGATATTCACTCATTCCAGGTTGATCTCCTGCAGGCTGGACCAGAACCAGGTGGACTTGGCACTGAGCCCTGCGGTGCGCTCTCAGACAGCTCTGGTTTCAGTGATGTGTAAGTGATGCCAGTGGGTTTGGTCTGGTAATGGATCTAAGGGGGGCGCTGGCACCATGCCGGGCCCCACGAAAGCTATCCGAGGCCTTGGCCGTGTGTGGCTGGATGAGGGCCTGAGTGGATGGAGGGCTGGGGAGGAACCCAGGAGGATACCCACCCAGACCCTAACACACTGATACATGTCTGGGTCTGGAGGGGGGGGTGGGGGTGGGGGGGGAGAGAGAGAGAGAGAGAGAGAGAGACAGACAGAGAGTGAAAGAGACAGAGAGAGAGAGAGACACACAGACGGACAGACAGAATGTAGTAGTGAGAACGAAAAGAGGGAGTGTCGGACAGTGCTTGTATGGTTGTTCAAGTGTAAGCGTGTATGTGTGTGTGTGTGTGTGTGTGTGTGTGTGTGTGTGTGTGTGTGTGTGTGTGTGTGTGTGTGTGTGTGTGTGTGTGTGTGTGTGTGTGTTCATCATTACTTACATGTTGTGTAGGACACACCAGCCACAGTGGGGGTCTCCTGATCCCAGACATTCACTGCAGGTCGAGTACTGACCACAGGCCTCCACTGGAACCCTGGACAGCTGCGCACACACACACACACACACACACACACACACACACAAACAAACACACACACACACGGTTACATATGGCCCATACAGTCATATTGTACTAGGACAAAAACGTATTGGGATGAGTCGAACTTTGAAAATAAATCTAATCATGTCAATGCCCCGACAGCCAAGTGGTTATGGTGCGTACCACATGGCTGCAACATTAACGAGCACCTGGTTCGATTCCCAGCTGGCAGAACCAGTTGCTGAATGTCATTCCCATACTCTCTCCCCCCACTATCGCTGTCAAATGAAGGCTTAAAAATGCCTCAAATAATTAAAAAATATGTTTTTTAGATGAAATAAGAAGTTGTTGAGTTATTATGGAGCATCTCTACGTGTCTTTGTGTGTATTGTATGTATGCCTAAACATGCATGATGAGCATGTGCATGTATGTACTTGTATGTGTGCATGCATGCGTAGATGGCAGAGGCATGAGTACAGATACATGAACTACTGTAAGATACAGCTAAGAGTAGCAACACTGCAGCTATAGGAGTAAAAAAAGAAAGTAGAATAAAGAGTCCAGTGGAGATGATTTCAAAGTTAGGCCATTTACTTGGACATCACACCAGGACAACAGTTACATAGACCTCAGGCTGGCAAGCACCAAAAGCTGACCATGTTGTTCTCCCCCCACCTGGTACTTATAGCTGCCAGACTGTACCATCAACTCCCCAGTGCAGGGGACCGTGACATCTCCCCACTAACACTAGAAGATATGTATACTATATACACTCTCCGACAGTACACTCAATACCAATTAATCCTTAGCAAAAACAGGTGAAAAGAAATGTCTAATCAACTACAGACATACCTAACAAAAAAGCCAAACTAACACAAACAAATAATAATTCCAAGCACACCCCTCTGTCTTCCCTGGCCCGTTGGTAAAGTCTGACAAGGTAATTGCCAGGCTTAACAAGATGATGGACATCAGCTTGGCTATCCTTGTGTGCACTCCCTTAAAGCCCGCCCCCAGGAAGTGGACCTTAGTGAGGGGGGATTACTTCAGCTCAACTACAGTAGGCTACAGTACTTAAGTATATATTTCTGTATAAAGTATAGATATTTGTTGTATCTGTACTTTACTTGAGTATTTATATGTATGGATACTTATGACTTTCACTCCACTACATTTCAAAGACAATTGTACTTTTTTTTTTGGTACTTTTTACTAGGAAGGGAAACCAAATATTATGAATTAAGCACTTAAGATATTTCAAATATGATCAGAATAGTAGAGCTACAAGCTCACAATGCATTTTGATATGTTTTGAACATTTTTGGAAAATCTTTTTGGTGGGAAGCAACGCATTGATATTAAAAAGAAAATGCACCTTGTATTTCTCGTATTTTTAAAAGCATGTGCTCCATTACTTTAACTACACACCTGTACTGTACACCTGTGGTACAGCATAGTAACATATGGTATAGTAAAGTATGATTCAGGTACCGTCTACTAGTGTTGATTTTGACAGCTAATTTTGATTCCGTTTTAGTCATAGTCTTTTGAATCAAATTCCATTTAGTTTTAGTCATATTTTAGTCACCGGAAATGTTTCAGTTTTAGTTGAGTCGACTAAATATCATAAGATTATGGTAAAACACTAAAACATATTTTGCCAGTGCCTTTATGCCGTCATAATGGCTGATTGACATGCTGAAAATAGCCGATCTACAAGCTCACAACGTGTCGCAACGCGACGCGTTGTGTGCTTGTAGATCTGCTATTTTCAGAGCGCAACAACCGAGAGCAACCAAACATAAAATGACTTGTCTTTTGGTTCTACTGGATCTCTTCTACACTAGTCCCTCACTAACATTTTAGTCTAGTTTGTATTTGTTGACGAAATTGTCAATATATTTAGTCTTAGTTTTAGTCATCATAGCTTAGTTTTCATTTAGTTTTTGTGTAGTTTTCGTCAGTGAAAAAAAGTAGTCGACGAACATTTTTTTGTCATAGTTTTAGTCGACAAAATCAACACTGTTCTAAACCTGCATAACTATGCCTATAGGCGAATCCACAGAGCGCTGTCTGTAGCTGCGGTGTCGCAGTGCGGAGCGGCACTCGCTTGACACCGCAGTTATATGATTGCCGCTTTGTGGATTCGTCTATAGGAGCTACTGTATACAGTGGACCTTTTCACAGTGTTGTATTGTGTGTATGCAAAAAAAAACCAGTTCAAACTTTTCTCATTTTCCTCGCGCGAAGGCAAACATAATTTATCCATTTCTACCAAAGGATTGAAAAGTAGAATTGCACAGAGGGAGGGATGAATGGGTTGAATATCTTAAAACGTTTGTCTCTCTGTCCTTTGCCTGGAGACATGACAGGGCGGTAAGAGTGTGTGCGTGTGCACGTGTGTGCGTGCGTGTGCGCAGTGGTGGAAGAGGTACTCACATGTTGTACATGTTGTAAAAGTAGCAATACCACAATGTAGAAATACTTTGTTACAAGTAAAAGTACCAGTATTAAAAATGTACTTGAGTAAAAGTACAAAAGTATTGGCATCAAAATATACTTAAGTACTAGAAGTAAAAGTACTCATTATGCACAATGTCCCATTTCACAAGTTATCATATTATGTATAAAATGCTTTGAAAATAACAGATCTACAAGCTCACAACGCGTTGTGAGCTTGTAGATCTGCTATTTTCAAATAGCCAAAGTATATATAGTCTGAAGTGGTTAATGTATGTTTTTTTAGATAATAATCGAAATCTACAAAGTAACTAGTAGGTTTTCAGATAATTGTAGTGGAGAAAAAGTACAATATTTGCCTCTGAGATGTAGTGGAGTAGAAGCAAAAGTATTGAACATGGGAAATACTTCAGTAAAGTATCACAATTGTAAAAGTCAAAATTGTACAGTACTTGAGAACATGCACTTTCCACCACTGTGCGTGCATGGCTGCGTGGCTGCGTGGCTGCGTGCATGCGTGGTGCTTTCAGTGTGTGATGATGATTAGCACATAAATCCTCGTGCTCGTTAAGGTCTTACAGTGGGTGTAAGATCTGCTGTACAAAGCCGGTGGGTGTAACCCTCACTACACACGTATTAATATGCTTTCACGCTTTAATAGCATTATTCCTCTTATGCATGGCTTTTTAAACCGCTCCAGCCCCCCATATCCACCCAAATCCCAGGCTAATGGAAACATATCTCATATTATGTCGCGTACGTGGGTTGATCCGACACCAAAACCAAAACCCTTTGACATCTCAGCAGTCTTTCCTCTCTAAGCCAGAGGGTTCTCAGCCCTTTTCATGGATCAGGGCCCTGGTGGAAAAAGTACTCTAATTTCAATACTGCAATATAGAAATACTCTAATTCAGAATTTATTTGAGTAAAAGTACAAAAGTATTGGTATCAAAATGTAGCCTACTTAAAGTACCAAAGTAGAAAGTACTCATTATGTAGAATGTCCCATTTCACAAGTTTTCAAATGTATACAAATCTTATTTTGAAAACAGCAGATCTACAAGCTCACACTGTGTCGCATCGCGTTGCATTGGGAGCTTGTAGAAATGTAATCTTGACCATCAGGTCAAAATTCATGTCAGATCCTGTGTCTAGGTGAGACATGACCTTTGACACGATCTAAATGTCTCAATAGAAGAGCAAAATACAACCACCTCAATTATATCAAGTTATATTGTATTAACATACTCTACCATACAGATTGTATAAGTTATATTTTATTAACATACTCTAGCATACAGATTGGACAACATTAAATTGTATTCATAAAAACAAAGTTACATAGTTACAGTGCTGCTGTAAGTTTCCCGTTGAGTTGTGGGAATATTCACAGTCGTGAATATTTGTTATGGAAGTGTTACTGTTCATCTGTCTTGTAGAGGGAATGTGTAACCGGAGTTGAAGAAAACAAACTTTAATGGGATCATTCTTCTTGGATATACGGCCTCTGTGTGCGTGCGTGCGTGTGTGTATGTGTGCATGAGTGTGTGTGAGTGTGTGTGTGTGTGTGTGTGTGTGTGTGTGTGTGTGTGTGTGTGTGTGTGTGTGTGTGTGTGTGTGTGTGTGTGTGTGTGTGTGTGTGTGTGTGTGTGTGTGTGTGTGTGTGTGTGTGTGTGCGCGTGTACAGTATGTTTTCACCCTCAGTGTGAATGTGAAGTGTTGTCTGAAGAGAAATGCTCTCATATCTAGCAGAGGTATAAATGTCCTTGGCTGATATATGAACAGCTCTGGGCGGGGGGCAGATAGATGTGTTTACTCTCACTTTCATCTAAAACTCTTATTTCAAGTCTGAAGTGTTGAGTCTGGGCTTATAGGCACACACAAACACACACGCACACATGCACACACAAACGTATGCATGTGCACGCACGCACGCACGCACGCACGCACGCACGCACGCACGCACGCACTTTCTTTTATACACCTCAGAGGCAAATATTGTACCTTTTTACTCCACAGTTTCTTTGTATATTTAGATCATTAATACAAAGCATCACACCACTTATTTCATACTTCTATTCAAAAATAGCCGATCTACAAGCTCACAACGCGTCGCATCACAGCAACGTGTTGTGAGCTTGTAGATCGGCTATTTTCGAGCAGATATATTTTACTTTTACATTTCGTACTTACTGTAAGTATATTTTGATGGCATTTACTCAAGGCTTTTACTCAAGCACACATTTTGAATACAGGACTTTTAACAGAGTAGTTCAACATTGTAATACTTTTACTTACTAAAAAAATAAAATAAAATGGAATACGCCTTCCAACACTTGTGCGCTCACACACGCGCACGCACACACACGCGCGCTCGCACACACACACACACACACACGCACACACACACACACACACACACACACACACACACACACACACACACACACACACACACACACACACACAGAGCAGCTGTGCTGTGTGTGATTCCCTCCTCGTCATAAGCCCATCTCCGTCCCACGCTGATGATGTCGTCTCGTCTCCTCTCCAGGCTGTCACCGGCGGTTCGCTCTGAGTGACAGCGGTCATCTACCAATGACGGCTCATTAATCAAACGCCCCGCCGGTGACACCCCGCTGTCGTCGTGCCACGCTGTTACCATGGCGACAGAAGAGGAGAGAGCTAGCGCACCCCCACCCCCTGGGCGCTCTGCGACTCAGGGTCCATGCCAGTCAAAGCCAGTCTGAACTCGAGTGCTCAACCCCCAGTACTTGAGTCAAAGTAGAGATACTCCTGGTCAAATATTACTCCACTAAAAGTAAAAAAGTCGCTGTGTCAGTCAGTGGTTCTCAAACTTTTTTGTGCCGCCGACCCCCAAATTGATATGTATTTGGCCGCGGACCCCCGCCTAAAAATATGTTGTGCCAGGGACCCCCAGAAGCAAAGATTTGTGTTAAAAAAGATTTTGCACACATTTTCAAGATTTTTCAAAAATACTGTAGCAGATCTACAAGCTCATAGCGCGGCACTCGGTGCCGCGATATGAGCTAGTAGATCTGCTATTTTTGAATAGCTAATGTATAGAATATGGATAAAGGGGTTAACATGATTGTGGTGATTGTGTTATTAACTGATTTTTCTGGGGACCCCCTGGTATCCTCCCAAGGACCCCTGGGGGTCCCAGAACCCCATTTTGAGAACTGTGTCTCCAGCTCTTTAATGAACAGAAAATACATTTTCTGGTATAGGTGACAACATTTCTGCCAATCAGGAGAGAGTACCCATTTATCAGCTTCATTTTTATAGTGTTCCAGTTCCAATTTCTTCTGCTCATTTTAACCATGTTATAGACTTATTGAAAACACACGTCCTTGGTTCTGGTGATTGATATTGTCCTTCTAATGCGTGAGGGGGCGTGTTTTTTCAATTACTTTTTCATTGATTTTTTTGTAATTGTTTTGGAAAATGAAAATAAATAGAAAGAAAATAAATTAAAAAAAGGGATTGAAAAAACATGGTTATTTGAACCATTTTTTGAAAATATCTAAATACTGCATCAAGCAACTTATAGGGATAGTTCACCAAAAAAAAGCATTTTTTTTTCTATCGATTAGTCACTCCATGGAGATTTGAATTCATGAATATGTTTTTGTTTTTGCCGCATTCCTAAGCCAATAACTTGATGACCAGTATTGGCAGGCAGCGGTTTCGGTAGGACACACAAATGAGACTCTTACCGGAACCGCTGCCAGTCATCAAGTTATTGGCTTAGGAATGCGACGAAATAAAAAAAATATCCATGAATTCAAGTCTCCATGGGGTGACTAATTTATAGAAAAAAAGTATTTTTGGGGGTGAACTATCCCTTTAAAAACTATCAGACATGTTTGAAAGTGAAATATCCCTTTAAGCACATTAGCTCAAGTAAATGTTCTTCGTTAATGTCCACTAATCATGATAGACGCTGCACTGCACCCAAAATGCCAAATTATCCACAGAGATCCAACGACGTATTGACTATGACAAAACTGATTATTTCATTCTAGCATTTAGTTAAGGTTTTCAGAGAACCCAGCGATGGCATTGAACGAGACACACACACGCACACACACGCTCGCACACACACGGCCGCACATTTCTGTTCCCATTTCATTTGACAGCTACTCTCGCAAAGGTCAAACGCAGTGAAACTAGTTTCATACCCTGTCAAACTTTGAGTGGCTTCTCTCTCTCTCTGGGAGATATTGCCTTGTTTGTGTCATTACAAGTGTGAAATAGATCATTCATTACTATGAACGCTGTGCAGTGGAGTCGTGATCTGTGAGTGTGTGAGGAACCGTGGAAGAACTGCAGCCGGGGTGCTTCATGGACTGACATGCACAAGGACAGTGGTGTAAAGTAACTGAGTACATTTACTCAAGTACTGTACTTAAGTACAGTTTTGAGGTATCTTTACTGTACTGGAGTATTTCCAATTTTCAGTACTTTTACTTCTACTCCACTACATCTCAGAGGCAAATATTGTACTTTTACTCCAATACAATTATTTGAAAACTTCAGTTACTATACTTTGCAGATTTTGATTTTGACTACAAGACATAGGCTACATTAACCACTTCAACGCTATACATTTCGGCCATTTGAAAATAGCCGATCTACAAGCTCACAATGCGTTGCGATGCGACGCATTGTGAGCTTGTAGATCTGCTATTTTCAAAAGATTTGTATACATTCGAAAACTTGTGAAATGCGACATTCTGCATATTGAGTGCTTTCTACTTTTCGTACTTTAAGTACATTGATACCAATTCATTTGTACTTTTACTCAAGTACATTTTCAATTATGTAATTTTACGTAATGTGTTTTATTATCAAAATAGCAGATCTGCAAGCTCACACTTGTGAGCTTGTAGATCGGCCGTTTTCACTACTTTTGAAATAGGGCTTAAGTTATCATCTATAATGTATTTTTGTATGTTTGGATCCCGGCGTTACAGAAAAAAAGACAAATTGGTTCTCAGCTGAAAAAGTTTGGGATTCACTGGCATAGACAACATGCACTCATGCACAGACTGCACGCACGGACACGCGCGCGCACACACACACACACACAGACACACACACACACACACACACACACACACACACACACACACACACACACACACACACACACACACACACACACACACACACACACACACACACACACACACACACACACACACACACACACACAATTAACATTTATAATAGGCACTTAGCAGGCGTTCTTATCCAGATTAATTTACAAGTGTGAAGTCGCAGTAAGCAGATAGTAAACAACATGCAACCTAGTCAACAAACAGTAATGGTTTGTTTGAAGTAATCATCGCAGAGTGCAAAGAGAACGATGTAGTGTTCAAAGAAAATTAGGATGCTAGGTAAACAATTAACCTAGCATCTGTCTAAACAACATACTCTCTGTATCAGTGGTTCTCAAACTTTTTCATGTCAAGGACCCCCAAAATGATACGTAGCTATTTGGCTGCGGACCCCCATCTCAAAAATATTTTGTGCCAGGGATTTTTCAAAAATAGCAGATCTACAAGCTCATAGCGTGGCACTCGGTGCTTGTATATCTGCTATTTTAGTAAAGTAGTTAACACTATATCACAATCATCTTTACCAGCATTATCAATTTATACGTTGGCTTTACAAAAATAGCAGATGTACAAGCTCACAGAACGTCACTTCGTGCCGCGCTGCGAACTTGTACATCTGCTTTTTTAGAAAATATTCGAAAAATATTGAAAATGTTTGAAAAATGTTTAATCATTGTGCGCGTGGCTCACACAGACACCACGCGCACACACGCAGGCACACGCACGCACGCACGCCCGCACGAACGCGCAGAATGACTGAGTGAATAGGAGGGGGCGACTCCTCTTAAAACTCAACAGGAATCCGGCAGATCGTGAGATAAGAAACAATGTACGTATGTACACTGTGTATGTGCAGTGTGTGTGTGTGTGTGTGTGTGTGTGTGTGTGTGTGTGTGTGTGTGTGTGTGTGTGTAAGAATGTGTTGGCACGTTCTAGTTTCTCTATTGTGTATAGAAACCATTAGCATAAGTTAGATAAAGGGAATGAGGTGGAGATAGAATCACACAGATAAGTGTGTGCGCATGCGCGTGTGCATGTGTGTGTGCGTACGTGCATGTAGAATAGGATCACACAGATAAGTGTGTGTGTGTGTGTGTGCATACAAGTGTGCCACGTTGTTCCATCTTTGCGAGATAAATTCTCCTGTCACGTCACTGACACCGAAACATCAGAAGAGTTTAATTTAGCTCTTTGAATCATTCGTTCGTTCGTCCGTTCCTTCCTTCCATTACAATTTACAATTCACAATTTAGGCATTTAGCATATTGGTTCTCAAAGTGGGGTCCGGGGACCCCCAGGGGTCCTTGGGGGGGTTCCAGGGGGTCCCCAGCAAATATGTGTTAATATACTGTAGCATTACAATAACTATCCACTTTAACCTTTTATACTTTGGCTATTCAAAAATAGCAGATCTACAAGCTCATAGCGTGGCACCGAGTGCCGCGCTATGAGTTTGTAGATCTGCTATTTTTGAAAAATCTTTGAACATTTTGTGCAAACCTTTGAATATATATATTTTTTAACGCGAACATTTCTAACGAAAATATTTGCTTAAGGGGGTCCCTGGAACAAAATGTTTTGAGATGGGGGTCCGCGGCCAAATACATATCATTTTGGGGGTCCTTGACATGAAAAGGTTTGAGAACCACTGATTTAGCAGACGCTCCTAATCCAGAGTGATTTACAGTAAGCAAGGTTAACACGAGGGAAATAATAAACGTCATCTAGGATCATAAACCAAGAACCTATCTTCAGTCACAATATCCTTCCTTCCTATCTCTCCCCCTCTCTACCTTCTTTCTTTCTTTCTTTCTTTCTTCATTCCTTTCTTCCTTTCTTCCTTTCTTTCTGCAACCATGCCCCCTCTCTCCATTCCCCCCGTCTCCTCTGATAAGCCGCTAAGCCCAGCGCCAGCTAAATAACCAATAACCATTGTGTCATCACAGTATATGAAACCGCAATCCCCCCTTCTGTGCGTCTTCTGTGCGTCTGTGCGTGTGCGTGTGCGTGTGCGTGTGCGTGTGTGTGCGTGCGTGCGCGGCACATAATCCATGTAGCCGCACTGCTGAATCAAGTGGCTTGTCACCTTGCGAGATCTTGCGAGGGAAAGCTAAGCACCCAGACATCTGCAGCAAACAATGGCCCTGAGCGCTTTATAATTTAACACTTCATATCACACACACACACACACACACACACACACACACACACACACACACACACACACACACACACACACACACACACACACACACACACACACACACACACACACACACACACACACAGAGAGAGCTTTGTATTACTATACTTGTGAGGACATCAACATTGATGGAGGCTTTTTACCGTAAGCCTAAAGCCCAAAAATAGCAGATCTACACGCTGTGTGGATGTTGTTGTGAGGACACGCGTCTATTTCTCACATTCTGCTATACGTGTGGGGACATTCTGGTCCTCACAAGTATAGTAGTAGCACACACACACACACACACTTTTGTAGATTGGCAGGGAAGTCCCGATGCCTATCAAGGCCTCGGTTGCCTGCATCTGGTGAAATGGTTTTCTCAGCAGATAATAAACACACACACACACACACACACACACACACACACACACACACACACACACACACACACACACACACACACACACACACACACACACACACACACACACACACACACACACACACACACACACACACACACACACACACACACACACACACACACTCAGAGCTGTCACTCCCTCATATCCTGTCTGTCTGTCTGTCTGTCTGTCTGTCTGTCTGTCTGTATGTCTGTCTCTCCTCTTTGTGATTCTGTCTTCCTCTTTCAATAAGGTCTGAGGTGTAGAATCATGGGGTCATCGTCATCACCCCTTATCTCTCTCACACGCACGCACACACGTGCACACGCGCGCGCACACACACGCGTGCGTGCGTGGAGGGACATATCAGAAATATCATGCACCTTCAGTGAGAATGTACTAACATTCCAGTCTCATTCCATCCATGTTTCATCTCTGTGACAACCCAGACATATTTACATCTTTGACAGCTAATACATACAATACATAATGTTGTTGTGGTTGAAGAAGAGTCCAGAGAAGTGTCTGTATTAGAGATCACCTGTACTTTTGACTCCAGCCTAGAGGAAGCTTTCATGACCACGGTCATTAAATACCAACCACTCCTACATACCCTCTCAGAGCTGGGCTAATAGGTGCAGACTATTAGTTTTTATAATTGGCAGCCTAGGACATTAAACCCACAGACTGGTTGTTAAGAGGGCTTCAACAACTTGGGATGCCCCAAAAAGGAGGCAAAAAGGCTGGCAAAGTATACTGTGCTAATTGGCCACGTATTGCAGGGACGCTGTTACTTACTGTATACCCAGAGTACTGAGTGATATGCTTATTGTATCATGAAGACATATGCCATGATTTTGTGAATGTAACCTTGAAGGAGTAGTTCGCCCCCAAAAATGACTTATTTTCTATCAATTACACAACCTATATGAAGCCTTAAATTCATAGAGATTCTTTGTTTTTGTCACATTCCTAAGCCAATAATTTGAGCGGCGGAGTCTCCTAGTAAGAAAATGTCAAAGAGTCTCTTACTGAGTCTCCTACTGACCGGTGACCCGGTCATCATCAATTATTGGCATAGGAATGTGACAAAAACAAAAGAAAACTCCATGAATTCAAGTCTTCATGAGGTGTGTAATTAATAGAGTATTGTTTTTTGTGAAATACTCCTTTAACGGTACCTTTAAAATAAGTGTCCTTGTATAATCTCCTTTATGTGGACACGAATCAATTGTTAAAATGTGTGTGTGTGCGTGTGTGTGTGTGTGTGTGTGTGTGTGTGTGTGTGTGTGTGTGCGTGTGTGTGTGTGTGTGTGTGTGTGTGTGTGTGTGTGTGTGTGTGTGTGTGTGTGTCTGTGCGTGAGAGAGAGAGAGAGAGAGAGAGAGAGAGTGGTCCAGTGTGTTCCTCGGTGGGTTTCATCATGAAGAGAGTAAGAGACCACCCATTATGTGTGACTCTCAGCGTCACACAAAGAGACAGCAGCCAAATCCCCCCCCCCTGTTTCAGGTGAGCTTTAATGACAGCCATTACACCCCCTGCACTCATCCCCTCCCGACAATAGGGGGAGCCGAGACCCCCGCCACCACCAATATAATGATGCTTTTAAAAAGACACGGATCACACACACACACACACACACACACACACACACACACACACACACACACACACACACACACACACACACACACACACACACACACACACACACACACACACACACACACACACACACACACACACTGTACACACACACATACTGTACACACACACACACACACACACACACACACCATAATACTTATTGTCTGCTGTTAGCACGATCATTTACTATAGGCGTCAATAGTACTGGCTGTTCTGTCTCTGTGTGCGTGACTGCGTGCGTGCGTGTGTCTGTGCGTGAGAGAGAGAGAGAGAGAGAGAGAGAGAGAGAGAGAGAGAGAGAGAGAGAGAGAGAGAGAGAGAGAGAGAGAGAGAGAGGATATTGACAGAGCTAGAAAAAAGAGACACCACCGCGACAGACACGGAGAGAACAAAAGAGAGACAGGTCTTTGTTATCTCAAGTGTATTAACCACATGAACCCTAGCATCCCTATATTCTGGGGGGCGAACATCGCATCGTGAGCTTGTAGATCAACAATTGTCGGGGGGGGGGGGGGGGGATTTGGTGTAGAAGGGGAAAAAAGGAAAGGGGGCCTGGCTAGCATAGAACCCTGGGGCACTCTGGTTTATGAAGTATATATATGGTTTAAATGGTTAATCATCATTATCGTTATCGGAAAATAAAACTCATATCGTTTCTGTCGGGTGGAAGCCTCATTATGTCCAAAACTGTTACTTTTCAGGACGCAAATTCAAAGGTATAAAAAGTTGCAGATCTACAAGCTCGAAACGCGTCGCTTCGCGTCGCGTTTCGAGCTTGTAGATCTGCTACTTTTTATACTGTTATGTGACATTGTAGTATGATCTAGTAGGGCGTTAATTTAATACAAAAAACACAAAAACTTAGAATAAGGAGATAAGAGGTTTCTGCCCGACAGTGGCGATATGCTATACACACAAACACTCAATTTACTGTTATCAACTTTTCGCGCCTCGCCAGATGATCAAAGATCTCAAGCTTCAGATATGTCAAGACGAAATCTAAATTCAAAGATTGGTCTCGGATGCTAACAAACATACCAGTTCTTATTTTTATTTTACTTAAAAGTAGCAATACCACAATGTAAACATCTCTTACAAGTAAAAGGCCAATATTCAAAATCCGACTAAAATTACAAAAGTATTGGCACCCAGACATACTTACAGTGCCAAAGCAAAAGCACTCAACGTTTTCCAAATGTGTCACATTTTATTGAACATTTACAAGCTCACAGCGCGTCGTGAGGTTGTAGATCGGCTATTTTCAAATACTTGAAGTATAGCGCTTAAGTACTACAGTAATGTATGTTTTGGAATGATAATATTCTAAATCTGCAAAGTACTGTAACTAGTAAAAAGTACGATATTTGCCTCTGGGGTGCAATGGATTAGAAGTATCAAGTGCAGAAAAATGGAAACACTCAAGTAAAGCAAAAGTACCTCAACATTGTACTCAAGTACAGTACTTCAGTAAATGTACTTAGTTTACTTTCCACCGCTACCTACAGTACCTGCCACTGGCCTGCTTTGAGAACCGATCCTGATACCCCCGCCCCCAGTACGAAGGACCTAAACTCCTTTGCATTGGGTTCTGCGATGCAGTTATTTTATTGTATTTCACATCCCTGAATTGCTTCCGCGCAGCTATAGCCCCCATTCACTAGGATTTAGATGTCAGCAGTCATATCAGTAGGCGGAGATAGATGTCTGATTGTCTGGCAGAGCGAGACAGAGCCAGAGTTTTCAGCCAGAGGGAGCTGCATGATGTGTAATCCTCGTGCAGTGGTGTAAAGTACATTTAATCAAGTACAGTACTTTTTGTACTGTACAATCTTGAAGTATTTTTTTTTACTTTACTGGAGTAATTCCAATGTTCAATACTTAAACTTGCTTATTTGAATACTTAGTAACAAGTTACTTTGTAGATTTTGATGACTATTCAGCCCTATTTAAACTTTGGCCACTTGAAGTAACCGCATACATATTTTGATGCCAATACTTTTGTACCTTTAAGTACATTTTGATTACCAGACTTTTACTTGTAATCAGAGTGTTTTCCACATTGTAGTATTGATACTTTTACTTAAAGTAAAATAGTGAGCACTTCTCCATGGTAATTAAACCTGCAGTCAAAACTCTTCACTCCAAATGACCGCAGAGGAAAATAAAGTTGATAGAAGACCATGGAAAAACATGTTGGCCAGACTTATCTCTCCTGCTATTCCCTCAGGTCTCTCTCTCTCTCTCTCCTCTCTCTCTCTCTCTCTCTCTCTCTACTCTCTCTCTCCTCTCTCTCTCATCTCTCTCTCTCTCTCTCTCTCTCCTCTCTCTCTCTCTCTCTCTCTCTCTCCTCTCTCTCTCTCTCTCTCTCTCTCTCTCTCTCTCTAATCCTATTGGGCGGGGAGCACAGATTAGTATTTGTTACGTAACTTGCTATTATTTGTCTTACATATGAGATCGTGTTTAATAATGATGTGGTGCCTGTGCACGCAGCGCGTGCTTGTGCATGTACAAGTGCAGCTGCCGTGTGCGTGCGTGCATGCGAGTGTCCTACTCCAGATAGTGATGCTAGGGTTCGTTGGATAAGATATGGGAGCTTGCAGCGTTAACATGACTTCCCAGATTGTGTACTGTAGATTGTAGGCTATTTGACTGTACATTTCCTGTTGTGTTGTGATGTCACAAACCGCAGCAACGGCCGGAGTAGGACCCTTGGTTTGATATACAGTAGATTAGATCACAGGGCCCAAAATTGTATGCAACTTTTCTTCTGGGACCCAATTTACACTGTTATTCCTCAGTATTCATTTAACTCTGAGTGTTTATTGGCATGGAAACATGTATATTGCCAAAGCAAGAGGTGAAACAATTAAACAATAAAAAAAAACAAATGTGTGTGTGTACAATTAAATCAGAATCAGAATAAATCTCTGCATCTCTCTGCATATCTCTCTCTCTCTCTCTCTCTCCTGTGCAGGTGGATTATAGAGCGAGGACAAGTGACACACGTGTATGAGCGCCCCCCCCGTCCTCCCGTCCCCCCCGTCACGGCTGACACCTCCCTCGATCTGTCAGCCGCAGAGCCCAACGCCGTCATTGGCTCAGTTATAACAGATTGATTGGCCCAATGCTGCGGGCGCA
>NC_139960.1:8634042-8641542 GCF_963454915.1 Gymnoscopelus microlampas
AACGCCTCCGCCATATTTCGTGCCCTCTCTCTCTCTCTCCCTCCCTCTCTGTCTTGTCCGTCTGGCCGCACTGTGAGAGTGATAGCTGTCAGTCCGCAGTGACAGGATATAACATGAGTGTCTGCCTTGGTTATTTGACAGTTCTTCAACTAACCACCCCCCCCCCCCCCCCCCTCCCCCATCCACGGTCTCATTGTAAGGAACAGAAAATGCTTTGTTTTTTTCTGGCAGCAGAGCCTCTCTGGGTGTCATCATTTCTATAACCATCCATTTTCCCCTGCAGAATGTGTCACAACTGCCTATTTTGCACGTCGGCACGCTATTTACTCTGCGAGACCGTGGAGGTAATTCTGTGTTGGGCTGGCACTATCAAATTCTCACGCACGCACACACGCACACACACACACACACACACACATTCGCATGTTCCCATTGAGGGGGAAATAAGAACCGCTTCACGATATATAGAGAGATTACCATGGCTATTTCAAAGCCTATAGTCTGGGCCTTTTGAATGCAAGCAATTGGTCGTGGAATCAAAAATCATTCCCTCTCTGCTCTGTTTGGCTGTTCGGTCTCAACAGTCACTCCATTTCTCATCCTTCGCCCTTTTGTTTCTCAATCTTACCAAAGGCTTTGCTCCCCTTCGGTCCATCTGTTTTTCAATTTTGCCATTTCCCCCCTGTGATATATATCCCATATCTATCTATCTATCCATCCATCCACCTATCTATCTATCTATGCGATGACACGTAGCATTCTGATAGTATAGCCTGGTGTCCAGTGGTGTAAAGTAACTAAGTACATTTACTGTAGCACTGTACAGTACTTCAGTAGAATTCTGAGGTAGTATTACTTTACTGGAGTCTTCCCAGTTTACAGTACTTTTACTTACAACTCCACTACATCTCAGAGACAAGTATTGTACTTTTACTCCACTACAACCAGTAAGACTCCCTTATCGGGAGATAAGCGACCGTAGGTCACATGTATACAGAAGAGGGCTGTAACGGCGATTGGTTCCTAGTTGTGTGGGCAATGTATAGTTTTGTTTGGTGGTCTAAGAAATGTGGTGGCAGGCATGTTGATGACATGAGTGTACACATACTGTGTAGTGTGTAGCAATTTGCGTGTTTTTAGGGGCAAAACTGTAGGAGTAGTGGGCAAAAATGTGTTGTGAAAAGCGGCCTGAAGGTGGCGCTAGAAGAGGGCCATGTGAGAAATTAGGGGTGGGGTGTCCGCGTTGCCTTGGCGGACGAATAGGTACCGGCCGCGGCTCTCCCGGACGCTCCTAGCCCGAGTTACGGCATTTTATGTGAGCTGCAGTGGCAGGGGGGTCCTCCACTGGGGGCGCCACCACTTTTGCATCCGTTCTGGAGCACCAGGAGTGGGTGGTCCCCGGGAATGCCCCGTGAGCAGCCCCGTTGGGGTGGTCATTTGGTAATTTGTCCACATGTGCTCATTTTTTACACTTGGGGGTCCCCGAGGCAGCTGGGGGTCCCTGGAGCTCCGGGGGTCCTTGGAGGGTGTAGTTTGGCAGGTAAGGAGTGTGTGTGCAAAATCTGGCATGGATCGGGGCAACGGGTGCGGAGATATGAGCAGGGCAAAAGTGTGACGGGACGTGTGTGACGGAGGCAAAAGTGTGACGGGACGTGTGTGACGGAGGGACGGACGGACACCTGGAGCAGGTTTCTATAGTAAATGCGACCTACGGTCGCAATTATTTGAAAACTTTACAAGTTACTTTTAGATTTTGATTATTATTACAAAACATACAGTAACCACTGCAGCCCTATATACAGTACAATTCGGCCATTTGAAAATAGCCGATCTACAAGCTCACAATGCGTCGCGATGCCACGCATTGTGAGCTTGTAGATCTGCTATTTTCAAATGATTTGTATACATTTCATACATTTGAAAACTTGAAATGGGACATTCTGCACAATGAGAACTTTTACTTTTGGTAGGCCTACTGTGAGTACATTTTGATACCAAGCAATACTGTTTACTTTTACTCAAGTACATTTTGAATTCCGGACTTTTTAACAGAGTATTTTTCTACAATGCAGTATGGATACTTTTACTTAAGTAAGAAATGTAAGTACTTTTTCCACCACTGGTGGTGTCCATCTAGCCTCGCGTGGCCAAAAAAATGTGCACTGGCAGATTCGTCTGGTCCCATGGCTAGTGTCCATCGGTGTCTTCAGGTTTTGGCACCCAGCATTGGCCAGGCTACTGTGTGGGTGAAATAGCCTCTCTCCCTCTCTCCTCCTCCCTCCCCCTCCCTCTATATCTCTACCTCCATCCCATAACAATACCAATTTGTGGTTATGTTGTCACTTAGCTCTATTATTATAGCTTTCAGGCATTCAGAAATAGCCAATGCAACGCATTTTAAGCTTGTAAATCAGCTAAAAAAAAACAACCTGTGCAGCCAGATGGTGATTCACAAAACGTGTGTGTGTGTGTGTGTGTGTGTGTGTGTGTGTGTGTGTGTGTGTGTGTGTGTGTGTGTGTGTGTGTGTGTGTGTGTGTGTGTGTGTGTGATTGTATTACTACACTTGTGAGGGCCAAATGTATGGTAGAAGAGGGTTAGGTTTAGGTTACATTAGGCCAGCTCACAGCGCATTGCGCTGCGACACGTTTTTGAGCTTGTAGATCGACTATTTTCAGCTTTAATGTTATAGGGTTAAAGATTTAAAAAAACACACATATATAAATGGCATTCATGAAATCACTGTCCTAAAATACATGATGTCCTCACAAGTATAGCAATACAAACGTGTGCGTGCATGTGCGTGTGAGTGCATGCACGTACGTGCATGTGCGTGTGCATGCGTGTGTGCGTGTCCCAGTGGGATTGAGGGACCCAGGATGTTGGACATATGGCGGACGGCTTTGATGTTGGACAGGGAAGAGGTTAGGAGAAGTGAAGAAAGATGAGGAGAAACAGAAGAGAGAGAGAGATCCTTCCATCCATCTTTCTCTGTCATCTATACCTCCATCCTGGAGATGAGAGAACTAAGATGAATGCTATTCTGTGGCGGTTCTCATGTCAAGGACCCCACAAATGAATTAATGTATGACACCCAACTGTATATGCTGTACCAGGTACCCCCCATACACCTTTTGTATATTCAAAATGTCAGGGAAAAGATTATAATTAAATAGCAGATCTAAAAGCTCACAATGCGTCACATCGCAACGCGTTGTGAGCTTGTAAATCGGCTATATTCATATAGCTGACTTGTATATGGGTTAACATGGTTAAACTTATTTTGATACTATATGCTATTAACTAATTTGGTGTCGCCTCCGTCTCTATAGTAAACAGAAAACACATTCTCAGGTGAGACACCAATCCAATTAGGAGACAGATCCCTACAAAGACCATTTATCAGCTTGTGTTCCAGTTCCAATTCTGTCTGCTCTTTTCATCTCTTCCAATTTCACATCCTTTATCCTGAATGACTTCTCTCTCCTTAAAATGTGCTATCCTGACCTGAAAATAAATCTTCTGTTTAGTAAAGAGATGGAGAGACCAGGGACGTGCACAGATAGACTCTAGGTGGTGCTAGAGCTCCTGCCCTTTGCCCTCTTGACCAGAAGTGCCCTTTTGAAAAAAGGGCACACAGTTTACAGCAGGGGTCTTCAACAGGGGGTCCGGGACCCCTAGGGGGTCCCCAGAGTTACTACAGGGGGTCCGCCAAATCTTTATGTGATATGATTTTTCTTTTTACCTTAACCACTCGAAACCTAGCATACCTTTTCTGAGGAGAACTTTAGCCAAAAATAGCCGATCTACAAGCCCACAACGCTTCGCGCTGCGAGGCGTTGTGGGCTTGTAGATCGGCTATTTTTGGCAAAGAGGTATAGGTGTAGAGGGAAAAAAGAGCAGATCAAGTAAACAAAAAAAAAGTATAATTTACTTGAGCACCTGCCCCTCAAAATGTCTGTGCACGCCACTGACTATATCCACATATTGACCTGTAACTTTTTAAACAAAAAATCCTTTAGTTTACTTTTAAGAGGTGGAGAGAGGGAGAGACCTGTGTTACTGAACAAACATTCAATTGTGATTATTACCATCAGAGCTATAGAGCTATTTAACACCTATTTTTTAACAAAACAACATCAGTTACATGCACCTGTAACTCTTAGAATGGTCAAATGGCCAGTTAACTTAACAGTCATTCTCCCATGGATCAAACGGTCTGTTATGGTTGAGCCGTCATCACAGCGTGATGATGATCAGTGTTGCCAGATTTTGCGAGAAAAATAACCAACCAAGTCTATGAAAACAAGCTCAAAAGAAGTGACTAACACATGAGCACTTTGAACATAATCGGGTATTTGAAAATAGCAGATCTACAGTATATGCTCACAATGTGTCGTGATATGACGTGTTGTTAGCTTGTAGATATGCTATTTCATTATTAGTTTAAAAAAATATATTTTAACAACACAAATCTGGTACGGGTGTCCCTGGCGCAAAATGTTTTCAAGATGGGGATAGGCAGAAAATTACATTAAAAAGCATTTAGGAAACAAGCCCAAATAAGCAACTATACACTTTAGATATAAGCCCAAAAAAACTGCAACCCGCAACTACCAATATTTACACAAGCAACTTTACAGAAAAACAATCCCAAAGTCGCTCATAATAAGCAGACATGGCAACACTGGTGATGATGACTGGCCAATGACAGCCTTAGATCAACTCTGCTGAGACAGACGATGAACCCGCTGATAACCTGCTCCTTCAACATTATCAGACCCACACAAGAATGCAATGGTGAAAAGTAACTAAGTACATTTACTCAACAACTGTACTTAAGTACACATTTTGGGTATTTTTTACTTTACTGGAGTATTTCCATACTTTTACTTCTAGTCCACTGTATTTCAGAGGCAAATATTGTACTTTTACTCCACTATGAATATTTGAAACCTTTAGTTACTAGTTACATAAACTAACAACTTCAGCCCTATTTAAAGCTCACAATGCAACGCACTGTGAGCTTGTAGATCGACTATTTTCAAAAATACATATATAATTTTACACATTTGAAAACTTGTGAAATGGGACATTCTGCATAATGAATACTTTCACTTTTAGTACTTTATATATAATTATATTTTGATGCCAACACTTTTTTACTTTTACTCAAGTACATTTTGAATACCAGACTTTTACTTGTAACAGAGTGTTTCTACATTGCAGTATTGATACTTTTACTTGAGTAAAACATGTTTTAGTACTTCTTCCAACACGGCCCAATGACAGCCTTAGATCAACGCTGCGATGAACCCACTGATAACCTTGCCCTCAACATTATCAGACCCACACAAGAATGTGTGTCTCGTTTATCAGATGAGGACCCGGGGGGGGGACATTCCTGGGGGGAAATCCCATGGGAGGACATCCCATCAGTGGTGGAAAAAGTACTCAAATATTTTACTTAAGTTAAAGTATCGATACTGCAATGTAAAAGTACTCTGTTACAAGTAAAAGTCCCAAATTAAAAATTTACTTGAGTAAAACTACAAAAGTATTGGTATCAAAATGTACTTTAAGTACCAAAAAATGTACTAAAATGTTTGAAAATAGCAGATCTACAAGCTCACAACGCGTTGTGAGCTTGTAGATCGACTATTTTCAAATAGCCTATGTATAAAATAGGGCTGAAGTGGTTAATGTATGTTTTATACTGTAATAATTTATATCTGCAAAGTAACTATTAACTAGAGTTTTCAAATAATTGTAGTGGAGTAAAAGTACAATATTTGCCTCTGAGATGTAATGGAGTAGAAGCAAAAGTATAGACAATTGGAAATACTCCAGTAAAGTAAAAGTACCTCAAAATTTTACTTAAGTACAGTACTTGAGTAAATGTACTTAGTTACTTTACACCACTGCATCCCATGAGACATATCGCCCGGGGACAGCATGCAGAGCAGTCAGGCGGAATTAAGGGATTTAGTTTTTGTATTCATGTAATGGTGTGTTGGTTAAATAAGGTGACAAAACATTGTTATTAATCATTTTTTAAATGCTTGAAATACCGAACACCTGCAGCCTTTCTTTCCTCCGGAGATTAATTACTTTAACTAGAGGATATCGTCTCTGTCCATGTGGAAATCTCGTAAGTCCAACACAGTTACTTTTCAGTAGATGGAAAATGAATAACCTGTGTTCCAATGGATCCAATATAGTTATAATCTAGTCACAAGCTATTGTTAATACTTCTCATTGGTTCCATATTCATAAAACCCACAGACCAGGGGCGTCACGGCCATTCACTGTGCGTACGACGCGACTCCCTCACTCTCACAGATCCGTGATTTCACAACGCCCACTTTTTGAAGAAAAAAAAAAAAAAAAAAAAAAAGAATGATAATGAATCGGTAAAATTAGGTAAAAATAAGAATTAAATAACCTAACCCTAACCCTAAAACCGAAATAAAGTAACCAAAACATGAAAAAAACGAACAAAATCCCGCAAAAAAAACGCAAAACTTCGATAATACAGAATTTGTTACAAATGTTTTTCACGCTTTTTCAAAAATAGCAGATCTACAAGCTCATAGTGCGGCACTCGGTGCCGCGCTATGAGCTTGTATATCTGCTATTTTTGAATAGCCAAAGTGTAAAATAAGGGGTATAGTCCACCGAAAGTCCATCCCCCCCACCTTCTGAGAGCCTGTGACGTCCCTGCCACAGACACACGTACTGTAACTACTGTCAATCTGGCTTCCCTATTTTGGGGCATGTTAATATTATAGGCAAAGATTTTCTCATCCCATCTTTCAAAAGTAGTGAAAATAGCAGATCTCGATACAAGCTGATCTACAAGATATCACAACACCTCTGTACCTTTTTGCAAACTTTCAATAAAGTAATCAACCAATCAATCAAAACACGTGATGCAACGGGATGCGTTGTGAGCTTGTAGACCGGCTATTTTCTTAACTTTTGCATAACACTATATGTCATATACAGACAAGTAATGTCCTTTAAATGCCTTATAGAGCATACATAACATTTTTCAAATAAAATAATGCTATAAAAACTCAGGTACGGACAGCTGCTGGACCTCGTGATGACCGCAGCAGTGTTGCCAGATTGTGAGAGAGAAACAAGCAACCAGGTGTAGGAAAACAAGTGCAAAAGAAGTAACTAGGCCACATGAGCACTTTAAACCCATTATACATCGGTTATTTGAGAATATCCGATCTAGAAGCTCACAACGCGTCGCAACGTGTGTTGTGAACGTGAGCTTGTAGATCTGCTATTTTCAAATACACCCTGGCACAAAACATTTATGAAAATATTCGAGAACCACTGGTTTAAAAAATAATTACAACAATTTGGAAGCAAGCCCTGATAGCAAACACTTTGGAAACAAGCCCAAAAATCCACATCCCGCAGCTAACAATATTTACAAGCAACTTTACCGAAAAACAAGCCCAAAGTCGCTTATAATAAGCAGACCC
>NC_139960.1:8646542-8649042 GCF_963454915.1 Gymnoscopelus microlampas
AAAGCAGCCGCATGGAGATACTGTACTGCATATAGGTAGAGTAGTGCACACACCAGTGTGCACACCAGGGAGTATATGGGTTACTACTACAGTGTAAAATGTGTTACAAATACACATGCACACGCATATGCACACACACACACACGCACACAAGAGCAAAAAGTATTGCACAATCAGGCATTCCAGAGAATTGAGTTTTGGGTCGATACTCATTTACACAAATTACATACATGTTAGCAAATCTGTTCACGGGTGCTGACACTATATGCTCGCTCTCGCTCTCTCTCTCTCTCTCTCTCTCTCTCTCTCTCTCTCTCTCTCTCTCTCTCTCTGAACTGCAGACCTGCTGAAGGTGAAAGAAGCTACAGTGCTATGCGATGCGAGCGTGCGGTCTAGCCCATTGGTTCTCAAAGTGGGGTCCGGGGACCCCCAGGGGTACTTGAGGGAGTTCCAGGGGGTACCCAGCTAAATGATGGATAGTAACCAGATACCCTTATATGTCTGTAACTCAGAGAGAGTACAAATGGAACCAAATGGACCCTAACGGGTCCATTTGGTTCCATTTGTACACTCTCAGAGTTAAATCAACATTGATTTTACAATATAAATTGGGGTCCCAGAGATAGAAAAGCCGTTAAATGGGGGTCCGTATTAGCCTAATGCATGTCAACCTGGGGGTCCTTGAAATTAAAATGGTTGAGAATCACTGCTAGAGCCATACAAATCTTCTCTTATGGGGGTCCCTGGCATATCTTTTCAAATGGGGGTCCGCGGGCTTGACATGAAAAAGTTTGAGAACCACTGGTCTAGCCAACACCAACTCGGGACTCCTGAATCGTTGCCCTCCACACTCTCCTATATCTAACATCAGAGTTCTATACAGTGTTGTTAGCTGGTGGCGCTGCAGTGCTTCCATGTAGGTGGTGCACGTCTTCTTGCCTCTCCTGGCTTTGCCCAGGGTTGGCTCCCATAGTGTCAGTTTGCTTGCCACTAGTTGCGGATGCCTGGCTGGCGCAGTGCCCTGCCAGCCTCATCCTTCTCTCTCTGACCTTGTCTGTGACCCGTGGTAGGCAGGGGTGGAAAAAGTACTCAAATGTTTTACTTAAGTAAAAGTATCAATAGGCCTACTGCAATTTAAAAGCACACGTTACAAGTAAAAGTCCGGAATTAAAAATGTGCTTAAGTAAAAGTACAAAAGTATTGGTATCGAAATGTACTTAAAGTACCAAAAGCAAAAAAGCAGATCTTCAAGCTCACAACGCGATGCGACGCGTTGTGAGCTTGTAGATCGTCTATTTTCAAATAACCTAGGTATAAAATAGGGATAAAGTGGTTAATGTATGTTTTATAATGTAATAATAATAATCTGCAAAGTAACTAGTAAAAGTTTTCAAATATCTGTAGTGGAGTAAAAGTACAATATTTGCCTCTGAGATGTAGTGGAGTAGAAGTAAAAGTATTGGCAATTGGAAATACTCCAGTGTGCGTGCGTGCGTGCGTGCGTGCGTGCGTGTGTGCGTGCGTATGTGCGTGCGTGCGTGCGTGCGTGCGTATGTGCGTGCGTGTGTGCGTGCGTGTTTGTGATCTCAAAGGCGTGACGCAGGTAAACCAAAAAGCCCCTGTCAAGGCAGAGATTAAGTCTGATTGACAGAGAGAGAGAGAGAGAGAGAGAGAGGGGGGGGGGGGGGGGCGGTAGAGAGAGGCAGGGTTCGTTCACCTGCAGAAGGTTAAGTTCAGAACGTGGCAGCTTATAAATCTGTGCTCAGAACTTTGAGCGGACAGATCAAAGTGAATAGTTTCCCAGACAGACAGACAGACTGACAATGATTGTCTAAAGGGGTTTATATGCAGCTGAATGGGGACCTGTCTGTTAGCAGGGCACAAATCCTCTTACGCTCAGAAATTTCAATTAAGTGGCTTTTCAGTGTGTCACCGTGCTCTCATTTGGTTTCGGGGGGGCGGGGGGGGGGGGGGGGGGCATGTCACAATACAGAAAGGCCTGCTCTGCGTGCTCCGCCTACAGTAAGAGTCAAATAACACACGTATTAGCACGCAGTGGTATGAAATAACCAAGTACTATGTAATCAAGTACTGTATAGAACAGTTTTGAGGTATTCTTTATTTTACTCTCCCTCCCAATGGAGATTCACCATGCTCCAACACTGGACTCTCTTGAAAAGACACCTATTCTCTTATGGCAAATAGTTGTTTGTTGTAATGTTTGGTTATTTGTTAATTGTTTTTAATGTAAAGCATCCTTGGGTTCATGAAAGGCGCTATATAAATCTAAGCTATTATTATTATTACATGTAGCATTATTATTATTATAGTTTGTCTGTCTGTCTATCTTTTACTATTTTACTATATTCAATGTCAGTCCAACTCTCTCTCCCTTTGTCTGTCTCCCTCTCTCTCCCTCTCTCTCTCTCTCTCTCTCTCTCTCCTACACATTCTTCCTCACCTCTTATTCCTCCCTCTCTATGTATTCCCTCTCCTCCCT
>NC_139960.1:8651542-8701542 GCF_963454915.1 Gymnoscopelus microlampas
ATTTTGGGGGTTGGGGGAGGGGGTGGGGGGGGGCGGATATAAACTGTACACTAACACGTACAAACAGAAAAACAGACAGAGAGAGGCATCGCTCCCGTATGCTAAAAGCATTTTGTGGTGTTCTCTCTTGGAGGAGCAGGAGGTTTCTCAACCTTTTCAGTGCCTAGACCCCCCAAAATGATCTTATTTGAACTGGGGACCCCCCAAAACAATCATATTTGAACTGGGGACCCCCGCCACCCTAACAAGCACTTTGCATTGTAGGAGTTGAGGCATTTACATTTAGTTTCGCAGATACATATTGTGAAAATAGCAGATCTAAGGTGGCGAGTCACATTTGGACAGCGGTGGAAATTACCTACAGTACTTGAACCCCAGCATCCATATTCTGGGAGGGGAGGGGAACATTAGCCAAAAATAGCAGATCTACAATCTAGGGGGGAAAGCGCAGGTACAGAGCCAGCACAGGTCCAGTTTACTAGTGGTTACATTTACTGAAGTACTGTACTTAAGTACAATGTTGAGGTACTCTTACTGTAATTTCCATTTTTCAATACTTAGTACTTCAACTCCACTAACATTTTTTTTTTTGCTTTTTAACCCTTTTTCTCCCCAATTTAGTAATTATGCCAAATAATTCCTCCATTTTTCCGACACATCCTTTTTCAGGCCAGTTTTGAAAGAAGCCAGTGTTTCACATCCTTAAATGGATGATGTCAGGGCATTCAACGTTATGGTGGCAGAGCAGCAGAATTAATTCTTGCTCATGTTTGTGCTAAATCTGGGGGGGTATTATTTTTTGCCAATACTTTACAAAAAAAAGTGGAGTAGGCCCCTACTGCTTGCACCATTGCATTCTGGGAGGATCGACTAGTCAAACACTCACACTCACACACGCACACGCACACACACACACATGCCGAAAAGCAGAGCCAGGCAACGCTGCCATTATGCAGAGGAGAGAAAAAAAAGCATTTTGTGTTTTGCTAAAGCTTCCAGCAAAACGGCTCATCTCCTCCGGGGAGCTCATTGCCACTGAAGAGGTGTTATGAAATTGCCGTGAACAACACGGCCAAGAAAGTAGTTATGAAAAATGAAACACGGGTCTATACACAATCTGCACACAGCTGGAATTACGTTGCCACGCGGCGGCAAAAACAACTGACAAAACAGGATGTTCTGTTAGTGTGTCTAAACAGTCTCCAAACAGACCTCATTCTTTTCCTTCCTGCATTGGTTTTGCTCTGCAAATAAAAAGCATACGACGCGACTAGGATTGGGATTTGTTGGTTTTGAATGTGATGATGTGTCTGTTCCGCTGACATGGTACAGCACAGTGGTTCTTAATGAGTGGTCCAGCCCCCCCCCCCCAGGGGTCTTTGGGGTGGGGTTCCAAGGGGTAATTTAGGAACAGTTAAGGCCTATTTCAACAATAGTGAGTGAGTGGGTCAACCCGAACTCTAGACTTGAAGGCCGAACGTCTATGTATAATCCCCTATGCATAAAATACAAGTCAGGTATTTATATTGTTATTGTATTGCCCCCCCCCCCCCCCCCTATCAAATCCCTTCCCCTTAGTGGAAAGCACACCCACATTTTTCCCACAAGGACATTTTCTCGCATTATATGGGTGCTCGGACTGACACGCACTATAGGACACTCTTGGCACCTTTGGGTGCACGGACTTAAGTGCAATTATACACACATCACATGCAACACAACATCATTTACACATACTGTACATTATGAAAGACAATGGGAGTGATTGCCGCTGGCTTTGTTTTGTCTATCCTTTTGATAATGGTGTGACAAAATACATAATTTGACATGCTTTATTATCAATACATATGTCAAAGTCAAAGACCACATATTCACCCAGCCATTTAGTTTCTCATATATTTAGGAGCATGGGGACATGCCGGTTGTGTGTGTGCGTGTGTGTGTGTGTGTGTGTGTGTGTGTGTGTGTGTGCGTGCGTGTGTGTGTGTGTGTGTGTGTGTGTGTGTGTGTGTTCTGAACTAACATATGTACAGAACGTATAAAAAAAACGCTCCTGCTGGCCAAAGCCAAACATGTCAATAGCAATACTGCATCGGTCCAGAGAGAGAGAGAGAGAGAGAGAGAGAGAGAGAGAGAGAGAGAGAGAGCACTGCTAGTCCGTCCTTCTGCAAGAAGAACAGTAGCCGCAGGGCTAGACGGACCCCCCCCCCATCCCCCCCTCTCCTCCCACCTCCAGTGGGTTAATTGCAGGGACTAGGAGGAGAGAGAGTGCTGCATCAGTGCTTTAAGTTTGGACACAGACAGATGGCTATACGCTCACCCTCCTCACTCTCTCTCTCCCTCGCTCCTCCGTCTCTATCTCTCTCCCCCTCCCCTCTCTCTCTCTCTCGATTTATATTTTGTCGTACGGCGGTGTCGAAAAGTTCCTGGTGAGCTTGTACGCCGGCTGCTTCCAGACCATAAACTGGGCATCTCTCTCTCTCTCTCTCTCTCTCTCTCTCTCTCTCTCTCTCTCTCTCTCTCTCTCTCTCTCTCTCTCTCTCTCTCTCTCTCTCTCTCTCTCTCTCTCTCTCTCTCTCTCTCTCTCTCTCTCTCTCTCTCTCTCTCTCTCTCTCTCTCTCATATCCTAGGGGATGGAGGCTGCATTATCAGTCTGAAACTCTCTTCAGGTGCACCTGCTGAGTAAGCATCATTCTGCCCCCCCACTCATCCATTTTCTCATTCCACTCCCTCCGTCCTTCCCCATTGTTCCACAATTACCTCTCCCCCCTCTCCCTCTCTCTCTCTCTCTCTCTCTCTCTCCCGTATATCATTACCGGGGGGCCAGTGGTATCTCGTTGTACCGCATTATAAAAACTGTGTATACATCTGCTAATAATTGGATATTACAGCGGACTGCTGCATTATTAAGTTACTAACGCTGTCCGCTTGTGTTTTATGTTCAAATCGATAAAATGAAACGTATACGGCCGGCCCTGAAAACAGTGCAGGAGGTGTGTGTGTGTGTGTGTGTGTGTGTGTGTGTGTGTGTGTGTGTGTGTGTGTGTGTGTGTGCAGGGTATAACCTGTGTAGTGTCGGCCTTTGGGGAAATTAACAGCGTGTGTAATTCCTTTACACCTCTGCTCTGCATGCCATTGAGTTGACAACGGACTGAAATACTGCATGGTGGTGGGGGCCGTGAGGATACTGCAGAGTGGGCTCCCAAATAATTGGCAAAACACTAAAGATTTGATTGATAATACGACATTAATATAACAGAATTTATGTTAACGAATGTCAGGGTACCTTGAACAGTTTCATTGCGAGTTTTCATTGCGCTACAGTGTAACCAGTCAGCTGACAATCAGTCAAGCTCACAACACGTCATTCAATCAATCAATCATCATCATCATCATCATCATCATCACCACCACCCTGGGTGGGTGTGTGTGGGGGGGGGGTAGACTGCTTAAGGATTAGCCTCAGCTCTTTACCATTTTAATGAGGCTGAGCCGGTATAGGGTCGTCTCCTTCAGCCAACTGTGTCATATTCTGGACCCCGAGCACCACACATATGTGGTACGAAACCCATAAATGAACCTCCACGGCGGTGTGTGTGTGTGTGTGTGTGTGTGTGTGTGCGTGCGTGCGTGCGTGCGTGCGTGCGTGCGTGCGTGCGTGCGTGCGTGCGTGCGTGCGTGCGTGCGTGCGTGCGTGCGTGCGTGCGTGCGTGCGTGCGTGCGTGCGCGCGCGTTACTATACTTCTGAGGACTACATGTCTCCTCAAGTATAGCAGAATTGGAGAAATGGTACGTTTTCCTGGTCCTCACAAGACATAATGGTTGTTTGATGGTTAAAACATATGTTTTAGAGACAATTAGAAAGTGTTAGGGTCAGGCATTTAGAGGTTAGTTTTGGGGGTTTAGGGTTATATAATATAATTATGCCTGATTTACACTTAGTTGTGCGCTGCAGTATCACACGAAATAGACGATCTACAGCTTGAGCTTGTAGATCGACGTATTTTCCGGCTTTAGGTTCTGGTAAAAAAAGGATTTGTACAAACGTCGTTCCGGAAACTGCTGTCCTAAAATGTACTCACACGTATAGTAATACAAACATGTGTGTATGAGTGCATGTGCATGTGCATATGCATGTGCATGCGCGCGTGTGTGTGTGTGCGTACGTGCACGTGGGCCCCTGCATACCAGAATAAAAGAGTAATTTAGGTCTTTTCTATGGGCCCACCTCCAAAGCCTTCTGGTACGGACCCTGATAACAGAGAGAGAGGCCACACATGGATTAACTCTCCATTGAGGGAATAGTAATTATGTGCCGATATGAATATTATTTTGTATTATTATTAACAACTGGTGGGAAAAAAACACCCACCCCCCTTCCTCAAACAGCCATCTTCCAGGTGAATACAAAAGGTTAAGCCAGACAAGAGGTAATAATTCCACATTGTTGAATTTCAAATGTTTTTCTTTCAAAAGCGACTGCATGGATTATCATTTTTTTTGCAGGAGCGTCTTTCATTCTTTTTCCCGGAAACATCACACTTTATGTGTGGTTTACGACACCTTAATACCAATACATCCAATTACTGCCTTTCCTCGTATCGCTTCTCGTTCGCCGAGTTTTTTAATGGAAGCCATAGCTATTCTGTGCTGCAGCACGTTGGTTATAGTTGTTCGCATTATAATTTATTATATCGTCACTGTTGGGTGGAACACTATGTATGAACAGAACCGTTACTTTTCAGGAAATGAAAAAAAAAGAACCTTTGTTCCATACAGTGGTGGAAAAAGTACTCAAATGTTTTACTTAAAGAGGTGGTGCCATGGTTTTGCACTTTTTCTATTTTTCATGTGTCTATGAGGTTGATAGAACTTCATTAAGCCCCCTGGTGGTGTTTTTATTGTGTTTTATGTCTTCTCTGACTATTTTGTGTTTCTACCTGGAGGCTGAAACCTTGAGGGTCAAACGTGCCAATAGAGAAACAGCCCTTTAGTGGCATAGTAAAAACATACCCTCCCCCTCATTATCATAACACAACAGGTGTGGGCATGAGGAGGAGGAGGGACTAGGACAGGTGGGTGGTGCTAAGGTGGTGGAGAAGGTGCTAAGGTGAGAACCAGGTATACTTAATGAACTGGAGGCGTGTCCACGTAAAAACATAATCTTAAGAATTTCTGTACACTTTTTTGAAAAAAATCTTCCTCCTAGTATAACCATAATACCTGATGATTATGTTTTAGGGGGGGAAAAATCACTGAAAATCACGGCACCCCGTCTTTAAGTAAAAGTACCAATACTGCGATGTAGAAGTACTCTGTTATAAGTTCAAGTCCGGAAATCAAAATGTACGTTTTCCTTTTCGCATCGTGACACATTGTGATCTTGTAGATCGGCTATTTTCAGATGGCCGAAATGTATATAGGGCTGAAGTGGTTACTGTATGTTTTGTAATAATAATCAACTTTAAAGATTTCAAATAAATGTAGTGAAGTAAAAGTACAATATTTGGATCCAATATTTGGACATTGGAAATACTCGAGTAAAGTACAAATACCTCAAAATTGTACTTAAATATAGTACTTAAGTAAATGCACTTTTACATTTTTAAATGCGCAGTTACTTTCCACCACTGAGTACCGAAGACCTGACGTCACTCCCACTACCCCACGCTCATACTGTACTGTACATGTCATTTTGTGTTTGTGTAAAAAGCTGCCCGAGGATGATTAAAACCAGCAGGCTAAGATGGGATTCAGCTAATCAGATGGCATTTTAGGCACAGGCAGGAGTGGAGTGGAGTGGAGTGGAGTGTGTGTGTGTGTGTGTGTGTGTGTGTGTGTGTGTGTGTGTGTGTGTGTGTGTGTGTGTGTGTGTGTGTGTGTGTGTGTGTGTGTGCGTGCGTGCGTGCGTGCGTGCGTGCGTGCGTGCGTGCGTGCGTGCGTGCGTGCGTGCGTGCGTGCGTGCGTGCGTGCGTGCGTGCGTGCGTGCGTGCGTGTGCGCGCGAATGTGGTACCTTGTGACACACGCACGCACGCACGCACACAATTATTTAATACAGGGGTCTTCAACAGGGGGTCCGGGACCCCTAGGGGGTCCTCGGAGTTACGACAGGGGGTCCGCCAAATCTTTGTGTGATAAGATTTTTTTTTTTTTACCTTAACCACTTGAACCCTAGCATCCCTTTTCTGAGGAGAACTTTAGCCAAAAATAGCAGATCTACAAGCTCACAACGCCTCGCGCTGCGAGGCGTTGTGAGCTTGTAGATCGGCTATTTTTGGCAAAGAGGTATAGGTGTAGAGGGAAAAAAAGAGCAGACCAAGTAAACAAAAAAGGTTTCATCTGAAACACAATTTTATACGATATAGAGGGGGGTCCCTGCTTCATCTCGCTCTCAGCTAGGGGGTCCTTAGCCTGAAAACGTTGAAGACCCCTGATTTAATACAATAATAATAATAATAGAAAAGGAATGGTTTTGGTTTCCACCCGACAATATATTTTACTTCAGACACTGACTTTCATTTGCTGTGTTATGTTTTTTTTTTACCACAAGCGCTAAATCATCCTTAACAAGTTTAACAGTTTAAACATGCATAGTGCAGTATAACATTATTGATACAGACATATTGCATAAGGATTGGGTTAGGAGGAGTGATCAATAATCATATATTATTCTTAGCTTTCTACGCTTTAGTGTTTTCTTGTGTTTTCCACTTTGTATTGTCTTTGGGAATAGCAGTCCATTGTTTTCCTGCAGCCGTGAGCAATTATCCTTGCTTAACCCAACTCTCCCGAGGGGTGTGTGTGTGTGTGTGTGTGTGTGTGTGTGTGTGTGTGTGTGTGTGTGTGTGTGTGTGTGTGTGTGTGTGTGTGTGTGTGTGTGCGCGCGTGTGTGTGTGTGTGTGAGAGAGAGTGTTCCTGCACAAGTGTATTGATGTATGTTGCAACAGCAAACCCAAAGCCAGACACCACATATTTCATGTCCTTCGCCTCTCTAGTTTGTGTGTGTGTGTGTGTGTGTGTGTGTCCATTGCTGTAATAATGCATGTGGACACACGCATGCACGCGCACACACATGTGCAGTGCACACTCATATACACACGCACTCACATGGACAAGAATTAACCCTGCATAGTGAGAGGGATAATTCCATAGTAATTAACCCTCTGTGTAATCAGGTTTTATTTTCCTATGTCGCTGTTGAACACAACAGCGACAAAACAAAGAGTGTCATGGCTGCTTCTCTCTCTCTCTCTCTCTCTCTCTCTCTCTCTCTCTCTCTCTCTCTCTCTCTCTCTCTCTCTCTCTCTCTCTCTCTCTCTCTCTCTCTCTCTCTCTCTCTCTCTCTCTCTCTCTCTCTCTCTCTCTCTCTCTCTCTCTCTCTCTCTCTCTCTCTCTCTAATTACAAACATATCCAATTAATTACACACAAGTCCATGCGGTGTTTGTGCACATGCACCCCGGACATGTGCGTGTACAGTACATGGGTGAATGGTGACAGAGCCTTATAGCTTGTAAGTGAATGTAGACCTGCTGTTTGAAATCAATGGCTTTACCAGAGTGTGGAGAGTCCCTCATCTCCTTTCCCTCTCCTTCTCCTACTCCTCTTCTCATCCTCCTCCTCTTTTCCTCTCCTCTGCCTCCTCACTGTCGCTCTCGCACTTCTCTTTGCTCTCTCACTTTCAATTCAATTCAATATGCTCTACCGGCATGAATGTACTGTAACACAGTCAATATTCCAAAGCTTTTCCTTTCTCTCTCTCTCTCTCTCTCTGTATGTGTGTGTGCGTGTGTGTCTGCGAGTGCGTGTGCGTGTGCGTGTGCATGTGCGTGTGCGTGTGCGTGTGCGTGTGCGTGTGCCTGTGTGTGTGTGTGTGTGTGTGTGTGTGTGTCACTATCGCTCAGCCGCTCCTGTTTTGTTTCAAGGAAAGTGAAAGCCTTCGGGTCTCTTGTCTGCAATTACACAAGATAGAGAGAGAGGGGGAGGAAAGAGAGAGAGAGAGAGAGAGAGAGAGAGAGAGAGAGAGAGAGAGAGAGAGAGAGAGAGAGAGAGAGAGAGAGCGAGAGAGCGAGAGAGAGAGAGCTCTGTTTCTTTCCAAGTAGAAGTGTTTGTTCTTATTTAGCGTTGTTTGTGATTCATCCCTTTCTGTCCAGGAGGAAAAGAAAGGAGAGGAGAGGAGAGGAGAGGAGAGATGAAAGCGAGGAGACGATTTGAATAAATGGGACAACAAGGGAGGATAAAACCTTGGTGTGTGATGCTGTAAATGTGTGAAGCCATTGATTCATTTGTGGCATGTTGGTTGATTAGCTGGTTGGTGTGTGTGTGTGTGTGTGTGTGTGTGTGTGTGTGTGTGTGTGTGTGTGTGTGTGTGTGTGTGTGTGTGTGTGTGTGTGTGTGTGTGTGTGTGTGTGTGTGTGTGTGTGTGTGTGTGTGTGTGTATGTGTGTGTGTGTGTGTGTGGTCATTCATTCATGTGTTTGCGTGAGAAAGACTTAGAGACAGTCAACTACGGCTGTCAGAGATGATCGTACCCTTTGGACCTTTCGGGGCGGGCGTAAAGGTCACAGCGTGGATCACACAGCCCTATAGCTCCGATGGTATGTCTTGCCCCAGGGCCAAACATCTCAGGCTGTCATAATGGTCCTCAGTCTCTGGTCCCTCTTGATGAGCCAGAACAAGCACCGTGAACAACTGGACTTTAGCCTCATGTGTCAATGACCCTCTCTCTCTCTCTCTCTCTCTCTTCATAGAAAACCCAGCCCATTGTAAAGACCCACTCAATGGTCTGTGGTGTCACGCATTCATGTGAGCGGAATTCTCTCAGAGGTCCGTTTCTTCTGGACGATTATCTGTCGCACACAGAACATCGGTTCAGGTTATTGAAGGGGGTTTTGGTCGGTTGATTAGCCACGCGTTCTTGGGTTGTGTGTGTGTGGGGAGTGGGGGGGACTGGGGAATCCCAAAGAGCCATTGTCCCATTCGTAGGATCTTGACCATCCCCCTGACCCCCTGCGGTGAGTGGCAGACCTTTTGTCCAGCAGAAAGACCTTTCAGTCGGACCCCCTGTTGCGCCTCAAGTTCGGTATTTGACATTGGACTTCGTGGAGCTCTGTGTGCATTTATTTTGCCGTTATTAACACACGCACGCACGCACGCACGCACAATATACTCAAAGGACCCAAATAAAAGTACTCAATATGCAGAATGCACCAGTTTTCAAATGTCTGTGTGTACACACACACACACACACACACGCGAGCACACACATACACGCACACACATACACACACACACTCTCCTGTCCTTGATCCTTGCTGAGCCTTTGTCCCTTTCCTTACAGACGGGTCCACTTCACACAGCTACAACGTGACCCCTCCAATGTGTCACAACCAATTTACACCCAAAAAACACTGAATACACTTAATGGCATGAATCAAGATGAAAAGATGAAAACAGTACATGTCCACGCAGATACAGTGTGTGCATGAGGATGTATACTTTTTCATCTTTTCATGTACTATTTAACCAATTTAGACCGGGAAAGTATCTGTGTCATTTTAGATTTCTTTGGCTATTTAAAAAAAATCTAAATAAGACCATGAGGCTGATTCTACAAAATGTCTTCTAAATCCTAAATCCTAATCCTAAATGTTGTTCCAGGGACCCCCAGAAGTAAAGATTTGAGTTACAAATGTTCCCTTTAAAAATATATATATATTCAAAGATTTGCACAAATATTCAGGATTTTTCAAACAGAATAACAGAATCAATTCCTTCCATCACCTAACACTGTCGGTGCTTTTTATTTATAATTCACAATTTAGGCTCTTATCCAGAGTCACTTACTACTGTGGTTCTCAAAGTGGGGTCCAGGGACCCTCAGGGTTCCTTGAGGGGGTTGCAAATTGACCATTACAGTTCTGTAACTTTGAGAGTGGCCTTAGCTCCTTCCTATAGTGTCTGGACAGTAAAGGAGGCGCTGCGAGGCGTTGTGAGCTTGTACTGTAGATCGGTTATTTTGGGGTAAAGTTCTCCACAGAATAGCGATGTGCGGGTTCAATTGGTTAATGCAAAAAAAAAAGTTCCTATCACACAAAGATTTGGCGGACCTCCTGTAGTAACTCTGAGGACCCCCTAGGGGTCCCGGACACCCTGTTGAAGACCCCTGGTTTATACAGAGACACGTCATTGCCAGTGATGCATTCTTTGCTATGGACATAAACCAAATATAAGTTATTTTATGTTATTGCTTTTCGTGTTTCATGTCTAGACAGAGTAGTATCCTGTCATCAGGGAACAGTCCGCATATGATTGTTCTGTCTGCAACAAATCTTATTTCATATCATTTCATATACCGTAAAGAAACGCATTATGGCTATACTCAGTGGTGTAAAGTAACTTAAAGTACTTAATTTACTCAAGTACTGTACTTAAGCACACGTTTGAAGAATTTTTACTTGTGGAGTGTTGGGCGGGAGGAGACGGACGAAGGCCCAATATCCAGATGTTATATGCCCATATATGGGCATATCGGTTGGATCTGCGGTTCTGGACGACAACCGCCCATCCGAACGACTCGACGCCGCTGCATGGCAGGATTCTGAACTACCTCTCGGGTCGGCGGTGAAGTCTGTCGGACCGGACGGTTCCCGAGACACGTGAACTACAGACGGACATACGTACGGAGCATGCCGTATGTATGGACGGAGCATATAGTATGTACGTACGGAGCATATAGTATGTATGTACGGAGCATATTGTATGTATGTACGGAGCATATAGTATGTATGTACGGAGCATATAGTATGTATGTACGGAGCATATAGTATGTATGTACGGAGCATATAGTATGTATGTACGGAGCATATAGTATGTATGTACGGAGCATATAGTATGTATGTACGGAGCATATAGTATGTACGTACGGTGCATACCGAGATTGTGTGTATTTATGGTAAGAAGATAGAAGCTTTGAGGGCAGCATGGATTCTCTTGTGAAGTGTGGACCTGAGAGGGAAAACCCTCTTTCCTAGCCAATCGATGAACAGATATATGTGGACCGCACCTTCTCTCTCTCTCTCTCTCTCTCTCTCTCTCTCTCTCCCCCTCCCTCCCTCCCTCACTCCATCTCTCTCTCTCTCTCTCTCTCTCTCTCTCTCTCTCTCTCTCTCTCTCTCCCCCCCTCACTCTCTCCCTCCCTCCCTCAGTCGCACATACTCGGCTCGCCCAGCGTTACCATGGCAACAGGGGCCGGTGCGGCATGGCGAGGAGGACAGGAGAAGAGAGAGAGAGAGAGAGAGAGAGAGAGAGAGAGAGAGAGAGAGAGAGAGAGAGAGAGAGAGAGAGAGAGAGAGAGAGAGAGAGAGCACCTGCAGTCCCCCGCCAGGGGAATGGACTACAAAAGCGAACCGAAACTAGAGTTCATCCTCTCTCTCTCTCTCTCTCTCTCTCTCTCTCTCTCTCTCTCTCTCTCTCTCTCGACATCTTTTGTTCTTTTCTCTCATAAACACATGGCACAACGATGTCCTTCACCATCAACAACACGTCTCCATCCGTCAACTCCCTCGGTCTTCTCTCCTTTTGGTTCCATCCATTTATCTCACTCCTGTGCACTTTTCTTCGCTTCCTCGTCTTCCCTCCCTTTCTCCCGTCCCCTCTCTCCCTCCATTCTTCTCTCCCTCCATTCTTCTCTCCCTCCATTCTTCTGTCCCTCAATCCTTCTCTACCTCCCCATCAGTGGTGTAAAGTAACTAAATACATTTACTCAAGTACTGTATTTAAGTACAATGTTGAGGTATTTTTTACTTTGCTGGAGTATTTCCAATGTTCAATACTAGTACTTTTACTCCACTACAATTATTAGACAACTTTAGTTACTAGTTACTTTGCAGATATAAATGATTACATTATAAAACATACATTAACCACTTTAGCCCTATTTCACGTTGTGAGCTTGTAGATCTGCTATTTTCAAACATTTCAGTACTTCTACTTTTGATACATTAAGTATATTTTGATGCAAATACTTTTGTACTTTTACTCGAGTAACATTTTGTGCACAGGCATTTTACTTGTAACAGAGTATGTTTTGTTTTGTGGTATTGCTACTTTTACTTAAGTAAAATATCTGAGTACTTCTTCCACCACTGCTCCCCATACCTGATATCGTTGCTTGTCGGTTTTTTATCTTTGCAGAATTAAAATAGCAAAAATAGCTGATCTACAAACTCGAAACGCGTCTCATGGCGAAACGTTATGAGCTTGTTGATCGGCTATTTTTGTGTGACACTGTAGTATGACCAAGTAGGGCATTCATTTAAAAAGAGATGATATGGAGATAAGAGGTAAAAGCATGTACAGTGTGTGAGTGTGATGTATTAGTATAGTGGTGTAAAACAAAAAACTTTGTTTTACTTAAGTAAAAGTATCAACAACACAATGTAGAAATACTCTGTTACAAGTAAAAGCCTAGTATTCAAAAATTACTTGAGTAAAAGTACAAAAGTATTGGTATCAAAATGTACTTAAAGTCGTATTAGGCAGGTAAAAAAAAAAGATTTTTAGTAGCCTCTGCTGGTCATGACCGTCACTGCAGGTCGTTCGTTTATTCCTGCATTACCCAGAATTCCTGGCCAAACAGAAAACCAGTGCGGTAGCTCCTGGCCAAACAGGAAACCGGTGCATTTCCGTTTCTGTTTTCCGGCCGGATGACGTCATTTTCGCGGGAATGACACCCTGGCCACCGTTTCAATAGAAAATATTTTATAAAAGGCTTTCGGGGGTGAAATTCATGGAGTGGGTGTTGTGAAACATTTGCCACTCACAAAAGATATACAATTTAACTTTTTTTTCTTTTTTTTAAGTTACCTAGTATAACTTTAAATTGCCAAAAGTAGAAAGTACTCATTGTACAGAATGTCCCATTTCACAAGTTTTCAAATGTATTGTATACATCTCTTTTGAAAATAGCCAATCTACAAGCTCACAATGTGTTGCATCGCACAGCATTGTGAGCTTGTAGATCGGCTATTTTCAAATGGACGAAAAGTATGTGGGGCTGAAGTGGTTAATGTATGTAATGTAATCAAATCTACAAAGCAACTGGTATCTAAAGTTTTCAAATAAATGTAGTGGAGTAAAAGTACAATATTTGGATCCGAGATGTAGTGGAGTAGAAGTAAAAGTATTGGAAATTAGAAATGCTCAAGTAAAGTAGAAATACCTCAAAAGATTACTTAAGTACAGTACTTAGGTAAATGTACTTAGTTACTTTCCACCACTGGGTATAGGCTACTGTAATAAGAGTCTATCTATGTTATTATGAGAGCTGTCATGTTGATCTAACAGAGCTGACCCGGGTACAGCCAGCATGGAGGTGATAAAGATGTTCATATAGGAATTTATATTGGCTGTCACACAGATTATTATCACGCACACGCACACACACACACACACGCGCGCGCACACAGGCACAGGCACACAGGTTTCCGCACGACATTGCTGTCGGGCGGAAACCTTACAAATCCAAAAGCATTACTTTTCAGAGCGTGGGAGGCAAAAAAAGAACCTGTGTTCCAATGAATCCAATGTAGTTATTATTTAGTCACATGATTAAATATGTATAAACCCTACAGACCGACTTCCATGTCATTATGGGAAAATGTTATTTTAAATAGCAACCTAGTGTTGTGAGCTTGTGGATCAGAAAGCTTTGCTTATTTTTGCACTGTCAAACCGTGAAGAGGAATAGGGTGTTAATGTATGGAACAATATAAACAGATGAAATATGGAGATACAAGGTTTCTGCCTGACAGCTACTGTTCAACATACTACTATACCGCACACACGCACACACACACACACACACACACACACACACACACACACACACACACACACACACACACACACACACACACACACACACACACACACACACACACACACACACACACACACAATCAGGCATAACTCCAAACCTAATCCCTAAACCACAAGCAGGAACATTAAATGCTACTATGTATTTGGGGGGACATGAAAGCATAAGTACTGCACGCACGCACACGCACACACAGACACACACAGAGAGAGAGAGAGAGAGAGAGAGAGAGAGAGAGAGAGAGAGAAAGAGCGAGCGTTATCTTCATCACTGCTTCCACAGATTCCGGCGGTGCTGGGTGACAGGATATCACATAGATATGACGGTATATATATATATATATATATGGAGGGGGGACGTCCTCTGATGTCCTCCTGGTCCCACATGGACAGACCAGGAGACACATTTAGACGCCATGTGACTCGTTGTCAAGTTTACCGCATCAGCATCGCCTTCCCTATCCCAATGACAACGGAACCCAATTAACAGCATCCTGTCCTCCCCGGCCAACGCAATCAGCCATACGACTCTCTCTGTGTGTGTGTGTGTGTGTGTGTGTGTGTGTGTGTGTGTGTGTGTGTGTGTGTGTGTGTGTGTGTGCGCACGCAGAGTTTTCACTCAATGCGATGCTGTTGCTGATAAGTATTATTACATTGACACAGCTCATAGAGGTCACACCGCCATATCCTGACACAACAACACAACACAACACGACACAACAACACAACACAACACAACACAACACAACACAACCACAACACAACCACAACACCTAATGCTACGTTCAACAACGCAACATAAATGCTATGCTCAACGACCCAACAGGGGAGGTAAATGTAAATTCCCATAAAAAGGACTGGTCATTCCATGCCACCATTTTGTATATAATAGCGTCTTGTAGAATTAAATTATAAAAAAAAGTCCCCAGGACTTTTTTGTGTCATCCTTTTAGCCTTAAAGGGCTAGTTCATCTGTGTCAGACTAGTAGTTCTATGGTCTTCCTCCTTGGGTTGAAAGAAGCTAAACACATATATACAGACAAACCAGATTAGAGTTTACAAGCCCTGTGTGCAGTGGCAGAAAAGTACTCATATGTTTTACTTAAAGGTAGGGTAAGTGATATTTTTTGGTTTTCAAAAAGTTTTCAAAAAATTGTAGTGGAGTAAAAGTACAATATTTGCCTCTGAGATCTTTTAAATACTCCAGTAAAGTAAAACTACCTTAAAGTTGTACTTGAGTAAATGTACTTTACACCCCTGATCTAGACCCACAACCCAGATGAGAGTTTACAAGCCCTGTGTGTGTGCGTGTGCGTGTGCGTGTGCGTGTGCGTGTGCGTGTGCGTGTGCGTGTGCGTGTGCATGTGTGTGATAAGTGAGTGTGTGAATCAGTCAGCCTTGATTGAAAGCCCTTCAGCTCTAATCATCCTTGGAGGCTGACCTTGAGGGTCAGGGTGATTGACCTTCAGGGTCAGTGGATTGACCCTCAGGGTCATGTGGTACAACACAGTTAACCCACTGCGGCAGCAGAACCATAAACCACAGAGGCATCCGTGAAACGTCCCGTCCTGCTGACACAGCCTGACCGTCTGGCTTAGAAACGCTAAATTGGATTGACCACAAAAAACATATAGCGTCCTTATTCTGAGGGCCAACATTTTCGGGGAAAATAGCCAATAGACAGTGGTGGGATAAGTACTAAAATTCTTTACTTAGGTAAAAGTATCAATACTGCAATGTAGAAGTACTCGTAAAAGTCCGGAATTCAAAATTGACTTGAGTAAAAGTACAAAAGTATTATAGTATCAAAATGTACTTAAAGTTCCAAAAGTAAAAGTACTAAAATGTTTGAAAATAGCAGATCTACAAGCTCACAACGCATCGTGATGTGACGCATTGTGAGCTTTTAGATCTGTTATTTTCAAATAGCCTATGTATAGAATAGGGCTAAAGTGGTTAATGTATGTTTTATAATCATTTATATCTACAAAGTAACTAGTTACTAAAGTTTTCAAATAATTGTAGTGGAGTAAAAGTACAGTATTTGCCTCTTAGATGTAGTGCAGTAGAAGTACAACTATAGACAATCGGAAATACTCCAGTAAAGTAAAAGTACCTCAAAATTGTACCTAAGTACAGTACTTGAGTACATGTACTGAGTTACTTTACACCACTGCCAATAGGCTATTTTCGGCTTAGAGATAAGGTGTCTGTATAATGACGAAGCATGGCGTTGATTCTGCCTGACAGCAACGATATACTGTCATCACCTAATAAATACATTCAATAAAACAATCAATTCTCCTGGATGCTTGTCAATAACAACTGATTGTGACATAAATGACCTTTGTGTGTGTGTATGTGTGCGTGTGCGTGTGCGTGTGCGTGTGTGCGTGTATGTGTATGTGTGTGTGTGTGTGTGTGTGTCTCCCTGTGGCAGTGTGTTAATTAAAGGAGTGTGTCGTAACCTTGACAAGAGCTTGATAACGCAGTCAATAATGTGTTTACGACTCTCTGTAAAAAAAATACACACAAACGTGCATGCATATTAATTTGCCTGTTCACATGGTCACAAATGTGCATTAGCACTTTAAACTCACACATGCACACACTCACGTGCGTGTGCGCACGCGCACACACACACAAACTGGGGCGAGTGTGTGTGTGTGCGCGTCAGTATTGCCTCATTAATCCTCTGCAGAGAAGTTTGTTTAGTTTTACTCTAATGGATTCCGCTAATGAACGGATGATGCTCTGCAGCACCCCTCCTTCCGTCCGTCTCTCCATCATCTCTCCATCCCTGCCTCCCTCCATCCATCCCACTCTCCCTCCCTTCATCCATCCATCCATCCATCCATCCTGGCTGGCTCTCTATTATTTACACAGCGACCACAATAGTCACAAAAAGGCTTATCCAGTTTCTATCTATCTATCTATCTATCTATCTATCTATCTACCTATCTACCTATCTATCTATCTATCTATCTACCTATCTACCTATCTATCTATCTATCTACCTATCTATCTATCTATCTATCTATCCATTAGTGGTGTAAAGTAACTAAGAACATTTACTCGAGTATCACCAAACAGACACTAAGCATTTCAGCCCTATATTTCGCCCATTTGGAAATAGACGATCTACAAGCTCACAATGCGTCGCGATGCGACGCATTGTGAGCTTGTAGGTCTGCAATTTCAAAAGATTTGTATACATTTTGAGCTTGTGAAATGGGACATTCTGCACAATGACTACTTTCACTTTTGGTACATTAAGTATATTTTGATGCCAATACTTTTGTGCTTCTACTCAAGTAAATTTTGATTACCGGACTTTTACTTGTAACTGTACCCCTTACTTACTTAAGTAAAAGATGTGAGTACTTTTTCCACCACTGCTGTCTGTCTGCCTGTCTGTCTGCCTGTCTGCCTGTCTGCCTGTGTGTGTGCCTGTCTGTCTCTTTCTCCGCCCCCGTCGTGTATTGTTTAGAAGTAGAAGTAGGTTTGATTCATGACTATATAAAACATGTTTTTTTCCTTCTCCCTGAAGTATACTCTCTACTGTACATTCCTCCCTCTCTGTCTCTCTCTCTCTCTCTCTCTGTCTCTCTCTCTCTCTCTCTCTCTCTCTCTCTCTCTCTCTCTCTCTCTCTCTCTCTCCTCCTACAAGCGCTTCACCTCGGGGGGCTTTATTACCGTACATGATGTATTATTTATTATTTATTTATCGGCGTAAACATTATGCTAAGCAGTCACACACCACAAATCCATTTGCTGATGATTTCACGGAAATCATCTGCGCCCGACGCTGTATCATCCAAACTGCAACAATGATGAGCGAATAAATAAAACGTCTAATCTCGCCGAGGTTTCTTGCCTATAGCAGAGGAGGTGGAAAGTAACTAAGTACATTTACTCAAGTAATGTGCTTGAGTATGACCAAAAAAGCCTCATATCTCCCCCCAGCCAAGGGGGGGGTGGGGGGGGGGGGATTCCCCTTTAGACCAGTGGATAAGATAGTTGCCTTTCCACGCGGATCGAATCCCGGCATTACACAGGGGTAGAAAGCAGTGGTGTAAAGTAACCAAGTACATTTACTCATTTGGAGATATTTTTCACTTTACTGGAGTCTTTCAAATTTTCTGTACTTTTACTTCTAAACTGTAGCTACCGGTAGTTACTTTGTAGATTTGGCAAAGATCTACGAGCTCACAATGTGTCGCTGAGCTTGTAGATCTGTTATTTTCAAAAGATTTGTATGCATTTTATACATTTGAAAACTTTGTGAAAATGGGACATTCTGCATAATGAGTACTTTCTATTTTTGGTATTTTAAGTAAATGTGTATTAGTACATTTTGAATTCTGGACTTTTACTTGTAACAGAGTATTTCTACATGGCAGTATTGATACTTAGACTTAAGTAAAAAGTAATTATTACTTTTTCCACCACTGGTAGAAAGTATTGGCGAGCTGTACAGATCACACGCGTGCATGCGCGTGTTTTTTGAGGAGAGCGTGTCTTGAAGGTGTGTGATCAAACGTCTCCTTGAATAGAATGGTGTTGGCAGCATACCTCATGGAATAGTAGAGATAAGCCCTGTATCTACACACACACACACACACACACACACATACTGTACACAAGCGCACACGCACATGCTCACACAGATACGCAACGCAAACACAAGAGATAACGATTCCCTATCACACACCCCCACACACACACACACACACACACACACACACACACACATACATTCATAAATCCTCACAGACTCTTCAGAAACATCTCTCTCTCTCTCTCTCTCTGTCTGTCTTTAAAAGAAAGATCAGTTACTCTGTTTCTCAACCCCAGCACCTCACTGTGGGATCACTCATATCCTACAGGAATACTCTCTCACACACACACACACACACACACACACACACACACACACACACACACACACACACACACACACACACACACACACACACACACACACACACACACACACACACACACACACACACACACGCAAAATACTGCACATCTGTAAATGTAGCTTTTCCATTGTTCAAACTGTAACACGCTGACGCACGTACGCGCACACACACACACACACACACACACACACATGCACACGCACACACACGTACGTACACACACACACACACACACGCTCACCCACACAAATCCAACAGAGCCAAGTCCCTCCTCAATTAATCTCCCTTCAAAGTTTTGCCTCTGACCCCCAGCCTGCCTCCCCGTCTCTCGCTCTCTCCCCCTCTCTCTCTCTCTCTCTCTCTCTCTCTCTCTCACCATCAAACTCCCTTCTCCCCGATGACCTCCTACTCCTTCTCCTCTTCCTCTGCGGAACCTCCCTGCACGCCAGAGGAAGACCAGGAGGTGAGGAAGACAATAGAGAGAGAGAGAGAGAGAGAGAGAGAGAAAGAGAGAGAGAGAGAGAGAAAGGGGGGGCATCGAGGAGGAGGGGGTAAAGGAAGGAGAGAAAGGGAGGTGAGGAGGACGAGGAGAAAGAAAGGATAAGGCAGGAGGAAGACACAATAAATCCTGATTCATATTTCGTCCCACGACAGAGTCACGAGCCAAAAAAAAGCCTTGCGTCGTGTTGTGAGCTTGTTTTCAGTGCATTAAATACACAAAAAATGGATCTAAATGAGACAAAGACAGGCCGCGCTGTTGGTCGTGGACACATGCGTTCACGAGCGTTAAACAATGATCAAGCCTTTGTCAATATGGGACGCAAACGGGATATACCGTTCATCTCCGCATCGAATATGAACAACTCAATATGTACAGTATGATGACTTCAACATTCAAGAGGGTTGATTTGTCACCCGCTCACTCATATGGGAACGCATCTGTGCCATTTTAAGATTTCTTTGGGCTATTCAAAAATAGCAGATCTACAAGCTCATGAGCGCCGCGCTATGAGCTTGTAGATCTGCTATTTTTGAAAAATCATGAAAATGTTTGCAAATCTTTGAATATATGTATTTTTAAAGAAAACATTTGTAACTCAAATCGTTGCTTCTGGGGGTCCCTGGAACAAAACATTTTGAGATAGGGGTCCGCGGCCAAATACATATCATTTTGGGGGTCCTTGACATGAAAAAAGTTTGAGAACCACTGATATATAGCAACATATGTTGCAATACATCGCAACTGTTAGGATTTAGAAGACATGCATTTGTAGAATCCCCAGAAGCAAAGATTTGAGTTGTGCACTTAAAAAAATATACATATATTCAAAGATTTGCACACATCTTCACCATTTTTCAAAAATAGCAGATCTAAAAGCTCATAGCGCGGCTATGAGCTTGTATATCTGCTATTTTTGAATAGCCAAATACATCAAAAAATGACACAGATGCGTTCCCGGTCTTAATAGGTTGTGGCAACTTTTGTCGGCTTTGGTAGGGCTTGCCGAACAGAACAAAGATCTTAAGAGGTCAAAACAATGTTATAGTCACTACGGTACAGTTCTGAATGCCAGATGCCACCCACGCAGTAGTCTTGTGTGCAGCGCTGGAGGGGTGGTGGTCTTATAGCACTTGGATCTCCGCTGTTTATTTTTCTTCAACCTTCGACACGCTTTGACACAATTTGTCTGGGAGATTTCGCTATTTCTGGGCGACAGACACAGTAGACAGTGTGTGTGTGTGTGTGTGTGTGTGTGTGTGTGTGTGTGTGTGTGTGTGTGTGTGTGTGTGTGTGTGTGTGTGTGTGTTATCTCTCTCTCCGTGCTATCAGGTTGTGTTTGCACTCACTCAAAGAGATTGTGCAAATAAAAACAACAGTATAAATGACGAGTGTCCGATCAATCACGCACAATGTTTGGCCTGGAGGCGGCGTTCGGCAAATTAGAAAATATTGGAGGTGCAACAACTACCAAAGAGAACACTGCCCTAGACAGAACAAGCTACGACATGGGAGTAGAGAATGTGTTGATCACATTATCTAGCCTGAAACATACAGTAACACACCGTTTAACACACAAGTTTCCTTTGGCACTACAGTAGGTGTCACATGGGAGGACCCCAGCATAAACGGGGGACCTACCACGGGTCACAGGTGTCAAAGAATCCTGAGATATAGGTCGTATAAACATTTAAATGGACTCAGAGTGTATCTCTCTCCAAGGCAGTTGTGTAAGAGTTGGGTGAGAGATAGACATCTTGTCCTGAAGACAGGTATTTGCTGCTTGCCTTGACCAGAGCAGCTGTTGAGTTAAAGATCTTAGCCCGAAGTCCCGTTTTTACTCAAACCCCTCATTATAAATGACACTCAGGTCAGGGGTAACCCTCGGTATTGTTGTCTCTTGCCTGATCTTGTTGTTCTGTTGTGTACGTAAGCTGTAGTCGGACCTGACATGCGTTCATGGGTCAGACAGGACGTTCCATTGCATTGCACCGTACGCGTAAGTCGGGCTCCATTCACTCGAGTACTAAATCTGTCATAGTTGTTGTCTCTGCCTCATTTTTATGTCCTTATGTTTTCTGAGAATGCCCAATACAGCATTGGTCCTCAAGTACCCCAGGGGTACTTGAGGGGGTTCCAGGGGGTCCCCAACTAAATGATGGATAGGAACCAAATGGACCCTTATGGGTCTGTAACTCTGAGAGTGTCCAAATGGAACCAAATGGACCCTAACGGGTCCATTTGGTTCCATTTGGACACTCTCAGAGTTAAATTAACATTGATTTTACAATATAAATTGGGGTCCCAGGGATAGAAATGCCATTAAATGAGGGTCCGTAGCCTAATGCATGTCAAACTGGAGGTCCTTGAAATTAAAATGGTTGAGAATCTTAACTTATCTTTTCGAATGGGGGTCCGCGGGCTAATAAGTGTCAATTTGGGGGTCCTAGACATGAAAAGTTTGAGAACCACTGCAGTACAGAATGGCTTTCACACAGACAAGGTCAGAGAGAGAAGGAGGAGGCTGGCAGGGCACTGTGACTGTGAGACACCCGGAACTGGTGGCGAGCAAACTGACACTGTGGGAGGAGCCAAACCAGGGCAAAACCAGGAAGGGAAAGAGGCGCACCACCTGACACACAGCGGAGTGACAGCTTATAGTTGACAACAGTGTAGAGCCGGGGTCTTCCACGTTTTTCAGCCCAAGGACCCCTTAGCTGTGAGAGAGATGAAGCAGGGACCCCCACTATTGTATAAAACTGTGTTGCAGATTAAACTTACATTTCATAGATAGTTGGATCCATGTTATTGTGCATTTTTAGACAGCTAACCTTTCAAACCTTTTCGCCAAAAATAGCTTGATGATGCAACACGTTTTGAGCTTGTAGATCGGCAGTTTCTCGGTGCAGACGTTTGGTGTAGACGTAAAAAAGGCGGTCCGAGTACAGTTGTAACGCAAGTCCGATTCACCAAGACCAGATGGGTTTAACCCCGTAAACCCCACCATCCGTATTGTGGGGAAAGCTTTCGCAGAAAATAGCCGATCTACAACCTCACAACGTGTTGCGACGCAGCACGTTGTGAGCTTGTCGATCGGCTATTTCCCGCGAAAGCTTTCCCCGCGATAACAGAAAACAGAAAAGACACTCACATAGAGCCCTGAGGGACATACAGTAATGAAACATGGGTGCGAGCGAACACGACTGAAACACGACAATCCAAATTAAACCCAAGAACGCGAGGAGCAAAAAAAAAATATGGTAGACAGACTCAGAGAAACGAAGGGAAGAGTTGAATGAAGCAGCAGTTGAAAGAGAGGAGGAACAAAAGAGAAAGTGGGGGGAGGAGGAGGAGGAGGAGAAGAAGGAAGAAGAGAGGAGAGGAAGGAGAGGAGAGAGTGTTTACTCCGTGTGTCTGACATGTACCAATGGATGATTTATGACCAGCATTGTCTGGCTGTGTAATTGGCCTCCATATTGGTTCTGCTGCTGCTGGTGGTGTGAGAGAGAGAGAGAGAAGGAGAGCATGAGAGAGAAACAGGAGATATCTAATGAAGCAAGCGCTTTCTGCAGCAATCTGCTGCTATACACGACGAGGAGGAGGAGGAGAAGACCCCGACGCCCGGGGGCAGGAGAGGGCAAGAGAGCGAGAGAGAGAGAGAGAGAAAGAGGAGGAGAGGAGCAAAGGGAGGAGGACGAGGGGGAAAGATAAGAAGAACCACTGCACTAACAAAGATGGACTCTGGCGGTTCGGTCGGTGGCGGTTGTCTCTTTTTTTTCTCACCCGTTGCCCTCGAGCGAGAATGAAATGGACCCGGCGCTCTTCCATAGACATGGCTTTCACAAGTTCACAACCATCCTTTTAAATAATAAAGTACATTATCAAAGCGCAATGTCCTTTTTCAAAAGGCATACTGTAGACCGGTCGATCTCAAACATTTTTTGTGTTCATGACCCCTAAACTGATAAGTATTTGGCCGAGGACCCCCATCTGAAAATGACCGCCAGAAGAAAATATTTATGTAAAAAAATTACGAAGTTATTCAGCATTTTCCAAACATTTCCGATATAAAAAAATTGCAGATGTACAAGCTTGCACGAAGTGGCGCGCTGTGAGCTTGTAGATCTGCTATTTTTGAGTTGCCAACATATAAATGGATAAAGTGGTTTTACCACGGTTTTCCGTTTACTACTCACTATGGGATATCAGCGCCCCCAGGCGATGTACAGAGCAACACACACGCTCCCGATGCCAATTCACTGATTGGCTTAGGGTATGTCACGAGTCCGGAAGACCCGGGAGTACAAAAGCTCCACGTGACATAGGCTCTTCCTCTTTTCACCACTCTGCATGCGAATGCGCAGACAGCTATCACACACAACAGTTAAGTATAAAGATTTTTTCAACGTAACCCAAAGCGGGAATAAGGAGTATTCCCCACGGGAAAAATCTTGCTACTTATAAGTCATCTCCCGAGACTTATATAAAAATTTTCCTGAATTATCTTCTAAGTGTTTTCATTCATTCTTGGTCTGTTTTGAAAAAACGCCGGTTAGCGGCTATGTAAGCTAACCGAGTTGCTAGGCTAACGCTAGGAGCTAGGCTACTAGCTAGGCCTTTAGCCTGTTGTTTTCCCAGACCGAGGACCAAGATGGAACCACCGTGGAGTGGCAGGTTCGCGGAAAGCGACCTCCTCGTCGCCGCAGACGACCCCCACCGCGTCTGCATCCACTGCTGGGGGGTCGATCACGCGTTCTGCGCCGGGACCCACCCGGGCGAGCCAGATGCGTGCCCGAACTGCGCGATGTTCACCGTTCCTCAACTCAACGCTCGGCTTGTCAGGGCTAGGACCCTGGTCGGCTGGACTAGACGAGACAACGGTGAGGCCTCAACCGAGGAAGAGATCCTCGATCCTGTGGCGGCTGGTTTCAACGATGGCTAGCCTCACTAAGCAACAGGTTGTTAGCAGCGCTGTTCTAGCTTAGCTTGCTCGCTAGGACAACACCAGCTCGTTAGCCTCCTCTGGCCGGCGTCTGTACCACGAAGGACGAGACTATACGCCGACATCCAGCGTGAGGGCTCCTGGATGAAGAGCAACCGCGAAAAGATTCATCGGGTGCTTTGAGACACATAAAACGTTTTCATAAGAGTATGTTGAACTGTTTATGCTGTTTCCACTGTCTCTGTGCTTTATTTTGTTCCATTAAAAATTCCCAAAATACACAAGCACAATATCCAGCCCCGGTCAGGAGGTCACGACGCTAGGGGTCCCAGGGGGTCCCCGGGCGTTGATGGCCTCCTCTAATAAGCCCATTGTGCCTGTCAGGCCTGACTTGACAGCATGATAGACACTAATGGGATACTTCTCTGCCTGTTTTCAACAACTGTCGGGGGGCATCGACTCATTGGGATCACTAGGTGGTCCCCGTGTTGATAACCCCCCCTTATAAGCCCAAAGCGCTTGGACTGTCCCTTGGCGACTTTCCAAACGCTGCTGGGATACATTGTAGACATGCTTGAATAAACTGCAGGTAATGTAAACCTTACGAGCTGGTCAGCTGAAAGCTAAGTGCTACCTGTAGCTAGAATAAGCTAAGCTAGGCTAAGCTAAAGGCTAAACTAGGCTAAGCTAAAGCTAAACTAGGTAGCCCGGCCACGCCGGTCGGGGGCATCGACTCATTGGGATCACTAGGTGGTCCCCGTGTTGATAACCTCCCCTTATAAGCCCAAAGCGCTTGGACTGTCCCTTGGCGACTTTCCAAACGCTGCTGGGATACATTGTAGACATGCTTGAATAAAATGCAGGTAATGTAAACCTTACGAGCTGGTCAGCTGAAAGCTAAGTGCTACCTGTAGCTAGAATAAGCTAAGCTAGGCTAAGCTAAAGCTAAACTAGGTAGCCCGGCCACGCCGGTTTTGTACCCTCTGTCCACTAGGGGGCGCCAGAGCGTCACTGTGGGACGGAGGGTTCACGAATGGCCGCCGGGTCAAGGGTCGGACCCAGTGACCCGCTGTGTTTACAATCTGTTGAGTACCGTGTCAAGCCAGCCTCTGGGGGGCGACAGAGCGCTTCCTTCAGGGAAGGCGGCTCCGTCGCCTCCTCCAGCCAGGCCAAGGGGCCTAGATAAGATGGCGACGGACTTTGTAAACACCAAGGGAGCAGCGTGGGATGCTTCCGTACTCAGTCACGTGACCCCCACGCGTTTACCGTCAGGACCAGCGCTACTTCTCTTCACTGTCCCTAACGGTGGATTAGGTGTCGACGTCACCTGTTTCCATGGAAACGGATGTCAACGTCTCCTCATTCCTGGTGAGTTAGCCGTCACCTACTGTGGTACCTGCTAGGTTAGCATAGCCTCCAGTCTGGCTGCTGTTGTTTCACGTAGCGGCTAACTAGCCTCACTAACATCGACACAGTTAAAGAGCAGTGTTGTTTTGGTGCAGCGCTTAGCCAGCCCCCCCCTAAAAACAACGCTGCGGTGGCCACGGCTCTTGGTTAGCCAAACAGCTTCAGGTAGCAGCTAAAGGCTTAAAGCGACCTGTAGCTAGGCTAGACTAGGCTAGGATGAGCTTACAAGCTAAGCTAGTTAGCCCTTTGTCTGCACTACCACGATGGAGGCTCCGGTTCATCGGGTGCTTTGAGACACACATAAATTGTTTTCATAAGAGTATGTAAAACTGTTTATGTTGATTACACTGTCTCTGTGCTTTATTTTGTTTCATTAAAAATGTCCTAAAATACACAAGCATATTATCCAGCCCCGGTCAGGAGGTCACAACGCTGGGGGTCCCAGGGGGTCCCCGGGTCGATGGCCTCCTATGAGCACTTTGTGCTTTGAGACAGACATAAATTGTTTTCCATAAGAGTATGTTAAACCTGTTTATGCTGTTTATACTGTCTCTGTGCTTTATTTTGTTCCATTAACAATGTCCTAAAATACACAAGCACATTATCCTGCCCTGGTCAGGAGGTCACGACGCTAGGGGTCCCAGGGGGTCCCCGGGTCGATGACCTCCTATGAGCCCATTGGGCTTTGAGACACACATAAAGGGTTTTTCATAAGAGTATGTTAAAACTGTTTATGTTGCTTTCACTGTCTATGTGCTTTATTTTGGTCCATTAAAAATGTCCTAAAATACACAAGCACATTATCCGGCCCCGGCCAGGAGGTCACGACGCTAGGGGTCCCAGGGGGTCCCCGGGTCGATGACCTCCTATGAGCACATTGTGCTTTGAGACACACATAAGGGGTTTTTCATAAGAGTATGTTGAAACTGTTTATGTTGTTTATACTGTCTCTGTGCTTTATTTTGTTCCATTAACGATGTCCTAAAATACACAAGCACATTATCCAGTCCCGGTCAGGAGGTCACGACGCTAGGGGTCCCAGGGGGTCCCCGGGTCGATGACCTCCTATGAGCCGTTGTGCCTGTCAGGCCTGTTTCACAGCATGGTAGACACTAGCGGACGCCACAGTACGAGTCCACTGGACCGCGTGGCGACGTCATCGGTCCCAGTGGAAACGGGCACGTTGTCCACGGGACTGATAACAGCGGCGCCCCCTCCCGACTCGCTCGCTCGGTGAGCAGCTTTTGGGAGGGTTGCAATCCGAATCTGTTTACTTTCCCAGTACATCAGCGTTGCACTGTGTTTTTTACTGGTTAAGCTCAGTACAGCAGTAACACACTGTGGTTGTACTGATCAGCTCCCCTGAACAACAACAACAACACATTGTGGTTGCACTGGTGTGTTTTCCATATGCCTTGTGTTACTTCCTATGTCTGACGAGTGTTTCTCTCTCAAACGGAAGATAGAAGCAGCCTTGACTCTGAGAGAGGAGGCCTCTCTCCTGAGCAAGGGCGTCATCAGAGAAATATCTACGAATCAGAACCAACTGGGGTTTTCTGTTCAAAACTTTTTTCTGATGAGAAGAAAAGGGGGGGGGGGGCGTACGGCCCTCTCTGAATCTGAAGGGCCTCAACAAGTGCCTTATGGGTTCCTTTTCAATGTTGACGACCGTGAAGCCGTTGCGAACGGTACGTCAGGGGCACTGGTGGACGGGCATCGACCTCTAGGTTGCTTGCCTCCACGTTCCAATCTGGCCTCCACACAGAAATTTCCTGCACTTCGGCTACAAAGGGGAAGTGTACGAGTACATGGTTCTCCCTTTTGGTATGTCGTTGAGCCCGCGGGTGTTCGTAAAGTGTACCAATGCGGCCATTGCTCCACTACGGAGACAGGGAATCCGTCTGTCGACCTACATCGACGTCTGGTTAATAGCCACGGGCTCGGAGTGGGAGGTGGCGCGGCACACGACCGTGGCCATCTCCCACCTGACGTCACTGGGTTTCACAATCAACGCCCAGATGAGCGTTCTGGTTCCGTCCCAGCGGGCCACCTTCTTGGGGATCTCGCTGGACTCGAACACGCTCAGGGCACGCCTATCCAAGGAGAGGATAGACAGCGTTTTGGCTTTGTGAGGTCTTTCCGCCAGGGGCGTCAAGTTACTTACAAACAATGCATTTAAGCGGTGGGTCTTCTGGCTTCGGCCACTCACTTAATCCGCTAAGGCAGGCTCTACATGGGACCTGCTCAGAGGTGGCTGAGGGCTCTTCGGATCCCGCCCACCTCAGGTCGTCGCTCAGTGACGGTGTCTCCATGGTGCATGGAGGCACTCAGACCATGGTCACGAGCAACCTTTCTGTCCCAGGGGGTCAGTATAGGAGCTGTGATTTCGTGTTGGACGGTCTAGCGCGCAGATGACGCTATGGTGCGACTCACGACTCGCATCCATACAGGCGTCTCATGTGCCGGGCCTCCAGAACCGCGGAGCGGACCTGCTGTCCAGAGGCGGTCTCCGTTACGGAGAGTGGTTTTCGATCCGAAAGTGGCGGACCAAATCTGGTGTAGGTTCGGCCGCCCCCAGATCGATTTGTTTGCTTCCGAAGAGAACGCGAAGTGTTCTCGTTTTTTCTCAGTGAAGGCGGGGGACCGCTCCATGGGCATGGACGCCTTGGCACACAGTTGGCCGAGCGAACTGCTTTATGCCTTCCCGCCAATGGAGTTGATCCTTCCTACGTTGGAGAGGATCAGACTCCTGGGTTTGTCGGTGTTGCTGGTGGTCCCAGCGTGGGGCACGTGGAGATCGGAGATAACTCCGCTCCTTTAAGACGTGCCTCTGGCCCTCCCTGTCCTCGTGGACCTGCTGCGGCAGGGAGGGGACGAGGTGTCCCACGGACGCCCTCAGGACCTAGACCTGTGGGTTGGCCCGTGAAGAGGGCAATTTTAAGCTCGTGTGGCCCCCCCGCTGACGTGGTGGCTACCATTCAGGGCGCGAGGGCCGTGTCCACGAGGAATGCTTATGATGTTAGATGGAATATGTTCGCATCTTGGTGTCTGGAGCAGTCACCGGTGGTGATGGCTTTCCAGGCCTCGGTGTGTAGCATTCTGACTTTCTACAAAAAAGGTTAGCCCGGGATTTATCCTTCTCAGCAGTAAAGGTGTATTTATCGGCCATTCGGCTTGCCACGAGGCGTTCGATGGCAAGACGGTGGGCCAGCATCCATTAGTGCGCCGGTTGCGGCGCCAGGAGAGCTAGACCGGTTAACAGGCCACTGTTCCCAGTCTGGGATCTGACGGTGGTGCTGGATGCACTGTGCCGTCCCCCGTTCGAGCCTTTTGAGTCTGCTGATTTGAGGATCGTCAGTCTCAAAACGGTCCTCTTGGTGGCCCTGTCTACGGCTAAACGGGTCAGCGACATGCACGCGCTCTCGGTGAGTCCGGAGTGCATGAAGTTCCTGAACAACGACAGAAGGGTTTTGCTTAAACCCAACCTGACGTTCGTTACAAAGACCGGGGTGGTGGCCCCAGACCCGGTTGAGTTGGTGGCTTTTCATCCGCCTCCCTTCGTTTCGGCGGAGGATAAGCGGTTGCATTGTCTCTGTCCAGTGAGAGCCCTGAAGCTCTATTGTCAGAGGACAGCGGCCAATCGTTCATCGACGCAACTCTTTGTCTCTTTTGGCGTGGGGGTTCAGAGGAAGGCGGTCACTAAGACGACGCTTTCTAGATGGATCCGAGATGCCGTTAAGCTAGCTTATGTCAGCAGTGGGGCCCCAGTCCCGGGGGGTCTGAGGGCCCACTCTACTAGAGGCATGGCTACGTCCTGGGCTCTCTGCAAGGGGGCTTCGATCCAGGAGATCTGTGCAGCGGCAAATTGGTCGTCTCCTTCGACTTTTGCGGCCTTTTACAGCCTGGACGTGGCGGCGGCGTCCTTGGCGCGCGCGGTCCTAGGTGTAGCAGATGCCTCCAGGCCAGTGAAGGGAAGGGAGTAGGCTTGGGGCTTTTCTCCCTATCTCTCGACTTCCTCTGGGGTTTCCATGAGACCAGCTGGGCTGGCTCCCAGGAGATGGGGCCCTGTTCCTCATATTGAGTTATGAGGCAGGCCTGTGTCTGCCTGTTAGTAAATAGGCGGACTCTGGAGCCTGTCAGGGCCTAGTCTTTATTATCTATCCCGCGCCCCAGCCCGGTGGGTTGGGGGCGCCCGTGGGGCCGTAGGTCACGTCCGTGTGGGCGGGACCTAGGGGCTGAGGGGCGTGCGGGCCTGTCAGGGTTGTGTGGCTCATTACCTCAAGGGGGGTTTATGAATCCCATAGTGAGTAGTAAACGGAAAACCGTGGTAAAACTAGAGGTTACGAATGTAACCCCGGTTTTAGTAGGTTTGGAGTTTACTACTCACCAGACACCCCTTTCTGTGCGCATTTGGCATGCAGAGAGGTGAATGTTAAGAGGAAGAGCCTATGTCACGTGGAGCTTTTGTACTCCCGGGTCTTCCGGACTCGTGACATACCCTAAGCCAATCAGTGAATTGGCATCGGGAGCGTGTGTGTTGCTCTGTACATCGCCTGGGGGCGCTGATATCCCATAGTGAGTAGTAAACTCCAAACCTACTAAAACCGGGGTTACATTCGTAACCTCTAGTTATAATGATTGTGATGTAATATTAACACGTTTTGCTGGGGACCCCGGAACCCCCCCCACCCCCCCCCCCCGCACAAGGGCCCACTTAGACAACCACACTGCTGTAGACATAACTGTTTATCACATTTTCAACAAATAATGAAAGGACAGTTTCTAATTGTTTAATGGAGAGGAGGAGGGGCTCCGGTCGGAGAGAAGACTCCGTCACCACTTTGACCTTAATTGGTGACTAACAGCCAATTAAAATTCCATCAGTGCGGTGTGACACCGCTGTCAAGACGCATCATTCTAAATCAATCAATCGGCCTGACCGACGTGGCGATCATCACTCATCATCAATGAGATCAGCACCGCTGTGGGAGAATGATGTTAATAACGTTAACGTTTAGCGTTGACCCCCCCCCCCCCCCCCCGACCAAGCACACTGCATCATGGGATATAGACCAGTGGTGGATAAAGTACTCGAATGTTTTACTTAAGCAAAAGGGTACCAATACTGCAATATGGAAATACTTGTGAGCTTGTAGATCGGCTATTTTCAAATAGCCTATGTATACAATAGGGCTAAAGTGGTTAATGTACAGTATGCTTCATAATGTAATAATTTATATCTGAAAATTAACTAAAGTTTTCAAATAATTGTAGTGGAGTAAAAGTGCAATATTTGCCTCTGCGATGTAGTGGAGTAGAAGCAAAAGTATTGGAAATTGGAAATACTCAAGTAAAGTACAAATACCTCAAAATTGTACTTAAGTACAGTACTTAAGTAAATGTACTTAGTTAACTTCCACCACTGATATAGACTGAGAAGTACGTTCTTAATCTGCAGCATCTAGAAACAAGATGTGGCTTTCTTGTGCCATCTATGGATAACAAGTGACCAAGTGTGAAGTTTCTGAACAATGCATGTCTGTCTGTCTGTCTGTCTGTCTGTCTGTCTGTCTGTCTGTCTGTGTGTGTGTGTGTGTGTGTGTGTGTGTGTGTGTGCCTGGGTTATGAAGCACCATATTAGGAGTGCAACAGTTAAAGCCTCACTATGTAATTTTTATTTTTCATGAATACTATGTAATTTTCAATCTGTATGGTAGAGTATGTTAATACAACATAACTTATACAATCTGTAGGGTAGACTATGTTAATACAACATAACTTATACAATCTGTATGGTAGAGTGTGGTAGTATGGTAGACTAAAAGCGCTCGGGTGTTGCACTCGGCTATATTCAGCATGCAACCAAGTGTGAAATCAGCCATTAAGACGCCATCAAGGCACCGCCAAAACACATTTCAGTCGACTAAATCAACTGTAGACTTAGTCGACTATAATCTCATATGTAGTCGACTAAAACAAACTAAAACATTTCAGATGACTACCTACCTAAATGGAATTTTATTCAAAAGACTACTGTTAGACTAATACTAAAACAAAATTTGCTGAAATCAACACTGCGCCGGATGCCACTGTCTGTCAATGTCTGTCTGTCTGTCTGTCAGGCCTGCGTGTGTAAAAGAACAAAGTGAATGATGAATCTCCCCACGGGGATTAATAAATGTTCAGTTTTCATTATTATTATTAAAGCTTCATAGATCTGCAATGGCCCACGTTCTCCTCCCAGTGGGTGGGTAGTTTATCGTAGTTATCGTTTATATACAGTAACATCAAAGACAGTATGGTGTCTTTTATCTCCTCAACCAGGGAACGACTGCACACACACACGCAAACACACACACACACACACACACACACACACACACACGGAGACAGAGAACAGTGTTGTCGTCCAAAATTCATCAAAACAAGCTTTCTTCTCTTTCGCACGATTTACTCCTCCGAACGGACCATCCTTTTCTCTCTGTGCTAATGGTGTGTGTGTGTGTGTGTGTGTGTGTGTGTGTGTGTGTGTGTGTGTGTGTGTGTGTGTGTGTGTGTGTGTGTGTGTGTGTGTGTGTGTGTGTGTACAGGGCCAAGGCACTATAACTCTATTTAATATTATTTTAATGAGCACGCCGTGTTTCCCTACACAACCTCTCTAACAGAGAGAGAGAGAGAGAGGGAGGGTGAGAGAGAGAGAGAGAGAGAGAGAGAGAGAGAGAGAGAGAGAGAGAGAGAGAGAGAGAGAGAGAGAGAGAGAGAGAGAGAGAGAGAGAGAGAGAGAGAGAGAGTGATATAGATAGGTACAGTAGATGGGGGGTAGAGAGATACAGTAGATATATAGAGAGAGACTCGGTGTCAGTGCGAGGCTCCCTCTCTCTCTTTAATGAACATGTCATGTTCTCCTCCCACTATCTAAGAGAGGAGGGGAGGGAATGAAGGAGGGAGGGGTGGAGGACGAGAGGAGAGAGGCCTAGAAGGATTTAGATGGAGGGAGGGAGAAGGGAGTGAGACAGAGTGAACAGAAGGTATAGAGGAAGGAAGACAGGGGTGCTGCAGGAAATGGAACTGACTGAATCAGTGATGTTGAGACTAGTAACTCTATGATGAACCTGGGAAAGGTTTTGGCACACGCACACACACGCACGCACTCATGCATGCACACGCAAGCACACATACACACACACGCACACGCACACACACACACACACACACACACACACCCTGGGGCGACTCTGTCAGTCTGCAAAGCGCCTCTCTCTCGTCAGACTCTAATCCCACTAAACCTTTTCCCCACTGATGCCGTCTCCTTTTGATGACATCACAGAAGGATGTCGTCGTATATAGAATACTGCAAAAAGCTGACGCGTATAGAGCGGCGTGTCTCGTCTCATCATCATCGCCACCGATGTCTCCTCGTGATGACATCACAGATGAGCCTTGTTGAGTACCGATCGCGTCTCATAAAACGCGGCCCCCGAAGCTTGTGAGACGAGTCTAATTTGCATAATGGCAGAGTTAATAGCCTGTAAAAAAAAAACGCATCAGCCTGCTGGCTGGTTCATATCAACCTCCAAACTGACGGATCTACGAGGTAGAGGTTTTTTTTTACTACAAGGTCAAAATATCAGCCAATTACTGCTCACATTTATGTTGATGACACCCGGTAAAAATCACAGTGTTTTACTTAACTCCAGAGAGGGCAAAAAGGAGGTCAGCGGTGGAAAAAGTACTCACAATTTGTACTCAAGTAAAAGTATCAATACTGCAATTTAGAAACATTGTGTTAGGGCGCGGTCCCACCAAAACATGGTTGGCTGCTGTTAAACGCAGGTTGTGCGCGGCCACAGTTTTTTTGCAGCCAGCGGATTAAAAAAAAACGCAGTGACGCACCTGTCACTCACTTTCAGGACCCTCCCCATAGCCCGCACCGCCTTCTGCCGGAGTCTTGGGAAATGCACTTGAGTGCACTTGAGTAAAAGTACAAAAGTATTGGCATCAAAATATAGTTAAAGTATATATAGTTAAAGTTAATTATCATGTCTAAAATATATTAAAAAATCTTATGAAAATAGCAGATCTACAAACTCTGTAGATCTGCTATTTTCAAATAGACAAAGTTTAGATAGGGCTGAAGTGGTTAATGTATGTTTTGTAATAATAATCCAAAAAAAAAGTAACTAGTTACTCAAGTTTTCAAATAACTGTAGTGGAGTAAAAGTACAATAGTTGCCTCTATAGTGGAGTATAGGTAAAAGTATAGAACATTGGAAATACTCCAGGAAAGTAAAAGTACCTCAAAATTGTACTTGAGTACATTTCCACCAATGCCATTTGGTTACATCTGTGCGCTCTTTGCAGTTCTACAGTATGTGAGCACTTTGTATTTTACCGTGTAGAGATCTACAGGTAATTTATAACGGGAACAGTCAGCGACAAGTGAACCGAGACAATTACAGGACAGCATGCTTTGCACAGACATGCATATGCATGCCAGCGCACGCCCACACACACACACACACACACACACACACACACACACACACACACACACACACACACACACACACACACACACACACACACACACACACACACACACACACACACACACACACACACACACACACACACACACACACACACACACACACACAGGGACAGAGATCCAAACTTCTGTCTCAACAAACAGCAGTAAAAAACCTGCTGAAAAACTTTGTGAAGGAAGCAGGTGGACATGAATATTCATGAGCAGGACCGATCCAACTGCCATTGTTACAGTGAGCAAGAGAGTGTGGGGGCGTGTGACGTGTGTGTGTGTGTGTGTGTGTGTGTGTGTGTGTGTGTGTGTGTGTGTGTGTGTGTGTGTGTGTGTGTGTGTGTCCGTGTGTGCGTGTGTGCGCCGCACGCCAAAGTAGGTGGAAAACTAGCCTTTCACTTAGACAGAAGAAAGAAAGACTAGAGTAAACAAAAGACGGAGAGGAAAGAGTGAAAACAAAGAGCCAACCGTCCGCAATGAGACACAGGATGCTGAATATTCATAGGCTATAGTGGAACTGCTGCCTGTCAGCAGCCAATGAGCTGGCAGCTTTCAGCCAAACAAAACAGGAAGGGAAGGGAAGGGGGGCATTGTTCCACACAGCCCGTTTCCTGTTCAATAAAGTTTGTTTGAAGTTTTTTTTGAACGACTTAACTATATAACGCGGTTCAGACGTGGCTGTCAGACTCTTTTCCAAGGAGGCGTAGCCGGAGCGGTGTTGTGTTCAGACGCTGTAAAGAAGTGTGTGCGTGTGTGTGTGTGTGTGTGTGTGTGTGTGTGTGTGTGTGTGTGTGTGTGTGTGTGTGTGTGTGTGTGTGTGTGTGTGTGTGTGTGTGTGTTACTGAACAGGTGCATACAGAAGGACGCAGAATGAAGGATGAGACATTAATCACAGCCAGAAACACTATACGAACTGAGCGGTCTGCATTTCTATAGTGCCTTTTATCCAAAGCGCTTTACAATGTCTGCTATACGTTCCCCCATTCACGCATTCGCAACACACCAACGGACGAACCGCACGCCAAGTGGCGAGAAGGCGGTCAGACATCACATGGTCGCCCTCTGACCCTCAACACGGGAGCCACACTCAATGCAAGGGATATACAATTGTGTATGTATTGTTTAAGTGTTTAAAAGCACCAGCTGGAGCAAAGAGATGTTTTAAATGAACAAGTCGGCGGCCAGGAAATTGACGGATCTAATGCAAGCTGGGAGCGACATACCAGGACCTTTCCTGACAACATTGATAATATCATAAAGCAAAACACCATAAATCCAAAAGAAAAACGATGTTCATGACAGCGTCAAACATGAGTTACACATCCTTGACAGTCAGTAGGGATGGACTGGTTGGGAAATTCTGTGCCAATGCCGATACAGATGTTTTCTGTTCGTTTGCTTGCTTGTTTGGTTGTTTGTTTTTTGTTGTTATTCATCCCCTCCCTTTTGTGCCAGCAGGGAAATAAACAAACCGTCTCTGTCGGGTGGAAACCTCATATGTCTAAAACTGTTACTTTTCAGGATTCAAATTAAAAAAGTAATTCACGTTAATTCACAAAAAAACACAAACAATAGAACTATGGAGATAAGAGGTTCCTGCCCGACAGCAACGGAATCTTCATTATAAGAAATAACAGTTTTTTCAGCCCTTGCTCACACATTATCTTTTAATGTAGTGTTTCTGAAATGTGGGGTGGGGGTGGTACGTGTTCCCCCTAGGGGTACAGGGGGTACATGAGGGAAAGTGGAAATTGAAAAAGAAGGATCGTGACCATAAAACATTTGATTCTGTGTCAAAACATGTTTGAAAACCGCACAAAAAAGTGTGGTGTGCGTATTATTAAATACCCACACTACTATGCCCTAATGGTGGCGGTCATTATCCACCGGCACCGATTAATCGCTCCTTCCATCGCTATGCTTGACCAGTTCTCCAATGAGAGAACCATCTTCTACCACAACGCCTCTAAACCATAGACTGTAAAAAAGAATGGACAAAGTGACGCCATTGTTTTCTGCAGACCCGTTTTGAAACCTGTTTTTCAGTGGTTTCACATCCGCCATCTTTATATATCCGGTCCGAAATGCTACCAGAAACGACTGCTATTGGCTGTAACCGCAGCGAGGGTGGGTCTTCACTCGGTATAGAACCAGTAGAAACCCTAGAAACATACCCTACTTTATCATTAATTTTAAAATGGATGGGACCATAATTTACTAAACGCATATCATGATGATTTAAAAAAGACTTTAAACTAGAAATTGAAAACATAAAGTGTTTATGAAAAGGTTTACTAAGGTAATAAAATCAAGTGTAAAGTTCTCCCAAATCCATAAATAGGAACAGCAGGCTGAAAGAGAACCCTGATGTGAGCTTCAATTCAAGCGGAGATTCCTTGCCGCCTGCTCTAAAACCAGTGTTGCCATATTTTGCAAGAAAAGTAAGCAACCAGGTCTATGAAAACAAGTAAAAAAGAAGCGACTATTAGGCCACATGAGCACTTTAAACATCATATATACATTGGCTATTTGAATAGCCGATCTACAAGCTCACATGAAAGCGACGAAGCGACGCGTTGTGAGCTTGTAGATCGGCTATTTTTAAATATAGCCAAATATTGAAAAATATTGAAAAATATTGAAAAATATTGAAAAATATTGAAAAAATATTGAAATATTTGGGATATTTTGAAACATTTTATAACACAAATCTCATATGGGGAGGTCCCTGGCTTAAAATGTGCACAGACAAATAAATATTAATTTAGGCGGTCCTTAACACGAAAATGTTTGAGAACCACAGGTTTAAACAACATTAGGAAACAAGCTCAAATAAGCAACTACACTTTGAAAACAAGCCCAAAAAACCACAACCCGCAAAACCACTAATATTTAGAAGCGACTTTACAGAAACACAGGCCCAACGTCGCTTATAATAAGCAGACGTGTCACGTGGCAACACTGCTCTAAACGTGCATGAGGTTTATCATTTAATTCATCTCAAAGTGGGGGCCCATATCTTGAAAAAATAAAAGATAACTTATATAATAGAGGAAAATGGCTAAAAGGCAAACTGTCAGCAACTGTACTGTACCGTACACCACTGTAATCTGTGATGTCATCAACCTATGAATGCCCCGAGGCCAAGAGCTGAGTCTGCAGGAAAGCATGCCTCAAGGTCTGTACGTGTGTGTGTGTGTGTGTGTGTGTGTGTGTGCGTGTGCGTGTGCGTGTGCGTGTGTGTGTGTGTGTGTGTGTAACCCTGTCAGTCAGGACAGTGTGTCAAAAAGTCGAGAGAGAAAAAGGGAGGGAGAGATGGAGAGGAGAAGGAGAGAGTGAGAGGAAGAGAAAGTGGCTGAGGGAGAGAGAGAGACGGCAAGGGAGAGAGAGAGAGGGTGAGAGAGAGAGTCAGCAGTGTCATTCTAATCAAGCAGATGGACCAGTGCTGCGTCATGATAAATGTCCATGCGTCAGCGACACTAGCCTGTGGCACATGGGGACACAACCATCTACACATTATATCCTCACTGTTGTCGGGCAGGAAAACCTCATATCTCACATGTTTATGTTTTCTTCTTTCTTTCGTAAATCAAAGGCCCTACTTCATCATCATACAAGAGTGACACACAAATTACAGCAAAAATAGCAGACCTACAAGCTCACAAATGCAGTGAACACAGCAGTCCTACAAGCTCACACGTTTGTAAGCTTGTAGGTCTGCTATTTTCACCATTTCAAAATGTTAACAAATTAAGTAATAAAACAGGAACGGATATTTGGACATGAGAGGTTTCCACCCGACAGTGACAATAGTGTTTTTGTTATATTATAACAAAAACAAATTTACTACAGTATTAAGTCATATTAGACGTAGTGTGCAGAATCCAACACAGCAGCAATTAAAACGTTATAAAAGGTTATTTTCATCTCTCTGTCTTTACTTCCAACCTCTATAGCAGGGGTCTTCAACAGGGGGTCCGGGACCCCTAGGGGGTCCTCAGAGCTACTATAGGGGGTCCGCCAAATCTTTGTGTGATAGGATTTAGTTTTTTTACATTAACCACTTGAACCCTAGAATTCCTTTTCTGAGCGGAACATTAGCCAAAAATAGCAGATCTACAAGCTCTAGATCGGCTATTTTTGGCAAAGAGGCTATAGGTGTAGAGGGAAAAAAGACTAAGTAAAAAAAGTCTTTAATCTGAAACACAATGTTATACAATATAGAGTAGGGTCCCTGCTTCATCTCTTTCTTAGCTAGGGGGTCCTTGTCCTGAAAACGTTGAAGACCCCTGCTCTATAGAGACTATTCACCTTTTTCAATTATTCCTCTTTCTTCCCTTCCTCCCTTCTTCCCTTCCTTCCTTCCTCTCTCTTTCTCTCGTTCTCTCTCGCTTTCCCTATACTCCTCACCCTGTCTGTCTGTCTGTCTGTCTGTCTGTCTGTCTGTCTGTCTCTCTGTCTCTCTGTCTCTGTACCTCATCCAGTTGGCCAGCTGTCTCGTATAGCGTCTCCTCCTACAGGAGAAGCGCTGGGCTGTACCCCCCCCCCCCCCCCCCCCCCCACACACACACACACACACACACACACGCTGTAGGACACAACGATGGCCCCTCTGCCGCTACGCATCTCATCTGCCTAAAATTAGCATGTATTACACCTGCACAGCAGGGGGGCATGACATGCACGACGGGGGCACGGGGAGAGGAAGAGGAAGGAGGAGCGGGAGGAGGAGAGATGGAGACGCGTGACCAGCAGAGGTTGTAGCCTACTGTAAATATCAGTATCAGGAGCGTCTCTCTGACGCTCAAATGTTTTACTCAAGTTAAAGTATCAATACTGCCATGTAGAAGTAAAGTGTTAACTTTTACTCAAGTAAAAGTCCGGAATAACATTTTTACTTGAGTAAAAGTACAAAAGTATTGGTATCAAAATGTACTTAAAGTACCAAAAGTAAAAGTACTAAAATGTTTGAAAATAGCAGATCTACAAGCTCACAACGTGTCGCGATGCGCCGCGTTGTGACCTTGTAGATTGGCTATTTTCAAATAGCCTATGTGTGAAATAGGGCTGAGGCTGAAGTGGAAGTACACTCTACTTCCTGGAAGTGCATTCTACTTCCTGGAAGTGCACTCTACTTCGTGGAAGTGCACTCTACTTCCTGGAAGTGCACTCTACTTCCTGGAAGTGCACTCTACTTCCTGGAAGTACACTCTACTTCCTGGAAGTGCACTCTACTTCCTGGAAGCACACTGTTCTTCCGGCATGGAGCCAATGGAGCAGGCGCTCTAGCGTTTCAGACGAGATGTGTTATCCTTTTAGCTTTAATGTCTTACTGTAGGCTACCAGGTGCTGTTTACATTTAGTTGGTGTAGACAGAAAAAAAGCGTACAGTTGTTGTAACTCAAGACGATGCTAAGACGAAGGCTTTACTGTAAGTAGTTAAATGCAGTGCTCAAGTACCGTAAATGCACTTTGTTGCAGTACTCAAGTACTGTAAATGCATTTTGTTGTAGTACTCAAGTACTGTAAATGCACTTTGTTGCAGTACTCAAGTACTGTAAATGCACTTTGTTGCAGTACTCAAGTACTGTAAATGCACTTTGCAACAGTCCAATGACCACCACCCCTAATCTGTCCTCTTACTGGACAGACAGAGACTGACCAACAGCAAAGTGCAGAGAAAAGAGAGAGAGCAGAGGAAATGCTTTGTTAAGTTTCTCTCTCTCTCTCTCTGTCTCTCTCTCTCTCCCCATAGCGCCCACACTGCGGCGTTACCCAGGGCAACGCCACGGCAACCGCCTCCGGGCGAAAGAGGAGGGAGGAGGGAAGGATGCTGACTGTGACATGACAACAACATGACAAATGATCAAAATGATCATCCAGTGAAATGTGTGTTTGTCTTCTGCCACTCGTATGTGTGCACGAGTGGCTGCTTATGTAGTACTGTATCTGTGTGCGTGTGTGCGTGTGTGTGCAGCAGACTTGATTGGTGATTCTTGTATGGCAAATGCTTGTTTGCTGACACAAGCGCACACACAAACACACACACACACACACACACACACACACACACACACACACACACACACACGCACGCAGAATGCATTTGTGTCTCTTTGAGACACAGGACCGTAAAAGCATGCAGATTTTATGAAGTAAATCTTGACAGTCACATGAGTGTTCACACATTCATGCATACGCACGCACACACAGACAATCAATTCAGAATGACACACACACACACACACACACACACACACACACACACACAGGCCATGTATTGAACTTTGAAAGGCCCTCAGGGGAGCCAGTATTTGATAGTAAACACTGCTGACAATGCACTGAAATATCTGGCACTGGCCATACGTGTGCGCGCGCGTGTGTGTGTGTGTGTGTGTGTGTGTGCTGAGATGATTGCATTGATCCAGCGGGACTGGTCCCCCTTGATAACACTTACATCCCCCAAGAGCATGTGCGTGAGCACACAGAAACACACGCGCACACACAGACACACACTCACGCAAACTATAATAAAACACCTCTGCCGACACACCATGAGGTGAAAAGTCTGCGTATCCCATAATAATACTGTGCAAATAACACATGAGATGATCTCCATCACCTCTGCTACGTTAGTGACAACCAGAGAGAGAGAGAGAGAGAGAGAGAGAGAGAGAGAGAGAGAGAGAGAGAGAGCAGGGGCACCATTTGGGATCCCGGGGGATGGCAGTAGTGTTCACATTTAACCTCACATTCAGTTATTTTATGCATATCGTTGCTGTCGGGCAGAAACCTCTTATCTCCATATTTGAACTCTTTTGTGCCCTACTTGATCTTACTAACAGCGTCACACAAAAGTATCAAAAATAGCAGATCTGCAAGCTCGAAACACGGCGAGAAGCGATGCGTTTTGAGCTTGTAGATCCGTTATTTGTTGCTATTTTTGAATTTGTGAATTCTGAAAAGTAACACTTTTGGACATATGAGCTTTCCACCCGACAGAGACGATATGTTCTCCACCTGTGAAAGTTTTGGAATTTTAGATCGGCGCTGAGCGAGTGCATCTTCATCAATGCTATGGAGATGATCAATGCAAGAGAGAAAGAGAGAGAGAGAGACACTGGCAGACACACGTAACAGCAGGTTAATCAGGATTCAAAGGGTCTGGGAGAAGCAGCTGTGGAGGAGACGGGGTTCATAAACAAACCCTCTGCTTTCTGACTGATGTCCATCTGGAAGGACGTGGGGGACAGAGGGGACAGACACATGGGGGACGCGGGAGAGTAAATACATGATAAACAGACCGAATGAACCAACACACACACGCGCGCCTGCGCACGCACACGCACACACACACACACACACACACACACACAGAGTAAATAAAGGGATCAAGCTGTAAACCACAATCAACTGACCCACGGTAGAGAGAGACAGAGAGAGAGAGAGAGAGAGAGAGAGAGAGAGAGAGAGAGAGAGAGAGAGAGAGAGAGAGAATGGAGAGAGAGAGAATGGAGAGAGAAGGGAATTAAGGCAGAAGTTCCAAACACACACCAGATGCCACGCTAGCTGTGGGGCGCGCGCTGTGCCCGCTGTGCCAGCTGCAGACTGATTAAGAATGCCTCAGGCTAGGGGGGCAATGGCCCAACCCCGGGTATTGGCGTGCAGGCACACGCACACACACACACACACACACACACACACACACACACACACACACACACACACACACACGCACACGCACGCACACACACGTGTGCAAGCGACCTGGATGTTAACCTCTCTGTCTGTTAGCGGTCATCGTCAATTAGCGTCATTCAATCCGTGCTGAGATGAGATGATACCTGGCTGCCCCACATCCTATCAGCAAACATCTTCATTACGTTGCTTCACCCTGCGTGGGCAGAACAACCCTTAGATAGGCCTAAATACAGCATAGGCCTACCGCTGCTGACAAGGGCATTTAACTTACCAGCAACAGATACACTGTCACTGCTTTGCACTTATTTTGCGTGAGGGCCATCTGCCGTGTATACCTCGGTGTGTCACTGTGGAGTGTGTGCGCTCGACACCAACCGTTATGTAAGACAAATACAGGGGACTGGGGGAGTATAGGAACTTTAAGTCACATACCTGTTAATTAATGAGGGGGGGAGCCATTTCAGGAGCGCGCAGCAGAAGAGGTGGAGGAAGGCCATCATGGGAACATGCAGGAAAGAGAGAGAGAAGGGGAATAATGATTAGCGTTGACTGCGCACACACACGGAAACAAACACATCAAATTACACAGAGCAACAACAGCTGTGGCTGGGTACAATGATCCAAAAGAAATGAGGTAATACTCAATTCACACCAAATAATAACCACATGTTTCAAACTAATCCAACCGACGTTCTCTGCAGGATGTTTGTGAGAGTGTGAAAAAAACAGAAAACACCCCGCAGACTGAAATGATCAAATTTGTCAGCCCTGCTTTTTCCGCTCGTCGCCCCGAATGCAATTTGGCTCTCCTCACGCTATAACTCCATCTCACCCCCCTTTAGCATTTTGGTGGCACCCTACCTCCTACACACCCTGTTCTGTGCCATGCTGTGCCAGGCAGGCTGGCTGGCATGTGGCTTATAGGCTGGCACTCTGCTGGTCGCTGTGAAAAGTTGCAGCGGTGCGCTCACAGCTTCAGGTTAACACGATGTGATTCATTAATCAACACTTGTCCCTGGGAACCTCAAAACAATGCATCTCTGATTGCCTCCCAGGCAGGGCTGTATGCGATTATGACCAAAATGATTATGACGATTATTATTGACCGATATTGAGATCACGATTATTCGTCCTGATTATTCACTGAGTTTAGTGACTTTTTTTTTCACACAAGCTTATATCACTGCTTTCACATTCATGTTGTGCTAATTGTACATTCCTGCTAATGTAGGTTTGAACCAAAATAAATCGGGTCCCCCAGAATAAATACCAAAACTTAATTAAATGAAACCAACAGAGCACTGCTTTCACTTTTACATATTCCTGCTAATAAACACATCTTTGCATATTCAAATACCGTTTGTATTCACTCCAGTGAATACCCCAACGGAAACAAGTCCGCAAGGACTTTTTTGGCCGGACCTTTTAGTCAAAAGTATTATAAATGTAACTGTGTTGTTTTACATTCTTTTGCTAATAAAAATGTCAATTCAATTCAATTCAATTCAATTCAAGTGCATCTCCTATGAGCAAAACAAAGTCTTTTCACTCCATTCAATGTACATAATAGATGTGAATAAAACTGCTGAACCTCACCAGTTGACATACATTTTAACTGATACTTTGTCGTACGGCAGTAGCAGATCTACACGGTCACAATGCTTCACACATTTTAAATATCAATAATCAGACCACATGTTAATTTAATGTAATTAATTGTAAAGCCCTAATCCCAGGTCTCCTGTTCAATGCAGTGCAAACCCAGCAAAAAAAACACATATATATATACACGTACTGTATATAGTTGCTCGTACACAAATACTATTATGTATAGTTGCTTGTACACACATTAGAGTAAAGGGGCATAAATATGCATAATTGTTCTGCCTGCCATGTGTCTCGGGGGGTTTATCAGTGATACAATGAGCCCCTGGTCTGGGAACTGATGAGACCAGGAGGATAATTAGTTGAAAGCAAAGTGGGGATTTTTATCTGAAAGCTCCAGTTTTCTCTAGCCTTCCCGGCCCTCCTCATCCCCTTACCCACGTTCCTTTTTCTGTAGCATCTGCACTTTTATTAATCAATGTCAGCCAGTAATAGGGCCCAGAGTGGCTGCTAATTGCTGTTTGCAGACTTTTGCATCGTGACACATTTACAGGTCTCTCCTGTGTTGTTCTGTAGAGCTGGAAGGACCTGTTTGATGATCAAAAAATGTATGTAATATATATGTATATTAAAAAAAAGATCTACAACCTCATAGCGATATTTGCTTGTATATATGCTATTTTGAATAGAATGATATAAAACATCCGTTTGATGATCAGTGGTTCTTCAAACATTGTCATGGACCTGCAAATTGAAATGTGTGCCGTGGACCCCCATTTGATTTTTTTTTTTTTTTTTTAAATAGCAGATATACAACAGCATTGCATCCTGATGGGTTGTGAACTTGTAGATGGGCTATTTTCAAATATGGCGGATTAGTTAAAAAAAAAAATCGATATAATAATTGTAAATAAAATAACCGATAGGTGCCTAGTTGCCTATTAGCTGCCACCAAACAACGTACTCAAGGATCTGCGTGTGTCAAAGCTTTCGACTTAGACTCTAGTTGGCTTTTGCATCATGTTTGTACCCTCAGGCTCCAAGACCATTACTAAACGCTAGCTTAGTACCGAGAGAGCAGCAGCCCATGCATGCACTCTGTCCTGCTGATCCTCCCCAGAAGACATGCAGCCTCACTGGGGCACCAGACAGATAAAAAGGCCATCGCTGTGCAAGTCAAAACACATGTTTGATGGCGCGGTGGCTTCGCCTGTCAGCCTCCAGCGTGCGTCCTTAATGGACGAGCTGGAATGGGGGGGGGGAGGGAGGGAGACCAGGAGATTGCGACTAGTACTGCTGCTCAGAAGGCAAGTGACTTGTCCGCTCATCTGGGGTTATAATGTTTGTTTCTCTCTGAGTTGGAATAAACAACGACACATCTGTCTTATCAGAACACGCTACAACACGTTGAAGACTACTGTACATCCTCACAGCAGTCAGTCAGGTTGGCTGTCACCTTGCATTAAGGCAGTTTCTCAACCTGTGGGTCAGGACCCCCAGATTTTTTATTTTTTTTTGTGGGGGGGGGGGGGATCCCCAGATGATTTGCAAAAAAAATGTCTCACTCAACAGTAAACAAACCAACATACGTTATAAGTGCTGGGTTCAGGGGTAGAGTGGCTGATAGAGCGGCCGGACAGTTCGATCCCGGGCTCCCCAGAGTTAGTGTCGAAGCAATCTCGGAACCCAGATTCAACTGAAAAAGGAAAAACAGCGACCTCTGTTCGTCCCTCCTCAGTTGACTCTGGGCCAATGCTAATGTGGGACCTGTGCGCACGGAAACGGGGTTTAAGTCTGCCTTCAGCGCTCCACTTCCGGGTGGTGCGACTATGATTTAATTCCCACTAACAATATTTCTACACGGAACACTAACACCACTTCTCCCAGAGAACATGGATCGTTTTGGTTATAAGCCCACTTGTTTCTATGATGAAAGAGTAAGTTCAAATGTGAATATCTTTCCGTGGTTTTGTCTGCTCCGCGGACACTATTGTTAAATGAGTTTCCGGTAGTTTCCAGTAGGGAAATATCGACGGACTCGTGAATCCCGCCCACTACATTTGATTGGGTAAAGCGCGGCCTGCTTCCTGATCTGAAGGCACGCCCACTCCCAGCCAATGTGTACACGTTAGGACGAAGCTTCAGGACAGATTCTCTCACGCAGTGCAGAATCTGTTCTTGAGAGATTAGTGTCGAAGTGTCCTTGAGCAAGACACTGAACCCCTAGTTGCTCCAGTCCAGATGAGAAGGTTGGTGCCTTGCATGGTTTCCTTCGCCATCATCGGTATGTGTGTGTGAATGGTGTATGAATGAATGAACCATTGTAAAGCGCTTTGAGAAAGTGAGTACTTAGAAAAGCGCTATGCAAATGCAATGCATTAAGTGTATACACCAAACAGGGTATCTGCACATTTCTAAAGTTACAATTCAAGGACTTTTTTCAAGGACATACAAGGTGTTCCAACACCCAACTACAACGATGTATCGTCTCTGTCGGGTGGAAACCTCATATGTCCAAAACTGTTACTTTTAAGGATAAAAAACAAAAAAAAAGGCAAAAATATCAGATCGACAAACTCAGAACAATCCGCTTCGTGAAGCGTTTCAAGCTTGCGAATCTGCTACTTTCGATGCTTTTGTGTGACGCTGTAGTATGATGAAGTAAGATGTTAATTTATGAATATGGAGAATAAGTACATGTTTATGTACATTTTGAATTCCGGACTTTTACTTTTACATTTGAGTACTTTTTCCACGACTGGTTGTTTGTACCAGAACTTTTTTTTTTTTAAAGAAGAGGGTTGAGAGGCAACTGCTTTTAGGGGGCAGGAGGGCAGGAGAGTTGAACCGGGCTTTAGAGCTCAAATGTAAATAGCCGTCCGGCTCAGTCCAAACAGGCCTTTGTCTCCTCCTGACAGGAAGCAGTAACTCTCCTCTGTGTTAGCGACGGGTCGGCCCGCGTGCTGAATGGGAGCTGTACGGAATAGGGAGGCTGGCTCTTTCCTTAAGATCCGGTCAGCCCTGGACACAGATGGTGCTTGTTGTTCTTTTAGGTGCGGGCGGCAGAGAGCCATCGGGGTTGGATGCCTGGGTGAGTTATTAGCTTTAACTAATCAATCCCTGAATAAGACCTTTCCAGGTCGAAACGCTGGTATTCTTCAGTGGTGGAAAAAGTTCTCAAAAGTGAAAATATCAATACTGCGATGTAGAAGTACTCTGTTACAAGTAAAAGTCTGGAATTCAACATTTATACTTGAGTTAAAGTACAAAAGTATTGGTATCAAAATGTACTTAAAGTACCAAAAGTAAAAGTACAAAAATGTTTGAAAACAGCAGATCTACAAGCTCACAACGCGTTGCGATGCGACGCGCTGTGAGCTTGTAGATCGGCTATTTTCAAATAGCCTAGGTATAAAATAGGGCTAAAGTGGGTCATGTATGTTTTATAATGTAATAATGTATATCTGCAAAGTAACTATAACTAAAGTTTTCAAATAATTGTAGTGGAGTAAAAGTACAATATTTGCCTCAAAATTGTACTCAAGTACAGTACTTGAGTAAATGTACTTCATTAGTACTTTACACCACTGGCATTCTTTATAAATCCTGCATCGTGGCTATGAGTGTGCAGCCTTTTCTTTACTTTTAGACTTATTTACCAAGGTCAGCAGCACCCCATCAATACTGGTGTGTGCCTTTCTCCTGCTTATTAGCTTTAACTAAGACACGTCTAGACTAAAAGAAATCGAATAGCAAAAAAAAGCCAAACGGCTGGTGTGGAGAGCTAATGTTTCGGTGTGTTTGAAGTTAAAAAATTAACAAAGTGGACAGCAATAATCGATGGTTTAAATTCAGGGTGCAACCGTTATTTGAACTAATCTCTTTTAAAAGAATATATTTGATTTTAATAAAATAAAATAAATTTAAAAAATTGCAAAGATGTAAGATCTACCACCTCACAATGCATGGCGATGGGACAAATTGTGAGCTTATAGAATGGCTATTTATTTTGTACAACCAAGTATAAAATAGGGCTTAAGTGGTTAATCACGATAAAACATCCATTATAAAAAGTCTATTGGAAATGTTCTGTCGATTCCTTGGTATATATATATATATATATATATATATATATATATATATATATATATATATATATATATATGTATATGTATATATATATAATAATTATATAGCCCTAGTTTAAATCCATATTTCCTATTTCCTATTCCCCTTCATTCCAAACGGCATTAATAATAAGCATTAAAAACCTATTAGCTGTGTGTGTGTGTGTGTGTGTGTGTGTGTGTGTGTGTGTGTGTGTGTGTGTGTGTGTGTGTGTGTGTGTGTGTGTGTGTGTGTGTGTCTATGTGTGTATGGTGCGTGTGTGTGAGTGTGGTGCGTGTGTGCGCGTGCATGTGCGTGTGTGTGTGCGTGCGTGTGCGTGCGCCTGGATGTGTGTGTGTTACATGGAGTGCAGACAGTAATCAGAGGGATTATTGAGTGGCTGTGATCAAATGAAGGCAGAGCAGACTAACTCTTAACACACGACAACACATCAATCACACACCGCCCGCTCTGCCAGCCAGTGGGCGTGTCCTGGATGTCCATTGATCAGCCAGGCGCTCCACTCCAGATTAGGGCCTCGTTTAAAGGAAAAGGAAAATCCATACGTTCTCTCTCTCCCCCCCCCCCCCCCCCACCCCGGAGGACAGGTTTTACCACTTTACATCGTCTATTTGAAAATAGCAGATCTACAAGCTCACAACGTGTCACATCGTGAAGATCTGCTATTTTCCAAAAATATTGGGGAAACAACTGACATTTTTTGAATATTTTTGTATGGGGGTCCCTGCCACAAAATACTTTCAGATGGGGGTCCGCGGACAAATACATATTAATCTGGGGGTCCTTGACATGAAAACATATGGGAACCGCCGGTTTAAAAACCATTAGGAAGCAAACCCAAATAAGCAACTACACTTAAAAAAAAAGAAAGACCAAAGCCGCTTATTATAAGCAGACATGGCAACGCTGGTAAACAGAAAACCCCTTGATATGGGGCTCACCAACTCCCTACTCCCCTACCTGGCCACACCCACGGTGGGCGTGGCCAGGAATAAGGTGAACAGCAGACGTGAAGTCCACATAACCAGCTCTGACAGCGTGATATGAACCCGGTTCCAGAAATTGTTCCAGAATGTGATGATGGAACCTGTTCCTATGGTTCCTCAATGTAGGATCCGGTTCCTCCCGGTTCTGGATCCCAACCCCAGCCGCCACCCACCCACAAGTTGTGGAAAGTAACTATTTACTTAAGTACCGTACTTGAGTACAATTTTGAGGTATTTGCACTTTACTTGAGTATTTCCAAATTCCAATACTTTTAATTCTACTCCACTACATCGCGGACCCAAATATTGTACTTTGACTCCACTACATGTATTTGAAAACTTTAGTAACTAGTTACTTTGTATTCTTAGTTTATTACAAAATCATTTCAGCCCTATATACATTTTGGCCATTTGAAAATAGCCGATGTACAAGCTCTCAATGCGTTGCGATGCGACGCATTGTGAGCTTGTAGATCTGCTATTTTCAAAAGGTTTTTAAAAATGTGAAAACTTGAAATGTGACATTCTACATAATGAGTACTCTAACTTTTGGTACTTTAAGTACATTTTGATACCAATACTTTTGTACTTTTACTCGAGTACATTTTACATTTTTACTTGTAACAGAGTGTTTCTACATCGCGGTATCGATACTTTTACTTAAGTAAAATAATGTAGTACTTTTTCCACCACTGCCACCCACCCACCCACCCCCCTCCTCCACGGTGCCACTGGAGGTCGGGTCAGGACTCTTCTCCTGAAAGTGGGGCGCAGGTCTACTCTACTGGGATGGGGGGGACGGGGGGGCACTTATCACATTATCATAATTCATATTCATATTTCAACCACATATACTATAACGTGGGTCAACCTGAGAATACTCTTGGTTTCACACATTAGCATTTAACCCATTAAGACCTGGAACTGTGTCATTTTTAGATTTGAGCTAAAAAGCATTATTTCACACTTTGGGCTATTCAAAAATAGCAGATCTACAAGCTCATAGCGCGGCACCGAGTGCCGCGCTACGAGCTTGTATATCTGCTATTTTTGAAAAATCGTGAAAATGTGTGCAAATCTTTGAATATATATATTTTTAAACCGAACATTTTTAACTCAAATCTTTACTTCTGGGGGGTCCCTGGAACAAGATATTTTGATGGGGGGTCTGCGGCCAAATACATATAATTTTGGGGGTCCTTGACATGAAAAAGACAGAGCACCACTGATATAGAAACATACGTTTTTCAGAATACTGTTGAGATTTGGGAGACATGTAGAATTGGCTTCAATGGGTTAAACTCAGCCAACTCATCAGATAGGAGCGGAACAGGAGAGAGATGAAGGGAGAATGGGGGGTGGGGGGGTGGGGGGTATATAATGGATATA